>NC_073692.1:231526590-231839090 GCF_029784155.1 Uranotaenia lowii
TGTGTGTGTGTGTGTGTGTGTGTGTGTGTGTGTGTGTGTGTGTGTGTCTGTGTGTGTGTGTGTGTGTGTGTGTGTGTGTGTGTGTGTGTGTGTGGAATGTTGCTCCTATTTTGATTTTTGAATTCACTCTTCAGTTGTCAAAATGCCGTCCAAGAAGAGCAGCGTATCAAAATCCGAAAATGCGAAAATCCAAGCTACTCACACGCAAAGCTGGCAAAATCGCTAAAAGTTGCCAAATCAACCGTTACAAATGTAATTAAAGTGTTTGAAGAACGTTTATCGACAGCCAGGAAGTCTGGATCGGGGGAAAATCGAAAATCGGGAGCCCTTGAGACGACAAATAGAGTTGCCGGTAGTTTCAAGCGAAACCCTAACCCCTCTCTCCGAGATGCCGCAAATAAGCTGGGTGTTTCGCCTACAACCGTGCATCGAGCCAAAAAACGAGCCGGACTATCGACTTACAAAAAGGAAATGACTCCAAATCGCGATGATAAACAAAATACGACGGCCAAAGCGCGATCCCGGAGGCTGTACACGACGATGCTGACGAAGTTTGACTGCGTGGTAATGGACGACGAAACCTACGCCAAAGCCGACTACAAGCAGCTTCCGAGACAGGAGTTTTATACGGCAAAAGGAAGGGGAAAGGTAGCAGATATTTTCAAGCACATGAAACTGTCAAAGTTTGCGAAGAAATATCTGGTTTGGCAAGCCATCTGTACCTGTGGCTTGAAAAGCAGCATTTTAATAGCTTCCGGGACTGCCAACCAAGAAATTTACGTGAAAGAGTGTTTGAATAAACGTCTGCTGCCTTTCCTGAAGAAACACGGTTGTTCCGTACTGTTTTGGCTGGATTTGGCATCTTGCCATTACGATTAAAAGGCCACGGAGTGGTACGCCGCCAACAACGTGCAGGACCAAGGACAAGAACCCTCCCAACACGCCAGAGCTCCGCCCAATTGAGAAATACTGGGCTATCGACAAGCGGAACCTAAAGAAGACCAAAAAACCTGCTAAGGACGAGCAGCAGTTCAAGGCAAACTGGCTTTCTGCGGCGAAGAAGGTGGACAAGGTGGCTGTACAAAATCTGATGGCAGGGGTTAAGCGTAAGGCCCGGCAATTCGGATTTGGAAAAGCGGAAGCCTAACTGAATATTTTTTCTGAATTTTATACTAATTAAACTTGAAAAAGAAATTTAATTTGATTTTTTAAATAAATGATTTCACCGATTTACACGCGTTTTCCCTTGACCAAATTTTGACCGTATCACCCTTTATCTATGAAATAACCGTTGGAAAACCGTATATTAGACCCCCAAAAACTCAATTCTACTTTATGGATTTTAACATGCAAAGTTTTATAGTTCCGAAGAACATTACTAAGTGAAGTATATTTTGCATAACTAGTTATGCTTCTTGAGTAAAATAAATTAAATGAAGACTATCAGCTAACACGCACAGAGAAACTCGGAATGAGACAATCAATGAGTGATAAGAGAGAGTTATCATTATTGAATTCTTAGAAGCAATCTGGACAGACATTAACTCAGCTTATTTTATTGCATGTAATTTAAAAAATGATGAAAAAAACTATTATGCTAAAACTCGTTCTGTAACCTTCAAAAATCAAAATTAAAAAATATGAGAAGAGGGGGGGAGGTATTCAAAAGCGTTACGTAATTTTTATAGGGGGGTACGTCGCAGCGTTACGATTTGTGACATACGGGGGGGAGGAAGTCAAAAAAGTCCATTTTTTGCGTTAAGTAATTAATGGATGCCGCCTTTACGAAATCTAGGATGGTCTCAGAGCCAATTTCCAAGCTACAAATCACGATGTTTACTAATTGAACCATTAAGTGTTAGAAGAGAATTTGCTGCAATCTATTTTGTAAACGACATAATTATTCATCGTGTTCAGTCTACTTATCTACTAAATCAGTTAAACTTTAATTGTCCGAGTCGCCAGCTGAAAACCAGAAATCTGTTTATTTTAACCTCAGCTCGAACTGATTATGGAAAAAATATTCCAATCGATTGTCTTATGCAAAATTATAATAAAAACTACCAGAATTTAGAATTTACTATGTCTAAACAGCAGTTATAGTGCTTTTTACGGCAACAGGCACTGTAGAACCTAACATTAACATAAGTTATTATTAAGATTGTAAATCCTAGGTTTAAGAATATATTTATATGTAGCCTACGATGTTTGGCGAAATAAACCTTAAGAAATAAAAAAAAATTAGTACCTTAATTTATGCAGCATCATTTTCCATCTTTCGATTTTAATTGTTGTTCGGCCTTAACATGCTAAGGACCGCTATGTTTACATAATTATCCAGAGGATAAAACAGTCCCTCCCACTCCTAAAGAAGCGTATGGGGTGGAGGAGGGACCCAAATGGGCCAATGGGACCATCACAAAAAAAAAAAAAAATAAAAAAAATAAAAAAAAAATGTTGTTTTTCTTTGGACCGTGAAGAAATCTTAACCCTCATCCGCATTAGGGTGTCATTTTGACACCATTGCAAGTTTGAAGGCTTGTAACTTTTTTCAGAAGCTTCAAAATACAAAAATTTCTTCGGGGACCCTAAATGAATTCAAAAGTTCTTCAATATTGCATCTTTACTTTTTTTATGGACGAACCCTGGAAGCCTGGACAAAAAAACTCCCTTTTCCGACTTTTGGTGTCATTTTGACACCACAAAAGTAAAATCTATTTAAGTCGTTTGAATTATTATGAACTTCATATAAAACTTATATAAATAGAAACCTTGTAATGTCAGTAAAATATGTTTAGAACACTATATATAGCTAAAGTTACAAGTTTTCTCGTTATTCAGCATGAAAGAAAAAAAATCTGAAAAAACATGCCTCACGAAAACTGCTGTAGTTCGTATGTTACACGTCCAAAAAAATATTTGCCTTATGCACATGAAAGCTGAAGTTAATGCCTACATCATGAAGATAAGAAATATTTTTTTAAATTTTTTTTAATGAAATGGTCACAAAAAGTTCAAAAAAGTGGTCTAAAAAACCTACTTTTCATTCAATTGCTAGTAAATACTGTTTGGTTAGAGTTTTGAAAAAAATATGACTACAAAATGTATTAAAATTCCAACATTTTGCTGTCTTTAGATTTTTGATGCAACAAAAATTGAGTTTACTGGAATTTTTCAAAGTTCACTACTTTGCGCGATTTTATTACAAATTGAAATTTCATCTGTTTTTGTGGTCCACCGTCAGGTTGTACCCGGATTATCAGTGCTTTTACTTTGTTTGGACCAACCAAGAGTATATTCATTGGAAAGCACATTTAATCTCCATTCTAGTGAGGTGCTACAATTCACGCTGTGAGATTTCACAAAAATATGAAAATTATAAACATAAAATCATTCCTGAATTTCTAGAACTACAAGCACCTCGTCCAGCAAAACGTGTTTGTTTGCTCTCCGAGTAGGTACCTACGGTGGGTGGTGATTCGGGCAGAGAGCGAAGCCGACAGACGAAATAATGATGCGTGTCGTACGTTTCTTAGTTGGAAATTTTCTATTGACAGTAGTTCACGTTTGCTAGTCACGACACGCATCATTATTTCGTCTGTCGGCTTCGCTCTCTGCCCGAATCACCACCCACCGTACCTACTCGGAGAGCAAACAAACACGTTTTGCTGGACGAGGTGCTTGTAGTTCTAGAAATTCAGGAATGATTTTATGTTTATAATTTTCATATTTTTGTGAAATCTCACAGCGTGAATTGTAGCACCTCACTAGAATGGAGATTAAATGTGCTTTCCAATGAATATACTCTTGGTTGGTCCAAACAAAGTAAAAGCACTGATAATCCGGGTACAACCTGACGGTGGACCACAAAAACAGATGAAATTTCAATTTGTAAAAAAATCGCGCAAAGTAGTGAACTTTGAAAAATTCCAGTAAACTCAATTTTTGTTGCATCAAAAATCTAAAGACAGCAAAATGTTGGAATTTTAATACATTTTGTAGTCATATTTTTTTCAAAACTCTACCATCGCTCAAACAGTATTTACTAGCAATCGAATGAAAAGTAGGTTTTTTAGACCACTTTTTTGAACTTTTTGTGACCATTTCATTAAAAAAAATTTAAAAAAATATTTCTTATCTTCATGATGTAGGCATTAACTTCAGCTTTCATGTGCATAAGACAAATATTTTTTTGGACGTGTAACATATGAACTACAGCAGTTTTCGTGAGGCATGTTTTTTCGGATTTTTTTTTCTTTCATGCTAAATAACGAGAAAACTTGTAACTTTAGCTATATATAGTGTTCTAAACATATTTTACTGACATTACAAGGTTTCTTTTGATGTAAGTTTTGTTTAAATCGGTCTAACACGCCAAAAGTTATAACGATTTGAGCTTGTGGTGTCAAATTGACACCACAAGTGCTGATTAGGGTAATGAAATCTAATGCGGATGAGGGTTAATCAAGAAACATCGAAATTCAGCATTGTATATTTCAGAATTCACTGAGCCAAAGTTAAAAATTTAGTAACTTTGAGCCACCAGCCAAGTGTTGTGTTCAATTTTGTAGAGATTCATGATTAATTTTATATCATTTGAGTTTGTTCCGAAATATCATATTCATATTTGTAGAATCACTCAATAAAATTCGCATTTCAACTTTGAGTGTGTTTTTATGATAAAAACAAATTTGAGATTGGTCAACTAAAAAATAATATTCTTATTTCCGGTTATTTGTTTAGGTAAAGGATAATTTTAAAATAAAAGTGCATCAGAATCGATAGTATTAATCTTGGGTTAAATTAGTTGGAAAAGTTTCATTTAGAATATCAAATCACAGACTGAAATTGGAATGTGAAATCAATTGAGTATGGTCGATTTGCCTACAGTAGCTTCATAATGTTTGATTTTTCAAAATTGATTACGTATTTGGAAAAGGGTGATCGAAAAGCTATCAAAAATTTTGCATTATTCATACTAATACTTAAGCTTATAAATTGAGCGTTCTAGATCTTTCGATTTTATTATTTTTCTAGCCCCTGTTATCCTAGCTGTAACATCCTAGCGTAACATTTTTTTTAAACGTGGAAAAAATATTTCATATAATAAAAAAGATTTATCCGCTAGCATGGCCGTAGAAACCGGGAGAGGGGATGTATGGGAAATATTCATGGTCGAATTTTAAAAACCGACCGTTTGTATTTTGTAGATTATCCCAAACAAACTGACCTGTGCAAAATTGCACCTCAATCGGACTTGACTTTGGGGTGCCTCAAAGCACTCAAAGTTTCGTTTTTTTACCCTCAAAAATTAACAATGCTTGAAACGTCGTGATCTGGTGTTATGACGAATAAATTTTTTTTTGATAAAAATCGACGTTCTTGAACTTAGTCGGTCTTCCAAAAACGGCTGGTTTTCAGAAAAATATTCCAGTCCCAGAAAGTCGAATTGATTTTTTTTAGATCTCGACGTTTCAAGCGTTTCCAAATTATTTGGCATCGAAATAAAAATTTCAATTTTTCCAATTGGTGATTTTTTATGGTGAAAAAACGATATATTGTACGCTTTGAGGTACCTTGTTTGAAACTTGGGTAAGTGCATTTGAGGCCTAGGAAGGTTCCTATAATGATTTGAGATTCCCTTCTCATTGGAAGGAGTGAGGGGGTCCCCAAACTAAAGAAAAATGCTTGCATAGCTCGAGAACTGATTAAATAGGCAAATTTGATCAAATTTGGCATGGGAGGGTTTCGCTTATTTTTAACATCTATCACCATATTCCAATCTTCTATCCGTCAAAGTTATTTCTTATATATTCTTTCTCAAAGAAGATATAGCCAATTTAATAATTTCATAAAATAGGGAAAAAGAAAGGGGAGAAGGTGCTTTCTTATTTTTTTTTTCATAATCTGAGAACTTGTCGAGCAAATGGAGCTGAACTTGAAATAGGGGGAGATATATTCCTATGATCACTGCTTTATCTTGTGGGAGGATAGGTAGGAACGAGGAGGGGGAAGCTTACAAATTTATTTTATGTATGTATGTATGTAATGAAACCAAATTTGGGTACGTGTAATGGTTCTATGACCACCCGTCTTCCAGAGATTACATAGGAAGGAGGGATTGGTGGCCCGAATACTATTTTTAAGGTATGAAATTTTACTGTTTGTTCGCTTGAGGCATCTACTGGAAATGCTGGTAAAATTTACCGAAAACTGTAATAAATCTGCTTCATTTAATATTGGAACAAATTCTTTAGCTCATTGTGGCGCTCCTAGTGGACGGATTTGGGATCTTTTTTCACCCACGTGTCAGAAAATTCATTACCTTTCACCATGTATTTATGTTATAACACCAAACGATAGCATTTTGTAAACAACCGCCATGGAAGCCGAACGGAGAGATCAAATTGTGCACAGTTTTCTTGAAAATCCATTGTTGTCGGCATCGAAGCTAGCTAAACAGCTTAAAATGCCCAGAAATACCGTATGGCGTGTTATCAAGCAGTACAAGGAAACATTGACAACGGCTCGGAAGCCGCATTCGAAGCGTCGGAGTGGAACTGTCGACCGGAAACTGCGTGGGAAAGTCATCAAGGCCGTCAAGAGCAGAGCTTAAAACTATCGACAGCCAGCGTTGCCACAGTTAAATCTGTATTTTCGAGGCAAAAAATCTTTTTAATCTGTATAAAATCTCAAAAATCTGTATTAAAATCTGTATTCAAAATTTTGATTCCGGATACTAACATTGCACTTCGGCGACCTTTTTTATAATGCGTGGCGCACTTATCTAGTTGCCCTCTTCATTAATTGCGAACTGCGACATTTGTGCGATCTTTCAAAACAGTGTTAATCCTATGATTTTGCTACATGCAATCCGCTTTTTGGTTTATTTGTACAAATAAATGCGACTTCGAAACATTGCACGAAATCCAATTTCCAGTACAACGAACAAAATACATATCCGCTACCGCTACATGTAAAAAATAAGGTCACACCAACTTTAAAGTGGATATTTTTCGTAAAATGCAACGATCTTTGTCCATCCGGGGCTTAACAATCAATTGGGATTTGAGAATTGTGTCAATTGTCTCTGATCAGTTTCTGTATTTAGTTGTAATCGCTGTATACTGCAAGAAAAATATTCACAACAGCTGAAGTAACTCAATGATATTCAACCAGGTACCATTGAAAGTTACATTTCGTGTAATGCAATGTCTGATCTTGGTATATGATTTTCGAACACAGATTTGTGAGCATGACAATTGATGGCTTGAACGTTGGATCTTCAAAGGAGATTATTCTCGATTAACTCAAAGCATAATCAAAATATCATAGAATTTTTTTTATTTGCTGAAAATCTGTATAAAATCTGTATAAATTTCCAATTATCTGTAATCTGTATATACAGATTCTTGGTTTGAAAATTTCAAAAAATCTGTATGTTCACTGAAAAATCTGTATATGTGGTAACGCTGTCGACAGCATTGCGTGAATGTGAAATTTCTCTCCATTCAGAGCAGGAGTGCCAGGTGGTTTCGTCAAAAATCAGGACAACGCGAAGTTAAAAATCAGGATTTTTCAGGACACCTCTTGATTCAAGAAAATAATAAAGATTTCTGCTTAGATTGCATAAATTAAGGCGCAATTTATGATTTATGCAACAACAGTACCCAGCTTGTTTGCTGGCATGTAGTTCATATCAAAAAACATTATTTAAATATCATCTGAACCGAAGATTACCATCTGTTAAATGGGTTTAGCTATTTTATAACCTATTCATTCAATTTTCTCATAGTATAACTACTAATTCGACCATATTTAAGAAGTTTTTATGAAAATCAGGACAAATCAGGACATTTTAGGGACAAATTTTCAAAATCAGGACAACTCGACAGTTTTTGAAAAATCAGGACGGTCTCTCGAAAATCAGGACAAATCCTGATAAATCAGGACACCTGGCACCTCTGATTCAGAGTCGTCCGTTTTCGTTTCCTTCATTGCCTTCTCTCACTCAAAAAGATCTCTCTGACTGACAGCGTTTACAATTTTCTTTCGCTCATCTTCCCATTCGTTTTGGCCTACGGTCACAGTCACTTCGAGGACATGACTGTGAGCTTCGATGCAAATTCAGTCATTTCGATTTTGAATGAATGGAATCCGTGTGAGAAAAGTTGAACGTACGCGTGATTCAAATGTTGTCAAATTAATAGCGGCTAAACGGTAAACGATAGAAACTAGATGTCTTTGAGAGAATTTATTTACGCAACAAGATCTTTCGTATTCTATTCAAAAATAAATGATTGATTCACATAGAAGGGAGATAAAAAATATTTTCAAAAATACTTCGTGTTTACACCTGATTCATTTAATAGATCTGTAGATCGTGCAATTAAAAAAAATTGCCGAGGACATCACTGAAATCGAATGAAAAAACAGAAAAAATTATAAGTAATTTAAAAAATAAAATGAGAATTTTTCAGTTTTTGTTAATCCTCTAGAACCCGATTTTTTTTTGCTGAAAAATTCACAAAAGCCTAGTTAAATGATTACAAACAAGGTTTATTCTACGAAAAACTTTTAAGATGAGACAGAAATTTTGACAATTGCAAAGGAGCTAAAGAAATTCTCTTTCAGTACTTTTTCGATTGTAGTTTCTATAAACTTCAACCAATTCAAGTTATCAGCTTTTCAATGATGAAAAAACGAAACATTAGATTCCATTAGTTTATTTGTATACATTCAATCACAATTGAGTTATTTCTGTTGTTGTGATTTATCATTCATTTATTGACTTTTTCTAGGTTAAAACGCCTTAGTTTGCAATTCATCTAATGAAAATTAATGTTTCGTGCGCCTACATCGTCTGAAAGCTAATAACTTTGAAAAATGAATCCATTTATAAAAATGTACGAACTCAGCCGAACTCTACAAGTTGATTGAAAATAGGCATTTTTCCCTTCTAGATGAATTTTTAAGATGTTTTTCGATAGAATACGAAAGTTTTTGTTGCATAGATAAATTGTCTCGAAGACATCAAGTGTCTATCGTTTACCGTTTAGCCGCCATTAATTTTGATCACTTTTTTCGGTACATGCAAAGTAGCACAGGCGAATATGATTGGCTCACACATTCAAAAAGTATCCAATTGAATGACTTTTGAACGTTTGATCCTGTCACGACTTTGTGGAACGAATGAGTGTGAAACGAATGGTGAAACAAAAGAGAAGACATTCACAGTCAACAAGAAGCTCACTCTCTCCAAACGGAGATTATTTCATCGACTGCCGAAGAAGATGAAAGAGAGAGCTTTTTCTCTCACATTCAACCCGTTTTCTGTCAATGAAGGTGACTGTTTCGAGCACTGGTCAAGAGGAATCCCAATCTTTCAGACCGCGATTTGGCCAATAAGTCCCAGGCCGCTCACAGTACGGTGCGACGAATTCGTCTCCGGGAAGGAATAAGGTCATTCCGAGCCAGCAAACAGCCAAATCGGACGCTGAAGCAGAACAATGTGGCCAGAAGGCGGACTTTGGGCAAATCCCAGGTCAAAATTTAAGTTCGTGTTTGCGGATAAATTCGCCCGCAAGTACATGATTTGGCAGGGGATATGCAGTTGTGGACAGAAAACCAAAGTCTTTCTCACTGACAAGACAATGACATCAGAAGTCTACAAAAAAGATTGCCTACAGAAACGGATTCTGCCGTTTATTCGTGCCCACGACCGTCCAGTAATGTTTTGGCCGGACCTCGCAAGCTGCCATTACAGCAAAACGGTTATGGAATGGTACGCAACGAACGGAGTCAGCGTAATACCGAAGGACCTCAACCCCCCAAACTGCCCCCAGTTCCGGCCGATAGAGAAATACTGGGCAATCACGAAGCGGAGGCTTAAGGCAAAGGGAAAACTTGTTAGGAACATGACTCAAATGAAGAACTGGTGGAATCAAATCGTCAAAACGGTGGACGAAAAGGGTGTGCGCCGCCTAATGTGCCGTATTACGGGAAAAGTACGAGAATTTCTTCGAAACAGCAATGAATAATTTTTTTAATTTTTTTTTATGAAAGAGTAAAGAAAATGCTACATTTGTATGAAAAACAAATTATGAATTCGTTAATAAATGACTGAACTACACGCAATTGTTTGTGTTCCAATATTAAATGAAGCAGACTTTATTTTCGGAAGTTTTTCGGAAAGACGAAAAACGTAAAGTTATTTCAGTTATGATGCGCAGCGTATTACGCGAGGTGAATCGCGAAAATCGAACCATCAAGCTAACTGTGGTTTGCTCATTATTTCGGATCAGGCGATTTTCGCTTAACACATTAAGGGCCGCGAAGAAATCTTAGTTCGAAAACACCAAAATTAGGCATTCAATATTTCAGAAACGACTGGACCAAATTCTACACATTTTGCGTCTTTGAGTTATCGGAAGTGTTGTACACAAGCGAAAAAACGAGATATCTCGTATTTGATCCGCAATGTGTTATTTTGGCAAAACAAATTACATAAATTCAAGATAATTTCAAGCAGAATAACATTTTTTGAATGAAAAAAAATTTAGCTCTCTACTCCACCCCAAAGAGCGTTACGTAATTGATGAATGCCCTTAACTGTTTAGTAGGGGAGGAGCGGGCTATATGCGCCTATTAAGCAGAACACTGATTTAATCAAATATCACATCGAATATGTGTACAAAAACTATATACACATGTGCAGGCATCAGTTTTCTATACACTGGAGTAATTTTTATGTTAAAATTTTCTTCCGTTTCCAAGAAAACGATTTTATTATAAGTGTTGTCTAAAATGCCGAACCTCAAACCGTGCGGGCTAAATGCGCCTATTTATGTTTTGAACAAAATTTCTGTTTTTGGGCAATATTTCCGTATAATTTCATTGAAACTGTTAGAAAGTAATAATTTCCGTACGACAAAGCTGACATTTTATAAAAATCTATGTATATTACAATTTTATGGAATAAAACAAAAGTTAGGGTTGCCATACTATGGAGGCAGTTCATCCATGAGAAAAACTTCATCAAATCTGTTTTTAGATCTTCAATTCTCTTTTAAGATTTTATTCAGAGCTTAGATTTGAAGGTTCAATGATAAAAATCATTTATTTATTCTATTTAACCTATTATTTTAGGATGGAGGCATTTTACAAACATGTTGGGGGCATACAAAAACACTCTATTATTTCTCTTTATAATCATTATTAAACCTCCGTAAAAGCTGAAATATGTTTTATTTCTTAAGCTCATTTGAGTAAGAAACAAAAACCATTCTTGTTTTTGTTTTAAGCTTCTTTACGTATAATGTTTAAGTCGAAATATTACATCAAAATGTATCAAAACCTTGTAGGATTTTTTAAATTTTTTTGAGTTTGTAAATTCCTAACATTCTTTCGTGCCTT
This sequence comes from Uranotaenia lowii, assembly GCF_029784155.1. Classification (NCBI taxonomy): domain Eukaryota; kingdom Metazoa; phylum Arthropoda; class Insecta; order Diptera; family Culicidae; genus Uranotaenia; species Uranotaenia lowii. Next base: position 231,538,006 of record NC_073692.1, read on the forward strand.
ATGTTCTAAGCGTATCACCCTCAAAATGCATTGGTCAGATAAGCTGTCTAGTCAGCCATTTCATCAAACAGCCGTAGGGTCATTTAACCCGATAGGCCCATTTAGGAAACCTTTCCCCTAATTCTGGAGAAAAGAGAGTTTTATAAAAGAAAGGGTTCAAAGTGGATTTAAAAAAATTGTATTCAGGATAGTAATTTTAATTTATCATTGTAATTGTAATCAATTCATAATTAATTTCTAGAATATTTTTTGTTCATTCGGAATTATTGTGTTTTAATTACATTTCGACCATTGATGCTAGGTAAATATTACATCCTCACACACTTGCTTAAAAATTATCATCACAAGTCTGAAACAAGATAATCGAAACCGGTTTTCAAGCCGGGATCCTCACTGATCGGAACGTGTCACGATCTGACTCAAGGATCCTGATCAAGTTCCTTTCATCTGCGCTGGACTGAGAGTATTGTGCTCATAAATTTTTGCAACTTTACCTTTTTCCTCATGTCACAGATCAGAGTAATAAGCGAATCGGCGGTTAAGGAATTTCAACGAGCTGCCGTCATTCCGTCGTTGCTGTTGCTACTGCTGGAGACCTTCTCCCGGAATCGTTGTCGGATCGAGATCGCGGTGACTGTGCCAAGCTTCAAGGAATTCCAGCTCGTTCAACTGTCATCGTGCATGAAGGAGCCAGGGTAAGTTGAACGAACTGACGTAGGTCACCCACACATTCGTCGGAAGCGGTTTAAGTCATCGTTAATGGTCCGAAGTTGAACGGAATTAATCGAAGAAAGCTCCTCCCTATAAATTTGGCCATGTGTTTCTGCCAACAATTTGATGATGAACAAATGTCGTTTAGTTTTCTTATAGAATAAGAAAAAAGCCAATCTTCGGAAAACGCAACATTTTAGACAAAAATTGAACATGGACTTTTCGGTGATGATGTAGTTGTTTGGAACCAAAAAGCTAGCTAAATTTTAAATAAAGTCCACTTGGGTCGACCGTGGTTATTCGGTAACGTACCAACTAGCCCTGAAAGCGGATAGCCGTTTAGTTTCAGGATTCAAAGAAAACCTTTCTCCACTTGGATAGCAAATAGATAGCAAAATAAATAATGTCTAGATTTTCTATACTTTTTTGAAGTAGTTTTTTTTTGTTTGAGTCTCATGAGGAATTTTGAATAATTAGTTTCAAATCGTAATATTCAAGTGTAGGTATCTCTTTTAACAATCTCAATCAAGGATATGCTACTGATTAGTAAAAATATGCGATTCTAAGGATTTATGACATTATTTTATCAATTTTCATAAATAAAAATAGTAATAGAGAAACTTAAATTGTAAAGTCCTGATTTACAATATCAATTTCAATGGTTGTGTTTAATACTAGATTTATAACATACTAGTTTTCATAAAACTCATAATTAAAAACATTAAAGTCTTCTGTTTCTGTAACACTCTTTGTAGAATTTTCCGTAGCGTGTTTTATAAAACTTTATCAGAGTTCCAGAAGCAATTTCACTTGGCTTTCAAAACCATTAATTTCAACATTGAAGAGTCAGAATCACCGCTGATTTATGATTTTTAATTGAATGATTACTGGCATTTAGGTGAAGAAAAGAATTGAATTTCATTCTACTAGAAAGAATATCAAATGAAAGTAATGAAAATCATAGACGGATAGATTAGATTAGAAAGCACGAAAAGTGTTGAAAATTAGCCAAGAGCGTTTTATAAGAATACTTCTTGCAATAGAGGACCATTTGTCCCGCATCGTATTATTATCTAGAAGAATCAAAGTCAAAAGCGCGCTCTTGGCTAATTTTCAACACCTTTTATGCTTTCTAATCTAATCTATTCGTCTATAATTTTCATTGCTTTTATTTGATATTCTTACTAGGTAGTAGAATGTATACTTCACCGAAATGCTATTAATAATTCAATTTGAAATTATAAATCAGCGGTGATAATCTTTTGGGTGTTAAGGCAGTAGTGAGAGATAGGGAAGCTGAAAATGTTTCATATTTATTACGGTTCAATATTTTAAAATTACAAGGAGTATGTGCATAATTCAAATTATTTCCTGCAGGTTGTTTTTCAAACAAGTAACAATTACAAACCGAAACAAATTAAATACGGACTTGAGGAATGATGTCGCTAAAAACGAACACAAACACATACAGGCTCTCAAGGAAACTTGATGTTTCCTCGAAGAGATTCCTTTTTCTTAATTCTAAGCGTACATCTTTCGAGGATATGATGGCTAGCATCTTACAAATGCTAAAACCACCAACCCACAGAAAGTGTTCTAGGTATGCCGTAACTGGGATTCGATCTCATGTCCGCTGGCTTAGAAGACTTGAAGGCTATCCTCTACGCCATGGACTGCGACATGATTACTGAACATGTATACATTTTACGTTATACTTAATACTTGAACTGAGATATGAAAAGGACTTTTTAAAACATTGCTAAATTTGCTTTAACTTATGATTTTCATAATGATTTTCAGATGAGATTTAAAAAATTAGTGTGAACATTGGAAAATTATTTGACCTGGCTCCACTGGGCAGCATTCAAAATCAAAACATTGAAAACTCAACCGTTTTCTTGAAGAGGCGGAAATGGCAATTGTGTCTTAGGAAAATCGCGTTTTGGTTACGTCCTTTTGACAAAATTAATCTATTTATTCTAGTTTAGAAGTTATTTTGAAGATATCTTGTTCAAATTTGACCTTCATCTAATTCGATATCAAAGAAGCAAATTCAAATTGTTGGCACCTGTTTCGACATGTTTTGTCCCAGATTTCACAGGAATTCAATCTCTTTGGGGATACACGCCCTAGAAGCGACTAGTCATCTGATGTCATTTCAGTCATTGTTGAAATTTGAAAAATCAGATAGACCCCTACTTAAAAAATATCTTGTAATACATCATCCGATAATATCATCTGGTTTGAAAAAAATCGACTGATATCATGAGGGGCATTAATATGGAGGAAACAGAAAGCTTGAAATAATCGCTAATTTTGTTTTTTCATTGAAAACTGAATACAATATTCGACCGAATATTCGGCCGGATAGTTGAAAAGGTCATTATTCGGTATTCGGCCGTTCGTGGTATTCCACTATTCGATACATCTCTAGTCCTAACTATGATCAGTAGTACTCGACGAAAAGTTCGAAATTTCATCAAAACAACATAGGAATTATTTTTTTATTATTGTTTCTTTAAAGTGCAATAAAAACCCTACATTTTGAGTTCAAAACATTTTTATTTCGTTTACATAGCTCCGAGATAGATCCTTTTTAATGCGTTCAGATTCCGCGAGATCCATGCTTTAACTATAAATACGATAGATTCATTGTAGCGGTATAATTGATTCAACTGTAAATATGATAAATTCAACTACAATTCTATGGTTGATTTAAGTTATTCAATTATGAATATCATAGATTCAACTGTAGATTTCTGGTTAGCCTCTATCATTTTACTATAAATCATTCAACTGCAGTGGTATAATTGATTCAACTGTAAATATTTATGATAGATTAAACTACAATTACAAATGTATGATCTATTTTAGGTATTGAACTGTAAATATAGTAGATCAAACTATATTTTTTTATAATTGATTGTGTGATACTTGAATACTGTAGGGTTCATCCGTGTTAATCAGCAAAGATATGAAAAAAAATCGTAAGTGTGAGACCAGTAAGCGTTTCCTGCAGCGATCATAGTGCTGTTTTAGGGCTCATCCTACCAGTTCCTGACAGCGGTCGTGTAGTTGACCGAAAGTTCCTGGAATTGGGAAAGATACACCTACTCGCGCTCGCTGCCCGCGAAATCGACGTGGGTCTCAGTCTCGACGTTCCTTTACGTGATCCTGGCAGGATCCCACAGAAAGCTAATGGTAAGGAGTAAGGAGTGTATCGAAAATGAGTTATAATCACATTTTTTCATTGTATTGATTTTATTGATGATTCAAACAAAGAAACAATTCGGAAGTGTTTAAAAAAGCTTATTCTTACAGGTTATAAAGAAATACAAGAAAAAAAGTAATTATTGGTAATATTCTCGGACTTTCGACATGACGCGTTTCATTAGGTTTTGTACAGCTTGGCCGCAGCATTCAATTTTTCTTGAAAATCGCTATGGTCCGGTTGGCCTTACCATCCTTCTTGAAAACTCTCTTGACGATAGCCCAATATCGTTCTATGGGGCGAAGCTGGGGGCAGTTTGGTGGGTTAATATCTTTCTCAACGAAATCTACATCGTTATCCTCAAACCATTTAAGAGTGAATTGAGCGTAGTGGGCTGACGCCAAATCCGTCCAGAACAATTGTGGAGTCATATGTTTCTTATATAGTGGCAGCAACCTTTTCTGAAAACACTCCTTTTGGTAGATATCGGCATTTATTGTTCCTTTTGTAAAGAAGCTCGCCGACTTCAATCCGCAGGAGCAGATTGCCTGCCACACAAGCACTTTCTGGCCCAATTTCTGCACCTCAACCGACTTCTCGTGATCACTCACATCTTTCCCAATAGCTGCAGTGTAGAATTATGGTCCCGGAAGAGTTCTGGAATCCTCTTTTACATAAGTTTCATCGTCCATGAGAATGCACGCATCTGACTTCTGCAAAATCCGATGATACAGCTTTCGAGCTCTGGTTTTGGCTCGTGATTTTTGTTTAGCCGTTTGTTTTGACACTTTCTGCTTCTTGTATGTCTTCAGGTTGTTCCGCTTCTTGATTAGCTGTACCATTCCGATCGATGTCCCAGCTTTTTTCGCCAAATTCCGTATGGACATCGATCGATTCCGATTGATGAGGTTGATTACCTTACGCTCCAGATTTGGGTCATATGGTCCTGTTTTTTTTTCTTCCTGGCAAATCATCGAGCATATAGTGTTCCCCGAACTTGTGGATGATGGATTCTACGCTCGCCGGATGAATGCCGAAACGTTTCGCCACTTCATTCATCGAGATGCCCTTCTCTCGCATCCAAGTGTCCAACACACGAATTTTAACTTCTTTTTTAATTCGCGACATTTTGGGAGAAACGAATGTTTCAAATGTAAACAAAGCGCTGGTTCACTCTTGGCAGATCAAGATGCTGCATACAGATGAGCACAGTTGTGCGCGTTCACGCATGAGTAAGTAGAAGGCTCAAATATGCTTATAGTTAATTTTCGATACACTCCTTATGGTAGATTGATGTCACGATATTGAGTGAATTTTCCCCCTACAAGGTCAATCTTCGCCAGGTGCAGAAGCACAGACTTCTAAGGACGTCTTCCGGGACCGTTTAGTTGAGACGCACAATTTGCTGGGCAATCATGCGTCAAGATGCAAAACGAACAACAGCGGAGAAACCAAGACGTGGATATCGAGATTTCCGGTCAGCCTTTCCAGCATCGTGGCAGCTAAAACGAACTAGATGCCAAATGCTGAATAATGAATTAAAAGAAAATAAAACATAGCCATAAAATTATTCCGAAAATAAAAATATCTTAAGATATGATAACTTCCAAGGTAAACAAAATTTAAATTTACAATATTTATAGTTGACCTCATTGAATCAATGATAGAAATGAAATTGAATCTATCTGATTTATAATTAAATCAATCATATTTTTATAGTTGAATCTACCATATTTATAATTCAATCAAAGATATTATTATAGCTGAATCTGTCATATTTATAATCAAATCAATCATATAATAATAGTTGAATCTACTAAAATTAATATTGAATGTATGACATCAATCGTACAATGTAGTTGAATAAATTATATTTATAGTTGAATGCACAAAATTAATCATACAACCATAGTTGAATATATTATATATATTGTTGAATGCACAAAATCAATCAGATTATCTATTATATGTATTGTTGAAATATAAGTGGATTATCTGGGTGGATTAAACTCGGTCGAAATTTTCTAAATACAGTTTATTCAAAGATGATCTAAGTTGCAACTTTTCCGCCTTAAAATTGATGTTGCCCCATCTTAATTATATGTACAGTTTTTATAAATGAAACACCTTCTAGGTTGAAGAACACCCCCACACTAGTTACTAGGAGCGTTTTCACGAACGATCAACAAACACAAATTTGCCATAAACTCCGCTGAAGCTCCAACGCTCTCCCCCACAGGCAACTCCATCATAGCTGAGTAAGCATCTACTTTCAGCACCACGGAAAGCCGCACTAAAGTTCACTCACTCAGCAAGCATCGTTCGGTTACGATTATTCACAACTTCACCGGCTACCCACCCGCCCTCAACGCGCGATCATTAGAGACGTCGTCGTTTGGTTACATTGGTAGTTACCGGGTTTTGCTGATGACGGCAACGACGTCGACCAGACAACGCGCAAAGTTTATGTTTTTCCGCATTCGCGATCGATCTCGCGCCGCGCGGTGTTTCTCCGAGCGAACGATCAGGTTCTGCAACAAACGGCCACGGTTCGCCTTCTCCCGCCCGCACATCTAACCGATTTGTGACGTCATCGAAGCGGGTTCCACGATCAAAACAACGCTGTTGTGAGTCGATCCGCGATTCCGTGATCAACGGCAGCTGCCGTGTCGTGAGTCGTGAACAGTTTGGGGCTCACTTTTATGAGTTGCTTCGGTGAGATCACTTGCGGGGACTTTACGAGAGTCGACTCATGACGGCTTTTGTGGTGTCCGATCGGATCAGTTTACAAAGAACTTTGCTACGGGTCGGTCGATAACGTGTTTCGTGTCTTGCCAGACGTTTTCTTCTTGAGTTCCATCAGAGTCTCCGTGAGTATCGTTTCCGGAACTAACTTTGTGTGTGCGGTCATCTGCGGGGGATATTATTGTGTCCGTGTATTGTGTGAGGATCGTTTTGGCGATACGATTGTGTTCTTGATCGTTTGGATAGAACGTGTACGCCGTGTTCTTCCATAGGGTATCCCAAGTGATCTTTGATTAAGGTTTGTGCTTTTTTATGTTTTTGTTCTGCTATTACGGAGTGCTAAAAGGAAATGATTCCGCGATTTCTATGGCTTATTGTTATTCAAATGAAGATATGTTTGATGTCCGTGCTATTTTGGGGAAACAATTGTATAACCGTCTTTTGTCCGTCGGTTTAAGGTATTGGTGACCTTAATCGAAAACTTCAAACAAAAGAATCCGCCCAAAAATCAGCGAAGCACACCGAGCTAGCAAACGAAAGCGAAAAAAATCCACCATCCAAAAGTGAAACTACTAAATAAAATCGAAACTGTGCCAAAAAATCCCTAAAAATCCACTGCCCCAGTGACAAATGAATAAAAAAAATAAGAGCCCACGCGATGCAATGGTGAAGTAATAGGTTCATGTATTAATTCATTGCGATTACCTAACTCTTATTTATGTTTCTCCTCTTTCGTTCATCTCTTTCCGTGGTTACTGGTGGGTCCTCCTCTGGCCATGCTGCACGAGGTTTGCTTCCATGCGAATCCAAAGCCCAAGTGAAGAAAGGCGAAGAGAAAAAAAAGTTTGTAACCATCGTTAAAAGGCGCAACAGAAAAAACAACAACTACTTGGAGCACGCCTAGACGTAAAACGGCCTCAACATCTCGAACCAAACCGGCCTTGTGATAGAAAGTGAAAATAGCAGTGCCGTGCATGGAGCTCAGTCAGACCACGATCAAACACACAACATTTGAACCACGTGAAAGATAGCGTCATTTCTTCGATCGAATGGGTGTGGGACTCCTGGTGGTGGGTTTCAACAAGGCGGGGAGGACTGTGATAGGGGGATTGGGGATTGCAATAAGTGTCAAAAAAGCCGGTCCAAGCATTGTTGTTGCGGGTTGACAAATGTTTGGTTATCAGTGCTGGGAAATAGAAAAGTGTGTTCTTAAGCTACAAAGTGGAAGTAATCGTGCTTTGAATTATAAAACCGGTGCAAGAAAACACCTTTATAAAGAAGAGAAGTTGTAACGAATGGCGACGGGGATCACTGATCGATAACTGAAGAAAGAACAGCTATCAATTCTTAGTGGCAGTGCTATACAAATTGTAACGTAACCTATCGCATCGCCTCGTGGATGAAACATTTGTTCGAAAATGAAGAACACAAACGATCAGATCCGATAGAACATAAACAACGAAATGTGTGATAATTGTAATGTGAAATTAAACTTTTCAATCAATATGCGCTAAAATCTGTTTGTGTTACAACGGATATAACGTGTAATTCAATAGCTGCAAAAAATCATTAGTGTATTTTAACTTAAAGTTGGAGCAGAATTTTGGACAAAGCATGTGAAACTTTTGTACACTTTCATTGGGGCATCATGCAACACTTTTCGACTTCAATGGCTTCTAAAAACTTAATATTCACTGATAATCCTACAGCTTGTACATCAAAAGTTTTGAAATTTATAGGACAAAGTGACATAGTCAGAAAAATTACTGGTTTCCCAGATATCAAAAACATGCGATTTTCACTCTACTAAGAAAAAGGGACAAGTTGCAACAAACTTTGTTTTTAATGCAAATTCTAATAAAAACGTTTGAAAAATTCATAGTTTTTGATAAATTTGCGATGTCATAACGCATAAAGCACCAATTGCAGTAAGTTTCGGTTTTGTTAGAATTAAATTTTACATTTTTCTGCCAAAAACGTTTTTAAAGAAAAAAGCATAAGATTTCTGCATACATTTAGGGATAAAAGATACTACGAAAAATTCTACTAGATGAAATCATAAAAAAAACGTAGACACGAATGTCATAATGCTGGTAAAGTGTCAAAAATAAAGTAAAGTTTTTTACGGCATCCAAAAATTTAAATAAAAATTGTACATCTATTGCTCGATTTTTCAAATTTTCTATGAGAATCAAAAACTTTAAAAAATTGTCTCACGAGGCGAGATACTATGTCATTATCATTTTGCTAAAGGTTGTTCAGATCAAAAAGTGGTCCAACTAAATTAAGTATAAATCGAAGATTTGATAATTTAAAAAAAAAACAAAGTATGTTTCTTTTTGAAGTTTAATCTGTATAAAAGACGAAAAAGATGCTCAGTTAAGATTCCGGTCGACCTAGTCCAAATGGGAAAGACTTTCGTTTGACGCCTGCCATCAGATTTTGTACAGTCAATTTATCCACTTTTTTCAGCGCAGAACGCCAGTTTGCTTTGAACTGCTCTTCGCTGTTTACAGTTTTTTGGGTCTTCTTACGATTTTGCTTAACTATGGTTCAATATTTTTCGATTGGGCGAACTTCTGGTGTGTTAGGAGAATTCTTATCTTTGGGCACACCCTGAATGTTGTTAGCGGCATACCACTCCATGGCCTTCTTTCATAATGGCAGGATGCCAAATCCGGGGAAATCAGCACAGACAAGTCATGTTTCTTCGGGAAAGCTATCAAACGCTTTTGAAGACACTCTTTTACCTAAATTTCCTGGTTGACGGTCTCGGCTGCAACAAAAATGTCGCTTTACAAGCCTCTGGTTCAAGTAGCTTCCCAAGCGAGAAATTTCTTAGCAAAATTTGATAGTTTAATATGCTTGAAAATGTCTGCCACCGTTCGCCTTCCGGTTGCTGCATAAAACTCTTATCCCGGAAGCTGTCTGAAGTCTGTCTTGGCATAGGTTTCGTGTAGTTTGGATTTTCACGACGCATGTACAAAATTCTGATTCGTAGCTCCTCATGCTTGGACGCCAACTAAAGACCTAGTATCGAAACCAAATTAGACACACACACCTACAAAAGGGATGTTTAGGTTTTTATATGAATGATTAGAAAAAATTCGGGAATTTAAGTTGCCCACGCAACCAAAAGTCGCTTTCTTACTTAAAGATTGAACTCCAAAGTTCACATTTGGCTGAACAAATGTTTTACGGGAGCTTCAGGTGACTCATGTCCCGTAAACGTTACTCAGGAACTTCCAATGCCGTTAGAAAGCACTTTCTAACTAACTTTCAAGATACTTCTTGGTGTTTGAAAGAACTTAATTGAGAATTCTAAGCGACATGTCAGAAATGACTGTCAATTATTTGTCATGATAATCGTTTAGTTTATATCAGTACTGATATTTACAAATGGAATCCAAAAATGTTTCTTATCAATATTAAGATATTCGAATAAATTATTGATGAAGAGAATTTTTGATTTTCTTTATTAAGTGTACTGAATCCTTTAATCGAAATAAGGTACAATATATTGGGTTGGTCATCATCTCAATCATCAATCATCTCAAATGACATTAAGTTTAAATACTCATTATTACACTGGCAATGAACTATTGTTGGATTTGTAGAGAAGTTGGTGAGTTTCATTGCAACCTAGAAAGCAGCGGTTCATCACTCTAGGCGTAAGTAGGTTTTGTTGTTTTGGCATTTTATAGCATTTATTATGTTCTGTTCAAGGCATAAATGCAATATCGTTTATAGGCAAAACGATTTTTTTTTATTCAGGATACATTTTTCCTTATTATTTAGCTATCACTTTTAAAACTAAAATCCATTAAAGTAAGTCGGAATTGCAGCAAAAAATCGGCTAGGGAAGTCATTATTTTTGTTTGTTAGCATTAAAATACTGGCAAAAAAATTTGACAAAAATCTTGTGAAATATTTTTGTATTTCTGAATATTGACGAAAATTTCGAAAGTTGAACGAATTCAGATTTTTACATCCACATGAGTCAGTCGGTATCAAGTTACCGACAAAAATTATTAGTTCTTGATAAAACAATAGATTTCTAAAAATTTGTGATTCGATCTAAAAGGTCTTTGACGATTATCTGTGATGCTTTTTCATAAATTTGATAGAAAATTTAAAGCAAATATCGATAAACTGAGTTATTTCATTTAAAAAGAACTCGCATTCCACATTACCAACCTATCCCAATGATACCTAAAAAAGATTAAAAACTATAAAAAATCTGGATAAAAATTCTAGAATCAAGAATGTAGTTTTGAAGATAGTTCCTTAAAAATATGTGAGATTGAACATTTTTCTGTGATTTCGACAACCTTGCTCAACATCTCAAGGCAATCATCCAATACAGTACTGCAATTTAAAAAACGGGGTTTTTACCGTTTGTAGTAAAAAAAATCTAAGCTATGAGAAGAAGTTTTAGTTCTGGAAAAAAACACAGAAAGTCAATTTGCGATTCAACGTCCAATGCTAAGAAGATGGTGATCTACTCGAATATATATTTTTCACACTCTCAGTTATCACGAATCTTTTATCAGTGATTACGAAAAGTAGTATCAGTTTTAACAAGAATGTTGTAAGAACGAATGTTCGCAAAAAAATACTATTAAAAAATTGAATTTAAAAATGACTATCATTTTAAGATGTAATTTCTGTTTTTAAACACGTGAATTCGTTTGATCCTCCCTTTTTAGAGTTTTTTCCCAAATATTTACGTGATTCTGATAAGGCCGGCACAAATATCAATTTCTTCTTTAGTCACCTAATATTCTAATGATAACAAGGGCAAAAAACAGATTGTGGAAGATGGGAGTTTAATCACCTTTTGTTTTCTTGATTTTATTGAATTATTTTATTCTTATTGAATTGCATTATTTTTTATTGTCCCCCCCCCCCCCCCTCGTGATGTTCCAACTCCAAGTGACAAAAGAAGGATTTGAAATTTGTTTCGGCCTAATTATTTAAAAAATGTGATAATTATAAGTGCGGCCCGCTGACAAGATTCCAAATTTACATTGGCCCGTTGGCTCAAAAGGTTGCTCACCCCTGAGATAGACCATGGTAGACCGCCTAGCAATCTGTCATCCGGTTGTCAGAGCAATCTGTCAACAGGTTTTTTACGGCGCGTACAAGTTTTTTGACATTCTCTTAGAAGCTGAATAGCTTTCTCTTTAGCCACTTAAACGAACTTGAAAGTAGGTTTAAGAACTTGAATTTCGGGCTAATCAGCATTCTCTTCAGACAGAAACGTCAGCTCTCGCAGCTTCTATGAAACCTTTTTTTAGGAAATCCTGGTTTTTTAAACTCCGTTTGATGGTAGTTCTTAATATTTCCAGTTTAAAAAAAATTCGTTTCGTTTTGATAAATCATAATTAATACGGTTTTAACGGTATATAGGACGCAGTATTTTTACAAAATTTTAAATGCTTTTCGATCGACAATTTCGAAAAAACCGTTACAAAATACAAGGAAAGATTCGAACTTTTTTTAAATTAAGAACGTTTCCTAGTCGGTCCCTTGATTTTTCAAAAATTTTCACTTCTTGGGAATGTTTAAAGAACAATAAAAGAGGTTATTCAAACAGCCGTATTGCTAAGGAAATTTAATATGCAGTCAAATTTTCAGTTGAGACTATCAATTTTCCAATCGGCGCTTCCGAAGCATAGGATATCTACTGGCAATCCACTTTTTTATCTTTCTATTACCATATTCAAAATCAAATTTGTTTATTCGCTAAAATATATTTGTCAAAAAGTTTTAATTAGTATGAATTTTTAGATTTACATATTTTGAAACATTTTGTGCAATTATAATCAGTTTTGTTTTAATGCTGATTTCAAGTCTGGCAAGTCTGTTGTCTCCTGAGCCGATGTCCGCGAGTTCGAGCCCAAGAGCAAAGTTATACCGGATAAGTTTTTCAATAACGGTCCGCCAACTGCACCGTTGATAAAGTCGCGAATGCCATAAAGATGGAAAAACGACTATAATCGAAACAACAAAAACAAAAATATCAATAAAATAAAGGGTTTATGAAATTCAACTTTCGTTTTTTTATGAAGTAACATAATTAAAACAAACCTGTAGGTAGTACTTACATAGAAAAGCAACAACAATTGTTTCATATTTTTTCCGTAAATGTTTATCGTTGCCTGCCAAACCTGATTTCAATAGAAAAATTAAAAACTTGGAAAAAAACATTCAATTTGTGTTTTTTTCTTGTGATAACCTTAAATATATTTCAATTCAAAATTGTTGGATATTCTTTTATTTGAAAAACCTTATTTTGACAGAAAGCATCTCAAAAACCCATATTTTTTCTTAGTATGATAGTCAATACAACTTATAAATTTGAATTAAGTAAATGAGTTTTAATTTAATCACACAAGTAGTTTTCAAACGTCCACAACATAAAAGCACTATCGCACATGCTATTACTTCTGCCCAAAGTGCTCTAGCGTCGATCGTTCCTCCTGTCAAAACTTTAATTTTTGACTAACAATTCTACTTTCAATAATTCGCCGAAATTTCGAACATTTAATATCGCGCTTTGATTTTCGGATTTTCTCCTACTGATTTCTGTGCGATCCTTATATGCTTTAAGCTAAATTAAGTTCTTAATTTTTGAATAACTATGAACAAATTTAATAGAGGTTATGACGAAAAGCTTTTTTACGAAGGAACTACGAGTGTAAATTTCTCAAATAGTTTTTACTTAAATTATGATTTTCCATATTAATAGGTCCAAGGTTTTTATCTTTGTTGAGATTAATTATAAACTTTATAACCTTGTGAACGCATATGATTTTATCATTATCATCATCAATTGAAGTTTTTTCACAATTTAGAAGCCTGATTGTGAGTTACTCAATATTACGAGACAGTTGCATATGTTTCCTCAAAATTGAATCAAATCATTTCAGAGTTCATTTTGCATAGTTTGATATTTGAATTGATTAAAAAATCAGAGTGCATCTTGAGTTAACGTAATTTTTCATACACGTTACGATCAATAAGTACAATTTGTGAGAAATGTTGACCTTTTCAGTCAGTAGAGTGTACTGATGTTTGCAAAACGAAATGTCTGTTGCTAGGTCAAGCAAATAGCAATTCGCTGCAGCATTTTCGCAACATTTTTATTCTTTTTGACAGAAAACTGAGCACTTTTTGAAAAGAATTTGAATGGTTTATGATAAAAACTCGTGCCGGAACTAAACAAAATCATCAAAACTATTGTTTTATAGATGAGGCATACTCAGTTTAGTGAAACTTGTTAACCTGTCCAATGCAAAGCTCTCTCAAAGACTTAAAAAAAAGTTTAAATAATGATTATTCGAATAAAACAAAATTTCATACCTGCTCAATGGACGGTTATTGAATCATACCAATTTCACATTTGAGCGCTTTTTTTATTTATTTTTTATGTTTCCAGCCCTGGGTCTGTTGAAATTTATATGAAAAATATAAAGAGTAGGATATATTTATATTTACTATCTTTAATCATGGTGTTATATAAACAAAATAATAAATGATACATTATGGTAAACTGAGAACCGTGGTTTGCTATTCAGGGATCGAGGAACCAAGTCTCCTTTAACTTTCAACATATCACACTTTTTTGTAGTCCCACGGAAACGCTTCTAGTTCATCTACATATTTGCTGTAAAATTACGCAAATGTACTGTAAAAAAAAGCAGCAGGACATTTACCGTAATTTCACAGGTCGAAAAACAAATGACGTGGTATTTAATTTTTATTGTACAACTTTTCTACAGGACATTTGCTGTAATAATAAATGAATCTTCGTTAACTTTGAAGGAAAGGTTGCAGTTTCAGTTACACGTAATAGTCAAATTTTTTTCTGTGCAAGAGAGAAACTGGATAAGTGAAAAACATTTCAAGGCGAAAAAAAGGTAAACATTTACTTACAGTTTAAAATTCATAAAAAATCATATACATAATTAAAAGTATGTGATGCTTTTTTGTCTTAATTTAAGAGGTTTTCAGCCACAGGCTGGTTCGCCTCTGCATGAAATATTTAAAAAAAATCAAAAAGTTACGTGTTGTACAAAGAAAGAAAGTCTGTTTTTTTTCTATTCTGTTTGAAACTGAAATTTATGAATTGCTTTTTTGTCAGTTACCATATTTTGTGATTTTTTTTCTGATCTGTTAGGCAAACATCAATACTCAATTATCTTTTGTGTAATTTTGTTGAGATCAAAATTGCCTATCATTGTTGAAAAAATTGTCTGCAGAAGCAATTTCGAATGCACGCCTCGGCTTGATACAAAATCTCTTCTGTTTGTCTGCAAAGGGGTAGGTGGATGAGTAAATTTGGATGGCGGAAAACAAAATAAATGAAGAAAATGGATACAAATTCATGCGGGCAGGTGCTTATTGCTTACGTGGAGAGAATTGGCGCGCGCTTTCATCGAAAAAGACGATGATGATTTCGAAGATAGCTGTTATGCGACCAATTATGTAAACCTTACCTCAACAAAACGATGACGGCAATGCTGAAGCTGAAATTTTAGGTACTGACTTTATGCTGCGCGTTCGTCTTTCTAGGAGTTGGTACGCGAAAGAAAGTGGTGCACATTATGGGTAACAGGTTTTGCTTTGCCTATTTCGCTTGAGCGTTGAGTTGAGAGAATCCGAATGTCTAATCACGTGTACACAGGTAATAAAGATTTATCGGAAGTTTGCATCCATTTCATGCAAGTAAGTTCCAACCAAATTATGCAGTGAGTCGGAGAACTTCCTTATTTATGAGTGGCAATTCGTTGAACAACTATCCACTTAATACCTTTCAAGAGTTACATTCGGTAGTTATTATTTGTATATGTTCAACTGTGAAGTGGTGCACTGGAGCAAATAATGATAAAAAAAACATCCTGGCAAAAAAAAAATAAATAAAAGTTGTTAGCCATGTTTGGTATTGGAAGCAGTGTCCAGAGCAATAAATAGTTATAACTTACTCCCGGCAATATACTAGAATATACATACATACATAAATTGAAGATACAGCAGAATCGATCAAAGTCCCTCATAAATATATAAAATGAATTGAAACTAAATTAATAAATACCACAAAATTTTGAAAATGTGTTAACAAAAAAGGTAGTATTGTTTCTAAACATATACCAGATATACTTTAAGCAAATATAATTGAAACAATATTCACCACACTTATTTTCTTCATATAATGAGAAGGCGACACCATCAGCATCCTCTAGCGGACAAAATGGAAGTATTAATTCGAGAAATTCGTCTAACTTGTGAATAGCGTGTATTCCGACTCGACTTGATCAGGGATGCCAGTTATAATAAATGAAATTGTTTGTTTCTATTCTTGCACCATAAAAATTTTAGTAAACCAACAAACTTCATTGTTTTAAAAAAAATACATAGATTTGGATGCGCATAAAGTGTTTTTTAAGAAAAAGATTTTAAATTAAATCGGTCAACTGCTTAACTGTTTATCAAAATTTTGCTTACTAGTAATAGTTAAGGAAAAAAATATCACGAAATTAACGTAGAAATATCGTTATTTTCTTTTTACTAGATGACGGGTGTCGCTTTTCAATTTGGCAAAAAATGGGTTTTTAAACGATTCGTATTAAAAAATGGTATTGTTATTGTCTCATGCTAGATTTTTCTTGTTAATATTTGAACAATTTCAAACAAATTGGTTTATTATTATCAAACTATATAATTTGTTAGATCATTTATCAAATCCAGATCTTAGGTCAAAGGACATTATTCCGAGCTTTTATCCAGCAATAACATGACAATAATCTCTCTTAAATGTTTATAATTAATGAATTGATTTAAAAAAATCAATGCTAACAAATCGTTTCCGAAATGCCAGTGCTAAAAAAAAATACAAAAAGCTAACAACTAATATCCTTGTTTTCTGATTATGGACTTGGAATCATGCCTGAGAGACTTGTGACATATCTTCTGAAAAACATGAAATAAGTGAAGGCTGGTGGTGCGAATTTTGAATTCATTTCTAAAATGAGCGGAATTTATTTTTTATGTGTTCCTAAACTAAACAAAACAAGTGATGAAAATATGTTCGGACGGCATCCTTGATCAGCATTTTGACAACTCCAGATTAACATTTTGAAAGGGCACAGATTGATTTTTTTTATTAATTGAGACAAATGTATGCAACAGAATTGTTTTTTTTTTCAAACTCAAACCAATTGTATTGAAATATATAAAAAAAACTCTTTCGATTCGCAATGAATAATCGGAATGCGATATATTTCTTAATGTTTTCCCATCATTTATTTGTGCACGTGAACGCAAAACAAAAATCTAAACAAATAAAAAATCACAGCTGAAATAGTTTCACAGAAACGATTATCAAGGAGAAAACAAAATTTAACCACATATTTTTTAATTAATACGGAAACTGTGTGCACATTAAGCATCATGTCATTTGTTATTACCAAGAAGGAAAAATTCTGTTCCCGCCATGGAATGTGACGAAATTATATTGGTATTGGCATGTATAATGGTTTTGAAATGAAACGTTTTTATTATTCTTTACTATTGCAAAACAAATGATATTCCAAAACACAAAAAACTATTTAAATATAACTAGAAAAAATTAATAATAATCATTTTTGAATTTCAATTTTTTTATTACGTTATCTATATTTAATTTTCGTCTCTTAGCTAAGCTTTTAAAATTTGTATTAAGCTTCCGCTTATTTTGATTTGCCATTTTGTATGACATATTCTAGGTAACGGATCGTTGTTAAAACTCGAAATAAAGACAAAGATGAAATAAAATTTATGGAATTTATTTAAAGAAACTAAAAGGCGCAAATGTTTGATTAAGAATATGTAGTTTGTTTGCTTTCTCGTTAAGTGTTGGCGGAAATTTGCAATGCAAAAGTCTAAAATCTGTGCAGGCAGATTTAATTCCGAATGTCGTAAATCAATGTATTTTTAGTTATTTATGAAGTCATAATAAGTCGTTTATTACGAATTCTTGACCTTAAAGTTTTCGATTCTAATAACATTCCTTTTTCATTCTTTCTTTTTTTTAAACTTTGCGCTAAATCGATAGGAATATTACAATCACGATGTTTAAGAGTATCAGCAGCGGTCAGGTGTCAAAGCTATAATAACACTTAATTTTGACAACTCGGTATTGAAAAAGCAAGCCAGGAGCCATATTTGAATACCGACCAGCTCCTGATTTGACAGATGATAACAAAAGGAAACAGCAACAAAAAACAACAACACCTATCGGAGCGTCACCAGTGGCTAAAATGGAAACCAGTTTAGCACTTACCGGTGCGCAAATGTACTGCTAAAGCTAAAAAAGGACCTAGAATGTGTCCGGGGTTAACACCTGGGATAGCACTTACCGCTGCCGATGCTTTAAGGGTTTAGACAACGTTTTAAGAATTGTAAGAATATGCGCTGTTAATAATTCATATTTATTCAAATAGCACTCATTTTACTTCCGCCTTTTCTATATGCTACGCCACACTTTTTGCGATTGTCAATTGAAAAATCAGGACACCTGGCATCTCTGACCAAAGCTCCGAAAAAATTCACAGTGTAATAGTTCCATTTCTGTCGCCAGATAGCGCTATTCGTGTCTCCTGATTTCTCGTTAAGTGGTGTATATCGGTTCTAGTATATCTGCTTTAAGGTTTTAGGTATATTTGCATATACTATGGCAAATCACCCTATATACAAAAAAAAATACAGTATGACCCATAAAAATGCAAAAATCGGTCTTAAATGTTTAAAAACACTCTTCTTGAAATTAAATGATTTATTTTTTTTATTCATTCAGGCATGTTGATAATCATATTAAGAAGCAATTACTAGATGTTTTCATTTTGGTTCTGAGTTACACTCTCCAGGTGAGATCTGAATAGGGAGCATTCCTTCGCAATATAAGCCTCTAACATTGGAGCCTATGCCCCTGAAATGGAATCCTCCAGAGAATCGACACTTGGGTGAGAAGATCCACAGGGCTTCGCTTGAACATATGTACGTTCATATAAAAGAGTCGAAGGGGTTCAAATCCGGACTGCTCGAAGGTCATAGGCTTCGGTTAAATCCTCATATTCTCTTCAAGCCAAGTTTGGGTCAGTTTCGAGGTTTAGCATGGGTTCCATCTAGTTGAAAAACAACATTCTCGGGTTCACCGAAGTTTGCCCGAATCCACGAAAGCTCCTTATTTTTCAAAATACCCATGTAGATTCCAGTATTAACTTTTACTTCAGCTTTTATGAAAACAGCAGGCATCTTCAATCCATTCGAAGCAACCGCCTCAAATACCATGACTTCGGCAGGGTTATTGGTAGCTAACTTGAATTTTACGTTTTCCGTAACACCCTTAGCCTTCAGGGCTGAAATACACCGATTCTAACGAGGATTTGACACCGGATCAATCGAATAAAGTTTCTCGTTTGAGATCACGACGACCAGCTGCTACTTCTTCAACTTAGAGAGAAATCGCTTCGAGCGCTCAAGTCGCAATGCTTTCATTCGTCCTGATTCAAAATGGCGCTTTGCTCTTGATGATGCATTTAAGTGATCCTTTACCAGTCGTTGCATTGAGGAATATGAGATAATCGCTTAGCCAGCTTCTGGATTGATCTTACAGGATGCCACTTCTCTTTCGTCTTGATCAATTGTGTCACTTTTGCAGTGCGTGCAGACCATGGCATTCCACTACCCAGCATCCTACAGCCGCTGCAATTTGCCTAGGAGATTTTTAGGTGGAGGGGTGAAGCGAACTGGTAACTAAAGCATGGATCACTACAAATCTGGACGCGTTAAAACGGGTCTATCTCGGAGCTATGTAAACGAAAAAAAAAGTTTTATAATCAAAATGTAGGGTTTTTATTGCACTTCAAAGGAAAAATAAGAAAAAAATATTTCGATATTTTTTTGATGAATTTTCGAACTTTTCGTCTAGAACCACTCATCAAAGTTTGGACAGCCTATTCACTGACCTCAGCGGCCATTATGTTCCACAATCTCTTCATCTCTGTTGCTTCTCGAGTCGTCCTACCATTCTTCTTCATCTTCTGCTTGACAAATGCCCAAAATTTTTCGATAGGGCGGAATTGAGGGCAGTTGGATGGGTTGATGCCCTTTTCGACAAAATTCACCCGTTGGCCCGATACCACTGTAGTACCTCTTGGTTGTAATGGCAGCTTGTCAAATCTGGTGAAAACTTTACTGGTCTTTTGTGAGATCTATTGTACGAAAAAAAAAACATTTTTTCAGGCACTCCTCCTTGTACATTTCGGAGTCCATGGTCTTGTTTTTCACAAAAACCGGGGTTTTTCGTCCGCAGCTGCAAATACCTTGCCAGATCAAACACTTTCTTGCCAACTTATCGGCAAAAACGAATTTAAACTTGGCGGGGACATCACCCCGACCAGTGCAGTGAACCACTGCAGTGGCTTTATAAAATTTTTGGCCAGGAAGCTGCCCAAAATCCATCTTCACGTACATTTCGTCATCCATGAGGATGCATCCGTCGTACTTCGTTGGAATCTTGTTGTATAACTTCCGGGCACGTCCTTTGGCTACTAAATTCTGCTTCAATGTCCGGTTTGGTTGCTTACTGGCCCGATAGGATCGTATTCCTTCGCGGAGACTAATCCTTCTGACGGTGTACCGGTCGACGTTGAATTTCTTGGCGATGTCGTAGTGTTTGCTTGATCGTTCTCAACACCTTCAAATGCAGTTTCCGATTCTCAATTCCACTATAACGCTTGGTATGAACGAGCCGATCGATAGAATGCATCTCACGGAAACGTTTGAAAACGCTGCACACGGTTGATTTGAGCATTTTTTACGATTTCGCGATTTTTTTAACCCGACCACGTCGGTTTTTAACGTGAGTGTCCAAAATTTATTTTCGTCTCGCGGCTTTCATCACGTGTAACTTTTTTGAAACAAAACGAATCGTAATAAAATTTTCAGCACTGATAGAGGAAACATTTTCGAACAAAGTACTGTAAAAACATTCCAGATCCAACAACTAGGAGAGCAATGGTAGAATAAACAGTGCGTCCAGATTCATGGTGATCCATGCTTAAGTTCCTTTGTGTACATCTTGCCGATACAGTAATACCTCGATATAAAGCAACGAATTTTTTTTTTTTTTCATTGCTTTATATCGAAGTTACGTTATATCGAAACACTACTTAAAAGGGTCCTTTGGAGCATCGATAGTGATCGTAAATGTGAAAAAGTTGATTCTAAATTCTGTTTGTACGGTTTTAAGAAAATGCACAAACTGCTCAAAAAACATTCTTTTAATAATGTACTGGTCATCCAGGCGTTCTTGGAGGACCTGTAGTATACAGACAGCTCTTTAATGTTTTTCAACGCTCGTGGTTTCGCGGATTTCTCTATTTACATCAATGGAAGTTTAAAACTCCCATCCATATTGCTACATGGCATGAAAGTAATCCTCTCCTTACTGACTTTCCAACTTCCTTTCTTAAAAAACAAACCCACTTTCGTAAGCATTCCAGATTTGAGCTGGAGATAGATTTTTATCTTGGACTTCTTTTGTAAATTAGGCGATATATTCGTCTATAATGGCTATATTACTGGACAATTTTTCTCCGCTTAGTTTAAGAAGGCGGATACCGAACTTTTTCATAGCAAGTGATAAAATCCGTGCATTCGCGATGGAACAGAAGTCTGTACAGTGATTGATCAACTGTCAGCAATAATAAAAACTTATTTGAATAAAAGATTACATGCCCTAACCTCACTTCAGCTTAAGCAACTTATCTGTAGGTGCAAATATAGTCATCAAGTTTTGAAATGGAGATACATGCTGTAGGCTGGATTTTCAAAAGCACAAAAGCGACTATCACAATACTGAAAGTACTGGAGTTACATTTTCAACGCTTGCGCTCATTCGCTCTTTATGCCTCTGAGAATTTACGCATGGCTCATAACCAACATTATTATATTTTTATGACAAAAAAGTATTGAAATTAAACATATTTGTTCAAATCAGAACATTTTTAAAAGTTACGTAATATAGAGGCAAAAGTTGCTTTATATTGGGTTACGTTATATCGAGGTTGCTTTAAAAAGAAGTTGCTTTATATCGAGGTATTACTGTATAGCGTATACCGTAAAACGGGGTAACATTGATCACCTTGATCAGCTTTGATCAACATGATTTTTTTCCACACAATCATCAATAACTAAGACTAAAGTTAAAATATTTTAAAACTTTTTTCTACGTTTAAAAACCTATATGTTGAGTTATAAATTGGGGAATCTGGGTTTGTCTTTAAAAACTTCAAATGTAAGTAAAAATGTTATTTCAAAGTCTTGAAATATCTTTTTGTTCGAAGGCTCGCAAACAAACACCCTTGCTGATGAAATCAAAACGTTTAGAAGCAGCAGATTGATTTATGTGACAGTTCAACTTTCTTCCTTAGTAAATTTATAGTTGTGGTGTAGTTTTTGTTTTATTTTGAGGTAAATTTTTGATATTTAAAAAATAGGGACGTTTTTCAAGAGTAAGCCAGTCTAGGACAAAAGGCTAAAACCCCTATCAAATGGCAAAGCTAAAAGGAAAATATTAAAGAGGAATATTGCGAGGGCCGAGAGAATTGAATGAAGGTAGCATTTCATTTGTTTTTTTTTTTGTAGTTTAAATTTAATAAGTAACTTTAAAAAATTTAGCCCCTTAATTTTTGCAGCATCATGGTCCTTCTTTCGATTTTAATTGTTGTTCCGCCTTAAAACACTCTAGGTAAATAGAAATATTAAAGAGAAAAAAAAATGAATTTATTTTTTACTTATTTCGGTTTACTATTAAACTACGCATGACATGGTTTTTATTTAGCGTGAATCTGCATTAAATTGATGAGAAGAAACAAAAGAGAGAGGAAGAGTGAAAAATGAGACAGAACATCATTAACGGAAAAACAGGCAGTCGGTTAAATATTGAATATACCTATTCGGACCGCGACCAGTCAAAATGACTGGTAAAGGGAAATTTTTTTATATCATAATAGGGTTAGTTGCCCTACTTTGGACCCTTTAAGCGGTGGTTTTCAAATAATCATGATTTTCTCAAAAATGGACGGGAATTTTATATCCTTTAGGAAATTCATTTATAAGTCATGATATTATCTGAAAGTTTCAATGAAAATTTTCAACATAGGTTACGCCGTTATTGAGAGATTTGCAAAGATATGTATGATCCAAAGTTCCAACATTGAACCTACTGTTCCTATTTTGGTACTGGACTGGTTCCTTTTAATAGACCCAGAACTAAAATTCAAATAAAAGTATGATTTTTCGAAAATAAATAAACAAATTCATTGAAAATGTAATCTTCAATAAATTTTTATCATAAAAAATTATTACAGCTTTTTAACATTTAAAAACCTAAAATTCCTGTTATGAATATCACAAATACTTTCATTCCCCGTCAGCTCTATCAGCAGAACAATAGCTGAAACTTGTTTGTGTCTACTTACTTGTAGTTTATATCCGTAAAGCTGGCAAGAACTGTTAGGAATATTCAATATTGGTTCAGAACTATGCCATAATAAAAAAAATCGCACCTTTGTTGATTCGTTGCTGTTGATACAAAATTCAATGATGTTAGGTCTAAACATGGAACATCAAAGTCGATAGTTTCCTATATATGGACCCTTTGCAAATTTTCCGAGTTTTCCAATGATTTTCATGAATTTTAGGAAAAATAGGTAGGATGGTTCATATTCTTCACAATGAAAGTAATTTTCTTTTAATTTTTGGCTTGGACAGTAAAAAACCGTGAGTTTTCCTTAAACACTCTAATTTCTTAAAACGCTCCCCACTAAATGAGCAGTCTGATTTACTACTGATGAGGAGGTACTTTTTCAAAAACGTTGAAAATTTTATCAGAAAGACTTTTAATGTCAAAAAACGGTATGGTAGGGTTCATGAAGAATAAGAGTTCATTGTGTGCATAGGAATATTTAAATTTTATGCCAGCAAAAAGAATTATTTACAATTTTCGGCATTTTAGGACTAAAGTAGGCTCTAGGTCCAAAGTAGGAGCACTCACCCTACTAGCTGACCCGGTGTGCTTTGCTACACCTTTCAAAATCAAATTATATTTTCAAAAATTTTTAAAAATTTTATTGGTTTTATTGGCATTATTTTAAATCAAATTATAACATGATTCATAAGCAACCGCTATAAAATAAAAGCTGCAGCTGGAGTTTTGAATTGCAACACAAAGATAACTTAAACTAATATTCTGAATCTTGCTCTATTAATTTGTGTTAAAGATCTGATAATTTAAATCTGCCTCCCCTGTCCTTTCCTTCACCTCCTGCTGAATGGAGGTCGTGATCTTTAAAAATCATACCCCTTTTTCCGTTCCCAAAAATCCTCTTATATCAAACATAGACCCATTGGTTGATAAGTTTTTAAGCTTTACAACAAAATGTATATGGAACCTTCTCCTTTCTTCCCCTCTCTACACTGTTAAGCGTAAGGGTCTATAACAATCGTAGAAACATATCTCGTAACCAAGTACTTTTCCATATCATATTTGTGTCCATTTGTTGGCTTCGTTTGAACTTATTCGTTGAGAACTCATGCTAACAAAATTGTATTGGGCTCACCTTCCTCCTCCTTTGTACCTACTCACTGAAAGTGTGTCAGATAATCATAGAATCATACCAAAATGATTTTCCGTGTTAAGTTTTGTCTATTTCTCGGATTTTGTAAAAAAAAGTTAAATGTAAGCCTCCTCTTCCCTTCCTATATTCCCAATTCTATCATAATACTGCAAGAAAAGAATTGTTTCACATAGAAAAAGTATTTTTCGTACTCAAGTACTTTTTGATGCCAAATTTGATTTCATTTGCTCGATTGATTCTCGAGCTATGCAAAAAAAAATTGTATGGAAGCCCCCCTTTCCCCCTTTATATCTTTCCGCTAAAAAATATGGGCCTCAATTTACAATAGAAACATTTCTCGTATCCAAATACCCTCAGATGCCAAATATGGTTCAATTTGATCGATCAACTCTCCAGTTATACTGAAAATTGTAAGGGAGACCTCTACTCCCCCTTTTCATCCACCTCTTTGAAGGAGTGAGGGATGCCAAATATTCATAGAAGCATTTCTCGTACCCAAATATCGCCATGCCAAATTTGGTTCCATTTGCTGTTGTTGTTCTTGAGATATGCAGTAATAACTGTATGAAACTTCCCTCCCTCTTTCTTTTCTTCCCGCTGAAAAAAAGGGGTCTCAAACAATCATAAGAATATGTCACGTTCCCAAATACCCGTCCATGCCAAATTTGGTTCCATTTGCTTAATAAGTTATTGAGTTATGTGAAAAATATTAAAGAGTCCGCTTCCCCCCTTTCTATCTCCCTACTGGAAAGAGGGAGGGGTCCCAGATAATCATAGAAATATTTTTTCGTATCCAAATACCCTCTTATGCCAAATTTGGTTCCATTTGCTTTATTAGTTTTTGAGTTATGTGTAAAAATATGAAAGAGGCCCTCTCGCTCTTTCTACTGGAAAGAGGGAGGGGTCTCAAATAATCATTGAAAAATTTTTCGTATCAAAATACCTTACCATGCCAAATTTGGTTCCAATAACTTGATTAGTTTTCGAGTCATATGAAAAACTGTAAGTTAGCCCCCCTCCCCCCTTCCTATCACCCCACTGAGAGGAGAGAGGGGTACTTTATATACATAGAAATATTTTCCATTCCCAAATACCACCCCATGCCAAATTAGATACCATTTGCTTGATTGGTTCTCGAGTTATGCAAAAAATAGTCTATTGTTTGGGAGGCCCCTCCCCCCTTTCCTGTTAGGGGGAGAGGTCTCAAACCGTAATAGGAACCTTCCCCGGCCTCCAATACCCCCACCTGCCAAGTTTCACGCATATCGGTTCAGTAGTTTCTGAGTCTAAATATAGGGAACAGACAGACAGACAGACAGACAGACAGACAGACAGACAGACAGAAATTCATTTATATATATATATATAGAATAGATTTTTAACTTTTTTCTTTTGAAATTATTTTGTTATTTATTCGATATCTTTTTTATTAAAAAATGGACATATTTTTTCACCATGGGTGTACGGAATCACCTCATTTTCGCATAGTTGGCAAATGCGTGTATGTCATAAAATGAATATTTCAAATAATTATCGAAAAATTAAAACACATTATCAATTTAATTATAAAGTCATGTTCAATGGCTAGAGGTATTGACCATGGGTGCACGGTTTCACTTCAATTTTGTTTTAGTAGATATTTTCTAGCATCCACCGCTCTGAAATTTTTCAACACGTTGCCTATAAATTATACCTGATATTGTCGGTTTTGAAGCATACTTTTTCAATAAGTAGAGCAATTCACCATGGGTGCACGGATTCACCGCCATTCATCCAAAATCTTTTTTTTTTTGCATGCTAAAGGTAAAGAATAAAGACTTACATAGATGTGGTTTTTCACTATGGGTGCACGGATTCACTGCGTTTTAATCAAATATAGGGCTTTTTACAAATTTTTAAAAAGCATCTTAACAAGTTTTAACTAAACCAAAGTTGAAACCATGCTTTTCATGTTGAGACATAATGATTTAAATAACGATTTTTATTTTAAGTTCCGTTTTTTCAGTCCCGGAAAAAAAATATTTTAATTATATCTTGAAATAATAAATTTATTTATTTATTATTAAAAACAGGTTTTTGCAATCGTATATTTATCTGATAAGATCTGATCAACATCCAAGAAATTGGAAAACGGTTACCATGGACCGAGTGAATTTTAGGAATTATATGCATCAAGTTATGTCTTGCGACGGAAAACAGTGAAAATAAAAATAATGAATCAACATTGTCAAATGTACACGTTGATTTGTTTTTCCTTAAAAGTTTTTCGATTGACCAATATTGCATTTCAAATACCGATCATATCTAACTCAAAAATATTTTGTGTTCTGAAGCAAGTTGAAAACTATTTATTTCTATATAATTTTCAACGGCAAATTTACAGCCAATCCATGCACCCATGTTGAAATATCTTAGCGCCGATGTGGTTTATCAGATAGGCTGGCGCGAGTCTGGTCTAGGTATGCCAGGCGTACTGGGTTCGATTCCCGGTATCGGCAGGAAAACACTTGGGTTCAAACCCCATAAGTTGCCGACAGGTAAGATGTGTTTCCTCTTTTAATAAGGATGTTCAATAAGAATGTTCAATCAGTTGCCAGCTGGTCGGGTATATACACGAGTGCCGGAATACCTGTAAGTAAACTTCCATTGGAAGTTTGTCGAACATAATAATCGAAGAATGCATGTGAATACATACTTATGCAGAAACTGCGGTGTATCCGTGCACCCATGGTGGATAACCAACATATGAAAAATATTCCGTGCACCCATGTTGAGATATTATTTAAATTATTCAGTTTCATAGCTGATGTCTTCAAATTTAAATAAATGAGTACACAATTCATAGTTTAGTATAAAACATATTTATCACCTAGAACTACTCGATTTCTCCAATGGACATGAATTAAATCTAACATAATTTTTACAAATCTTGATGAAATTTCGCCAAATTTTGACAGAAAGTTTGATTATAGTTGAGCAACAAAACGGACTAAAAAACTTGGGAATCAAGTGCATGAAGCGGCACACAGCGGTCAATCCGAGAACTTTTCTACAAATTCTCATGACTTCGCATCGAAAATCAATAATTTCTTTACGAATGACACACTCCTGCCCACCATAAATCACATAAGGTTCATTGTCTTGAATGTAGATTGCAAATGAAACCAAAAGCAAGCGAAAAAAATTTATCTTGTTTAAGTTATAGGGTTGTGAATTTTACCAGTCATTTTGACTGGTCACGGTCCGAGTGTCCATGGCGAAATTTTTCTCGTTTATTGAAAGAGCTAGTAAAATAAAAAATACACAGTTTTGTAGAGATTCAAAAATCATGAAAAGTCATATTTCTTGCGAATTTTTAGAGCGTAGTGTTTAAAAGATATTCAACAAACAAAGTGTCCAACCAGTCATTTTGACTGGTGCGGTCTTTCTAGTGTTAACGAATTTTGAAGACTACAAACGTATAGTGTGATAAAAAAAGGTGACATCATGACTTTTAATGAAGAATCCGAAAATATTCTTATATTGATCCGACACACACGAGCTGCCTTAGTTTATGAATTACTGGCATTTGTAAATATTATGATGGTGTTTTGTATCCTTCATGAACAAGAAAACTCGTTAAAACCGTCAAAATCGAGATTATCCCAAATCATCAAATTCTAAACTAAGAAGACATCAAGTTTTAAATCAAATTTCAAGTAATCCAATAAATTTCTGCAATCATGTTTTACGTTCATAGGAGTCCAGTACTGGTTTTAAACATATGAAACATGCCACATTGCCCTTAACAGAAAAAAAAAATAATCGAGAAATATTGATAAAAGTGATCAATCTTACCCCGTTTTACGATACTGTACTATTGCATTGTTTACGTCAATTGACAGACTAAAGTTAGAGCTAATACACCCACAGAAACTATCCTTAAAAATGTTCAAAATCAACCCAAAACAGACTGGTAGAAAATTGGGTCATACTGTACATATACTTTAAACCTTGCCAGCTTAGCCAACCCTGGTGTTAATTTGATTAGGTAGTCTCCCTAGCTGCTTCAAGATGGGGCAGATTGTTTCAAGTCACAATGACTTACTTTAGTGGGTAAGCAGTTCCAAACTACCTAATGGCAACTTAATTTTATTGAATGATGAAAATAGTTTTTTCGTTTGATTAAAAAACTTTTCGCTACCACTTTAAAAAAAACATTAAATTAAATAATATACACTGACTAAAATACAAATACAAAATTCACGTGCAGACTATGTAATATATGTAAATGTTTATGATACTTTAAATTTTTTTCAGTCGAATTAAAACGTCAATAACTTTAGAAAAATAGATGAAAATTTACGTAACACGAACCCTGCATGATTTCTCAATTAGAAGCTTTCTTCACTGTTTATCAAATGCATTCACAGCGAGATGCATTAGATGAACTGTGCTTTAAATTTCCAAAACTTTTAACTCTGATAGCGTTTATTATTATTTTTTTTTTTTTTTCCTTTATTAATAACTTAAAATAATAATAATATAAAAAAAAATATATAATATAAAGGCTCATTGGCTTTTACCATCACGGAGCCGGATTTCATGGTTGTTATTTATAAATGTAAAATAATAATATTTATTTTTTACAAAAAATCCTTGATGCATATCTGCATGGTATGTCCTTCTATTTGGAGGGATGATAAATCGTAAATGATTTTTCCTTGTCTTCAGTCAAACTGGATCATCGCATTGTTCAATCCGTTATTATATTTGTATTTTAGCTGCAACAATGAATCCGTTGATTGCTTTCATCGTTATAATATCCTGGATGGCGATGATATCTCTCAAAGGAATGCCAAAAGGTTTTCCAATCCTCTCCAATTCCGCCAATAGGTGTCGGCGGGGAGTACTGTATCGCTGGCATCTCCATATCACGTGATCAATATGACCGTAATCTTCTCCGCACTCGCAAAGGTTAGTAGTGGTGAGCTGAATTCGGAACAGATGTGCATTTTGAGTATAGTGATTCGAAATTATTCTTGACATATTTTTTATAAACATTCTTTGTACATCAAATTTAGCGAACCAAGGAGCTTTACTTACGGAGGTAATGATACTATAACAAAATCTACCAAGATCACTACTATTCCATTCGGTTTGCCATGATTCCAAAGTTCGAATATTTAACGTTGGATAAAAATCTCGAGACTCATGTTCCCTGTGATAAACTTCTCCATTTAGTGCTCCATTCTTAGCTAGGGTGTCAGCCATCTCATTACCAAAAACTCCGTAATGAGAGGGAACCCATAAGAAAGAAATAGAATAATTTAAACTACGCAATCTATAAATTTCTTCTCTAATTTTCAAAACCATGATTCCAGTTTTTCCGGAAATTCTAAGTGTCTTTAATGCCTCAAGAGCACTAGCGGAATCTGAACAAATTAGGTACGATTGTACAGGGAGACTGCCAATAAATAAACATGTGTAGTATATAGCGGTAATTTCTGCAACGAAAATGGAACAAGGAGCAAGAAGAGAAAAACTAGCTTCATGATTAACATTGAAAACTCCAAATCCGACACAATCATGATAAGCTGATCCATCTGTATAAAATACATTTTTCGAGGGATAAACTGATATTTTTTCTAAGCATAAATTTTTCAATAAGGCTATTTCAAGTGTATTAGCATTACTCGAGTTTTGCTGAATAAGTGAGAGATCAATAGTTGAAGATAAGTTCATGGATACGGAATTTGATTCATAGTAATGTAAAATGGACGAATTCGAGGTACTTAGAGTCAAACATTCTCTATATGAACTCAATAATTTATTTTCAGGTTTGTATTCGAATAATGTATCCAACCGCTCCATTATAAGTGACTTATTAATGTGACAATCAATCAAATATCTACAATTCATTTCGTTGAAGCGAAAATGTAAAGGCGGTATTCCAGCTAGAACTTCGACAGCTAATGTGTGTGTTGATGTCATTAATCCCAAACAAATACGTAAACAGCGGAATTGAATACGCTGCAATTTTATAAAGTGACATTTTGCTGCTGTATTAAATAAAAAACAACCATATTCCATTACCGACAAAATTGTAGTTTTGTATAGTTTGATCATATCAGCCGGATGTGCGCCCCACCATGTACTGGATATTGTTCTTAAAAAATTTATTCGTCTTTGACATTTTCTTACTAGGTAACGAATATGGCATCCCCAAGTACATTTTGGATCGTAAAACACTCCGAGGTACTTAAAGCCTGCTGCCCTGACTATTTCATTTCCATACAAATATAATTGAATTTGCGATGGATTATGTTTACGGGAAAAAACGACTGATTCTGTTTTAGAAACCGATAGTTCTAAACCAATATTGGAAGCCCACTCAACCAGACCATCTAGGGTTGTCTGTAAACTTAACTGAACTTCATGTGCATTTTTACTTGAAAACCAAATGCATGCATCATCTGCATATTGAACTAAAGAACAATTACTTGTAATGCAAGAATCAATATTTGAAATGTACAAGTTATAACAAAGTGGACTAAGAGACGAACCTTGAGTGAGACCTATCATACTGTGTCGCACTGTCTTAATTTCCTGATTTATGGAAAAGTGTAAGATTTTCAACGATAGTAGATTGTATAAAAATTTAACCATTTTCTCAGGAGCTCCATAGAACGATAATTTATGGCATAAAATATCAATTCGAACTGCATCATATGCACCCTTAACATCGAGAAATACAGCTACCAATTCTTCCTGACGTGCAAAAGCAATTTGTATGTCACAAGCAAGTAATGCTTGACAGTCGCGTGTGCTTCGATTCTGTCGAAATCCGTATTGAGATTTTGAGAGCATATTATTTTTCTCAGCCCAACAATCCAAACGAGTATGGATCATTTTTTCAAAGGTTTTTCGGAGGCATGGTAGTAAACCAATAGGTCTGTACGAGTTGGGTTTTGAGGAATCTTTCCCTGGTTTCAAAATAGGTACTATTTTCACCGACCGCCAATCGTTTGGTATTGAATTATTATTGAACATCCAATTATAGGCATTGACCAAAAGCTGCTTAGCATTGCAAGGAAGATTTTTAATTAATGAAAATTTTATCCCGTCTATTCCTGGGGCAGTGTTATTACATGCTGATAAAGCTATTTCCAACTCGTCAAGAGTGAAATTGTCGTTAAGATGTTCAAATGTTATTGAGGATTGTTCAAAAGATGGGGAAATAGGGGGTACGAAAGGTGGGCTTACAATATTCGCAAACTCTTCTATCCAGTCTACACTATAGTGTTGATCATTATTTACGTTTGGTTCAAAATTCCGAAGACGGCGAGCAGTGTTCCACAAAACAGACATTGAAGTTTCCCTACTTAGCGACTCCACAAACGTCTTCCAATATTCTCTTTTTTTGGTCTTGAAGGTTCTTTTACTTATAGCTTCCAAACGTTTGTAATTCAGGTAGTCGTTCATGTTACCAGAAGATCTGAAAATTTTGAAGGCTTCTGATCTTTCTGAAACAATTTTGTAGCAATCGTCATCCCACCAAATGTTGGGAGGTTTCCTTCGTTTATTATTCTTATTAAATGGTTTCGTTTGAGCTTGATTCGCCGTAGTCAAAATCAAGTTTGACAGAAAATTATAAATACTCGAAGTAGGTATGTTCTCTGCGTTCTCAACTGCATTGAAAATAATATACCTGTATTTTTCCCAATCAACGTTTTTGCTAATATCCATTGGAATGATTTTAGAACAATTTGAATTTTTTAAACATTTGATAACAATTGGTAGATGATCACTGCCAGCAGGATCAGAGAGCACAGACCAAGTAAAATTAAAAGCTATTGAGGAAGAACAAAGGGAAAGATCAACTCTACTACATCTTCTTGGAGGCGAAGCTACACGTGTTATTTCTCCTGTATTTAGAATGGATAATCTGAACTCATCAAGAACGTCATAAATTATGTTTGCTCTGGCATCATCATCCTGCTCACCCCAAGCACAGCCGTGAGCATTAAAATCGCCAAGTAAAAGAACTGGACTCGGAACACAATTTAGTAAGGATTGAAATAAATTATTAGAAATACTACAGGAGGGTGGAATATACAATGAAACAACTGATATGTTCTGATTATCAATTTTTATAGAACAAGCAACGGCTTCAATAGGACTTAAATCAGGTAAATTAATTCTTTGGAACGAGTATGTATTCTTGATAGCCAGCAAAACACCCCCTGCCCGTGTTTGTCTATTGAAATATATAACATTGAATGACGGTAAATTTAATGTTAGCGTTCCAGCAAGAAATGTTTCAGAAAGAGCTATGCAATCTGCATCAGTCTGATTAATAAAAAGTCGGAGATTTGGTTGCTTTTGAAGAATGCTTCTGCAATTCCATTGAAAAATCGTGAAATCGTTACCCTGCGCTGAGTTAGCCATCGATACAAATAAAGATTCCAAGCGTTTATTATTTATTGTACATTATCTAAAAACATATTGATCCTAATGAAAAAAGTATAGTCCCAAAATATGTTTTTGAATTTTGAATTTTAGTTTTCTAACTTACTGTTTTTTTTATTTTACTCTTGTTTAAATAGAAAACTGATGTTTTACATTAGACTAACAGTGGATCAAATTTAATGCAAACTAATATTTCATAAGGTTTTAGCTTAAAAAAAACAATGGAATCTATTTTTCCTTTTCATTATTACTTTTAAAAGGATTTGACTGACTCACTGTTGAAAGGGATACATTATTTGGTCAAAAATTCTATCGAACGTTACTTTTGATTCGGGTAATTTTTCATTTATTTGGAATCTTTTTTCAAGAGTCATTCTGTAGTAATTTGACAGTTTGACTTCTAGAACTAACTGTATCCCACACATTTGAAAGAAATGTCGTATGTGGGATTGTTTGATTTTCAGGAAAAAATCGAATTCGAAGATCATTTCAGATGAACAGTCGTAGGATCGATTCACCAAAATACCGAAGCTTGAGGATCGATCTTCGGTAGACTAATTTCTTCCATTTTTAAGAAGGGAAGAATACTTCTATTAAAAAATTTAAAAAAATGTTTTATACTACCACCTATGTATTAAAAAGAATTCAAACGCTTAAATGAAGGTATTCTCCATATTGAAATCTTCAGTCCAAAATTTCATATAGTTTTGAGCATTAATATCGACTAAATGCTAATAAAACAGCATTAAATCAGTGCTCGAGGAAAAAAATAAACCACCTAGCAAACATGGAATCGTTTAAGAAATGATAACTTAAGTGGTTGACAACGATGTTGCGAGTTGCAATCCAAACTGCATGCTGAAAAGATCGTATAAAAAGTCGTCTGGAGTCACTTCAAATAGGATATGATAGAAGTCCGGCATGTTTTTAAATTTTGAAATGGTTTAGCCAAAACGTCAAATTAAGGACAAACTCCATTTTAAACTAGTTTGAGTTACTTCGTCTTATGTATTCTGGAATCATTCAAAGCACCATAAATTTTACACTGATGTGACCCAGAAGGCATCGAAAATACATATTGAACCAAATATAGAACCAAACCATTTTCTGACATGCGATATCATAGATACGATTCCTTTCTGGGGCGCATTTTATCTCGCTACATCCATAGTTGAGGAACCCAGAACAGCGTGTGCATCGCAAATTAACACTACATCACCGAAAATTGCATCAATATTGTACCCATACCCAGTCTTAGGCTCCGTTTTTTCTTTCTTCTTTTTTCTATTTCAAAAGTGAGTAAATATTGCATACTTGTTATTTTGCAGAAAGATCCCGCGGCGTGTTTGTCTCATTCACTGCACACTGACAATAAAACGGCGGCGGCATCATCGCAGCAGAGATCATCAGCATCAGCATTAGGAGCTCAGCGAAGCAGATTTAGGACTAGGCTTGAGAACCATACCAAATCGTCATCACTTCAGAGAGTCACAGCCAAGTGTTAGTGATCAAGCTACGATCAGCATCACTAGAAGAAAAACAAAAGCAGAAAGTGAAGAAGGGAGCAGCAGCAGCAGAAGAAGTAGTTGAAGAAGCTACAACAACCACAACAACAAAAAGTGTAATTTAAACGCGAAAACAGTGAAGTAATACAATCGCCCAACAGGCTGATTAAATAATTCGCACTAGTGCCTGTAGAGGAGAGTTAGTTGTGGTTAGATTCTGGGTTATACTGTGTCGGATAGCCGGCCATTTGAAGTGTTTGGGGGTAGTTTCTTCGATAGCTTCAAGCTTTCAATTTCTGTGCGACTGCGCAAACGGTGTGAAGTAATCTTGCAATTTAATTGCAAATTATCCGTTGAGAAACGACAACGACAAACACATCGGCGCGTTGTGGGAAAATAGGTTCTCGTGTTATCTTCTGCTTCTTCTTCTTCTTAGTCGTCGCCGTCTTCATCTTGCGGAACGGATTAAGAGCGGAAAGCAGCGTTCCGGGAAGTACAGCTGAGTTGATCAGATTTCGGCGGCGCTAGTGTTGTTGTGGAGCTCAATAAATTGTGCCTCTCTGCGATCGAGCCGAGGTTGACAGAACGTTGAAAAGAGGTAAGTGCGACGTCCATTCTTCCGGAAAATTTTGCGAAAGTGATTTTTTTTATAACCACGTTGTTCTTGAAGCTAGAAACTGTCGGAACTCTTAAAAGCACTATCTTAAAAATTCGCTGTTAGACTGGAAGTGAACACAAAACCAATACATTGAGAAGCTTTTAGTCGAAGGTTTTAAATGATAATTACCTATTAAATAATTCAATATATACAAAGTGTTCAAAACATACAGATATGTTTGAGACTCAAAATTGCCTTGATAAAATACAGATACAAAATGTTTAAGATTCGATTTACCATCATCAAATTTAATCCAAGAATATTTGAACACAATGGATTTAAAAAAAGAAACCATAAACAATGAAATAGGTAACTTTTGAAGGAACAGAAAAAAACTTTTTCTATTTCTCTTTCAAACTTTTTGATTTATGTGCTACCATTGCAATCAAGAAAAGTTCGGAGTTGATAAACAAATCTTAAATAAGACTGATTTCAAACAATGAACGCAGCTAATATAAATTTTGAACCGGAATTTCTAAGAATTTATCATGTTTCACGTAAATGCTACCAACTTTTTTTTTATTACAAAAACTCTGCAGATGAATCTTGAAACTTACAATTTGAGAATCCAACAATGCCAAGCAAAATGTTCTTCCTAAACTCAAAATTTTAAATTCTTTATCAAATTTTGATGAACGTCTAAAGTGATTCAAGAGTAACAACTACATATCTCGACACTGAACTAAGGCCTAAACCTCGGATTCTTATCCCAGGTCCACAATTCTACTACAGTTTTTCGAACAAATGTCTCACTTGTTTTTAGATTTTAAAGACTGTACTTGAAAAACGCTTTGAGGAGTTATTCAGAAAAGAAACGAATTTAATTCGATAATGAGAATTTGAATAATAAGGTTGCCAGAATGTCCGGATTTAGCCAGAAAGTCACTTTATTTGCAAAATCGAAGACAAATTTAAATTGCGTGAGAACAATTAATATTTTGCGTTCAAAACAGTTTTCTTGAGACAATTTTATCGAAATGGCTGATGTGTTTCGATAAACAAAATTCGAGTTTTTTCTTCTTGATTTTAATTAAAGAATTTCCAAATTTGCCTGGATGTTGTTCAGATTTTGAGTTGTAAACTTAAAAAACAAATGCCAAATTTTCGAAAGGTTTTGAGATAAAAAAGCTCGAATTTGCCTTGCCCGGATGAGTGCGGAGAAATATCTGGTTAGCTTAGGTTAAAATCTTTCCGATGTTCTGGTTTCAATTTTTTAAGCCTGTGATTGGATTTTGGAATCTGTACCCAGTTTATTATTCTGGATTTTCAGTTGCGTTCTTAATTGGGACCAAATCCTGATTCGAATCTTGGTTTTGCATTAAAACTAAAATAACACTCTTTTTCCATGCTCGAAACTTATCATACCGGTATATTGAAATTTAAATTGAGATTTATATTTGAAATTTTTATTCTTAATTCTTATGCAGTATTGAAACTTGAAAAAGTTCCATAACGATGATCCCGAATTGAAATATCAGAGTTTCATCATTCGGAATTTATATTCAGATTCACTAATTCAAATTCATTCAAAAATTCATAATTCAAATAATAGATTTCTGGTTGAGGATTCTGTTATGAGATGCCTTTTACGGTTCATAATTATTGGGAATTTTAGCTTGGAGTTTAGATTCAGAAATCGTACGAAAGTTTCAGAATTTTTGTTAAGGTTAAAAATGCAGAATTCAGATTCGGAATTCAAATTCAAAATTGCCAAAAACAGGTGAAGCCGCTATTATTAAATTAGATCTGAATTCGTTTTCAAGATTTCCTTCTTTGGAAGATCAAAGTTTTAATTTAGTTTTCTTTCCACAAGATTTTGAACATAAAAAATATTATGAATGATAATATTTTTTTGATAAAATCCGTCAAACGTGGTATCATGCAATAACGAGGTTAGATGCAACATTTATATAACACCACATTGATTCAATTTTTAAATTTAATGTAATGTGATAGTCTTTTCATGATAACAAAATGATGATGACATATTTTCTCGCATCTTAAGATAGTTTTTAAAGTTTTGAATTCCATATGAAATTTGGAAAATCGAGCAATAGATGTACAATTTTCAACATTATTCGATGCCGTAAAAAAACTTTACCCAGTATGAAGGATTGGCTTAGTAACATCAATTACAATTTTTTTACTGGTTTCCTCATCCTACAGCAACACTGTTGGAATAAAAATATTTTTCGAACAATTACTCAATTTTTTTGAATAAATATTTTTATAATTCAGTAAAATGCAACAAAATGCAAATCAAAGAAATATCTTGTAAATCTCTTTTCCATATCCTGGAGTATGATAGTTTTGCATCGCGCGTTTGTCAACATTGAAATTTATTTCATCCAAACATTTATTTTTATGATTTTAGCTTGTAGAATCTTGTGTAGTATTGTTTTACCCCTAAATGTATGCAGCATCCTTATTTTCAGGAAAAAAAATTAGTTCAGAAAAATACTGTAATGATGTATATTGAAAATACTTAAAAAAAAAAGATCAAAACAAAAATCTGAGTTTACTAGAGTTGAAAATAAATCTGATTTTAACCACAAATCTAATCTTTTACGTTTGTTCATTAATATTTGATACATTTTCGCTAAAGTTTTCCTTTCCAATGAAGCTTTTAAGATCCCTCATTTATTTTTTAAATTTTTAAAAATTGGAAACTTTTAAGACTTATTTTCGAAAGTAATGATTTACCTACTCTTAGTATCACATGTTACTTTTCTTTATGAATGCACTTTTCAAGCAAAATTGTTATGGGAAACAAATTGTCCCCAAAACATCTCCCCCGCTCCCATAAGACAGTTCTTCCTACAGCCCTGGATCTTGGGCTCTCTAAGCTGTCAAAAGACTGAGATCTCTATTTTGTTTGCCTACCCAAGTGGGACTTAGACCAAATTTTAGATTTTGAGTTTGGATTCTAAAATCCGAAAGATCAGTTGTAAAAAATTTAATGTTATTAAAATTGAAAAAAATAACCGTAGCAAAAATCATTACCAGTTATCAATTTTTTATACTTAAATACATTATTCTATTTTTTTTCATGATTCCTAAACTACATTTCTTGTTACGAATGTAAAATTTGAATTTTGAATATAAATATAAATCTGGGATCCAAATTTCAATTAGGAATTCTGAATCTGAATTTAATAACTATGAGTCTCAAATACGAAACATCAATTACACTTCTTAATTTTCATTGCATGATTTTTTGGCTCGACTCATAGATTATGCTTTATTTTGAATGAAAATGTTGTAGCGGAATTGAGTTAAGTTTTTATTTAAATTATGAATATTTACCATGAAACGGGGCATCATGCAGCAGCGGGGTTAGATGCAACATTTGTATACCACACCATTAATTCATTTTCTTTATTTTAATATAATGTTATCAAATTATCGTTGATTGATTACAAAATAATGATGACAAGGTTTCTCACATTTTAAGCTAGTTTTTTTTTGGTTTTTGATTCTCATGGAATTTTTTTTAAAAAAATGGAGCATTAGATGTAGGGGAAAGTCGGGTAAGACGGACATTTTAAGGTAGAATCGCAATAGAAAATCAGATATTGCTTTTTTCATCGCAGTTTTCGTGCAGATGGGCAGTTGAGGTTGTTTGCCATTAACCATTGGAACTAGTAAATTTCCTCCATCAAAACTGGTTTCATAGCAATCTAAATCATACTTGCAAATTGCACTTTTCAAAAATGGTTTTTGTTGGTTTTGTTTACTGTTATGAGGCCTTGCTTGATGTCAATAAGCAAAGGGTCTCTAAAGTGTTGATACACTTAGGCAAACATATTCTCTTGATTGTATTTGTGCCAAACATTATAATTTTCGAAAAATTGAAAGTTTCCGTCTTACGACTTTCCTCTATAAATTTTAACAAATTTCACAGTTATAAAAAGCCGAGTCTGATGGATTGGCTTTATGATATCAACTTCAAAGTTTATATTGGTTAAATTATCATATACCATCTCTGTTGGTGTAAAAATATTTTTCGGGCAATCACAATTTTTTTTTCAAAATAAATATTTTTAGAATTTTTTTGTCTGGGTGATGCCTCAAAATGCAAAGAGACCTTGTAAAACTCATTTCCATATGATTGTTTTGCATCACGTGTTCCCATCTATGTCTTGCATCAATGTCTTCTCTCAAACATTTTTCGTATGACAGCTAATTGAACTTTTGGAGTATTTTTTACCCCTGGATGTATGCAGCTTAGTTCGAACAAAACTTAAATTACTACAATTGGTGTTTTAAAGTCTTTTGACATTCATGGCATAATATTTTCAACTGATTCTTGTTAGGTGAATGTTTATGCATGTGTCTACCAGGAAAAAATTTGGGAATGTGTTGATATTGTTGTTCCTACATAACAATTTAATGCTGTAGTATGTCATTGTCATGTTGTTCTTTCGGAAATTTCAGAATTAAATCAAGATATTTTTGAGAAATAGCTTTCTTAGTAACAGATGAAGTTATATGCTCCCGCTATCATGTGTGAAAATTATAAAATAATATCTTCAAGAATCATGAAGATATATAAATAACAAACATTTTTAATTTCAACCCATAGTCACCCCCTAGACCAAAGGTCAGCAAATGCGGCTAGCGAGCCGCATGCAGCTCTTTTGATGTAAAGCTTCGGCTCTTTAGTTCACTGCGCTGATATCTATTATAAATATATTATTTAATGAAATATTTATAAAATCGTGCTAAAGCGATAGTTTAGTCTTGTGACCTGTCACACGGATTTTTAAAGGTCCAGAAGAGAATTGTGAAATTGCATCAACAGTAGGAACAAGCGGAAAGGACCAAATGGCAAAATAACTTTTTTTTTGCATTTCACTGTTTTTGAAGCATCGGTATAGGCGGAACAGACTTTATTCATCATTAACCGTAAATGCAAAAAATAACTGTTGTTTCAAAACCAAACAAAAACTTAAATCAAATTAATTATTCCCAAATCGTGTGTGTTTTTTTTTTAATCAATCGAATACAAACGTTGAGCTGTAGCTAACAGGAAAATCAATTTTTTTTCATTTACAAAAAAAGTAGTTCTTAGAAAGTCTCTGTTTTGATATAAGCAACGAAACTCTTATCAAATTTTAATATTTAAGCACTCGCAATCACTTTATTGCCCTCTATGAGAATTGTTCAGTTGAAATTTCAAAAACCATATAAGAATTAATCAGCCATATCGAAAAATATTTACAACTTTGAGGCGTAACAATATAAAAATATTGGAAAACCACCTCAATTCTATCTTATTTATTCGAATCGAAAACGATAGTTTTAATATATCTGAATAGCGATACCTCATAAGGGCTTGCCCAGATTTTCTAAGAAAAATTGGGAAATGCAAGGTCTGGTTGCCCGAATGTCAAGGAAAAGACTCGTTTTTTTCCAAAATTATTTACAATTTTTACAACATTTAAAATTTTTAACTTTTTTAAGCGAATTAAATTCAAATGCATTTTTTTTAATTGTAAGATAAGATAACGCCGCTGACGTGCCTTGAGAATACGTAGAATTTGCCAGAATTTTCCCGGATATTACCTGGTCGTTTAATTTTGGAGTTTCATTCAATTTAGCATTTTCAATTTTTATATCCAAAAATTTTTTTGTTAACTCTTCAATGCATGACTTTTTTTAAATGAGAATAGTAGTTATTGATTATTTGAGTGAAACAACTACATTTTAATTCGAATTACACAACTGAAGTCGTTATTTTCAGTATGGGAGAGTGGGGAATCATGGGCCACTTTTTTTCATTGTTCCATAACTTCTTTATTATAAAAAATAAAATAAAAATAAAAAATGGTATGGTTTTCTACATTTTCAAGGTATCATATGGTATTTTTTCATAATTTTTAATAAGTTATTTTCCCCAAATTCTGACTGTTTAAAAAAAAGCAATATTTTTTGGATTTTAAAAAATGGTGGGGAATCGTGGGCCACCAAATCCAAATTGACCAAATAACATACAAAGTTTATGAGTTGACCCAGAACTGTTATTTTCTAATTCATTACGTTATTTCAAAGCAATTTCAGATGATGATATAAAAAAGAGAGCTCTGTACGATCGCATAGATTCCAAAACCTGGTTCGCAAACGTTTTGGCAAAATTTCTTACATAGGATGGACAAAATATTTTTCATAACTCTTCATTTGGCATAAGAAAACTTTACAGATAAGAAACCGTATTTTAAGTTCTGAATGTGTATAAAATCATAAAAATATAGGTGGTTAAAGATGTGTGGCCCACGATTCCCCACAAGCAATGATTTGCAAATTGGTTGCGTTTGTGAGACTTATTGATGTTTCATCAAAAATTATTTTTCCACGTGAAAGATCATGAAAAAACTAAGATCATAAGCGTATGAGCATATTTTTATTATGCACTTCAGGTTCCCCATCGATGAAATAAACGGGTGTTTTTTTAATAATGTAAGTAAATTTTTCTAACTTTTTTTAGCTTGATAAATAAAAGAAGCATATGAGGCGTATTTCAGTCAACAACATATAGAAATATATGCTCACGCAAAGCAACGACGATGACAGTTGGTTTGAGATTTTTATCTCAACACACATCTGAGATATTAAAAGTGGCCCACGTTTCCCCATGGCCCAGGATACCCCACTCTCCCCTATTATAAAAGTTATGGCTAATCAAAGCTGAAAATAATTTTTGAAATTTTTAATTCATTTCAACAAGATTTTGCAACTTTG
The DNA here is from genome assembly GCF_029784155.1 of Uranotaenia lowii. Classification (NCBI taxonomy): domain Eukaryota; kingdom Metazoa; phylum Arthropoda; class Insecta; order Diptera; family Culicidae; genus Uranotaenia; species Uranotaenia lowii. Next base: position 231,579,715 of record NC_073692.1, read on the forward strand.
TCCCAAACCTTATTTATTGGGTACAGGAAGGTGCTAGTAATTGATTAAGATTTATAAATTTGTTAGAATTTGCAAATTTTAAGAAATTACGGCGATTTTCCAAAAACTACTTAAAAAAAATTAAATTAGAGTTTTGCAATTTTTCCGTATACTTTATTCGACATCTCGCCCATACAATAATATTTCTTAATAATAATATCATGGGCTAATTTCTTTTAATCTGTACAATATTTTTTTTGTGAATACATCACTCAAAAATAAAGACCCGGGTGGTAAAAAGGTCTTAAATAAATTATAATAATAATAATCACTCAAAAATATCCACACATTTCCGAAATATTTGGATTTTGATTGGTGTTGTTTTAAAACAAAGCAAACCCTTCATTCAGTTTTGTATTCAAAGGACTTGTGACATAGCTCAGTTGGCAAGTCAGTTGCCTCCTAAGCCAATGTCCGCGAGTTCGAGCCTATCGAGCACAGTTGTACCGGATAAGTTTTTCGATAACTTTTCGCCAACTGCAACGTGTATATTAAGTCGCGAATGCCATAAGAATGGTAAATGAAACTACACAGGGTGGCTAGTCAACCAGGAAAATCGGATATTGAAAATGGAACCTGAAAAACAGAGAAAAAACTGAAATCTCGAATCGAAACCGGGAGAATAATTTATAAATCGTTTTTTCCCTTTTATAAAACTATTTAATTCTAAAGTTCATTCATTTCAACACAAATATTTTTTTCCCAGGAGCCTAACATTTTACTTAGATTCTTACATTTACTTAAATTTAAGAGTAGACTTTACATTCCGTAAGGAATATATGGAAAAAAAACCGAGATTTTTTTTCAAAAATTAGAATTTTATTGCTAAGCAGCGCTTACATTTTCAGTGTTCAGGTTTAGTCCCAATATATTTCATACATTTTTGTAAAGTAGCGAAACGTAGCAGAAAAACTTCTTGTGAATAAACTATTTTTTAGCTCACGGATATTGTGTGTATATAGTAAAAAAAGTGTATAAAATAAAAAAAAATCCTTAATAAATGAGAAGCTTCAATTTTTTTTTTAAATTAGCTTCATTAGACACATTCCACGCGCTTGTACCGCTCAAAAGTGATTTTTATCCGTTCGCGTATCAAAAAATCTCAAAATTGTCTATAAATTTGATAATTCAAATCACACAAAACCAACGGAAAAAAGAGAAAAAAGTTTTTTTACACATGTTTTAGATGATCTTGAAAATCAATGTTTTTGTTGGAAAAAGTGGTTATTTTGACAACTTTTGCAAAATCATTAATTTAAATATATGGATGAATTTCTTTTGGAAATATTTTTAGAATGTTTTGAAGCCAAAAAACACGGCTTCATTTTGTAGAAAAAAGATTTTTTTATATCCAATGTAGTTGGTTTGAAAAGCGAACAAAAACAGTCGCAAATGAATGAATTCACGTCACAAAAAAGGGAACTCTTTCATTTTACCAGAGAACTATGACATTTTTTTTAAATAAACAAAAGAAATTTTCTTTGAAAATGATAAGACGATTCTAAAACTCTAAAATTTTTAGAAATCGGTTGGAATCTAGCTGAGTTACAACAGCGCGAATGAGTGAATTCACGTCACAAAAATTGATTTTTTGTTAAATTTTGTATGAAAAATATGCTCTGAAAGCTGTTTTACCCTCCAGATGGTCGGATTTTTACAAATCGAGCATAATTTAGTTGATTATTTTAATTAGTTTATTATTTTCAAATAAAAATACAAAAAGGTTGAAAAACAAATAAAAAAAATTTTTTTTTGGTAAATCTTTAAATGAAGACAGTAGTAATTTTAACATATGATCCCTCAATATGTTGCTATTCAAGTGCCAATCAAAATAAGAAAAAGTTAGGTTCAGATACTGAAAATTGATTATTATAAAAGTCGGAACAACAGAATATCATTTTTGAAAGTGTACATGAAATTTGGAGGCTCCAAAGAATGTTTCAGTATAACCACAGTATGACTTTATATTTCGTGACGTGAATTCAGTCAACTACCCTGTTCTTTTTGAACTGAGTGAATTCACGTCACAACTTCAAATTAGCATAACTTCGTTCATTGTTGTTCAATCGAGAAGTTCTGTACATCAAATTGTGGGTAATTGTTTTCTTTACAACTCATTGGAAGACACCGGTAATCTATTTCCACAGAGAGAACAGGAAATTAAAGATGTATGTACTAAAGCCCAAAATGGTTAATTCAGCGTGAATTCACGTCACAAAAGTATTTAATCACAACAAAAACAACTTAAATTTTACAATGACCAAATTATATCCATTTTAAAGGAAATTCAATTTGCGACCGTTTGCTACAGTTTTTTTTTCATTTTCAAGTAAATTGGTTGACTTCTAGAATGATAACAGTGCAGAAAAGTCCGGAAAAGCGATTTCACGTTACGGTGGAATGTGTCATTAGCGTTAATTAATGTAAGAATTTTATATTTCATACCTTGGTGCACTTTCTTTACGAATCTTAAGAAAAACATAAACCTGAAAATCTGTATAAAGATATTAGTTAAAGAAATCAAAGTTTTAATAACATTGCATTCATATGATAGTATTTTTCTGAATTCTTATTTCGAAACTTGAGATTGATGCTTAACACCTTTCTTACAACTGGCCAAGAATTTATTATGTATTAAACTTCCGCAGAGACCCGCTACATATGCTGAATCAAAACTCAAATAAGCAGAAAGGTTTAGAAAATATTTCAAATGTATTGGAAACAATTTTGAAGAGTTCGACCAAAAAATCGAATGAATACATATGTATTCATATTTAACAAATGATAACGAAATGTAATCAATTAATTTTGGACTATTTTGAATTTGAAATACGCAAGTACACGTACACGTTTTTATCTTAATCATATTTCAAGTTTTCGTTTCATTAATAATATTTAAAAAAAAATTGTAATAAAACTCAATATTTATGGATTGTATTATTAATAAATTTTGTGCTTTAACATTCTTTATTAATGACAATCCAGATTTTAAATTTTTTTTTTAATTTTTTCTTCCTTTGTTGGGTACCTATCACTGCGACCAGTTAGTTGTTCTATTGTAATATGTCCCCTGTTTAATATATGCTAAGTCAAGGAAGATCACATTCACATTCAAATGTCTATCTTGAGATTTAGCAATTTTCCCTTAAGCACGGTTTTGAAGAAAAAAATGGAATAAATTTGAATTAATTACTCTAATTTAAAGTTTTCATTAATATATTGATGCATTTTTGCAGACTGAAAATTATCAGATTATTAGATTTTATATAATTATATTGCAAATCCAGAATCCAGCACCCAGAGCTCAGACTCTAGATGTGCATTATTTGAAAAAAATATTTTCAAGTTATCCAATAAAAAACTGAATTCCACCTTACGTGAATATTGAGCTAACATCAGAAATTTAAATTTAAATTCAAATTTGAATTATGAATCTCATTTACAAATTCAGTTATGATTAATGGATCAGTAATTATCAGTAATTGTTCATGATAAGAATTCAAGTTCAGTAAAAGGGCAGAAAAAATAAACAAAATTTTCATTGAAATTTCAACTTGAAATTTTCAGATCACATAGCGTTATATGAAAGCAATATTTTATTAAATCCTAATCATGAAAATAAATTTTATCAAAAGCGAAGTTGTTGTCAAAGACTGACAAGAAAGTGGCAATATTCGACAAGATTTTGCAGGATACTGGAATTGTTTTCTACTAAATTTATATTCCTGAAGCCTTGCATTTCAATATGTTAATATTCTGTTTTCTGTAAAATATCCCAAAAAAACATTCATACACGTTCTTTGGTAAAAAAAAACGATATACAGATTTCTTCATGTAATTTAAAACCAATAAAATCAATCAACTATCTTACGGAAAAACCAGGAAAAACCGGTAATTTGAAAATTTAAACTAGCTGACTATCCTGGTACTAGAATCAAAAAAAAAAAAAGTTTTGAATTCTAGTCAACAAATTCCCTAAATATCTGTATTGTAATCCTAAGTTTTTAAAATAGAATAAACAAGTTTTTTTTCTTTTTTTGGATTTTACTTTAGGATTATAGGATTCTATTGCAGATTGAATTAAAGAATGAAAAAGTATTAATTTATTGTCAGTTATTACATATTTCGGGATTTATAATTTATTGAATGTATTTGAAATTTCAAACTATCGTTGTATATGTTTCAACCGCCACGCTAAATCATCTCGGAAATCGTCAATGTTTTCTCGAAATTTAACTGAACTCAAACAATACACGTAGAAAAACCAATCAATCTATTGCATGCATGCTGATGCAGAAAATACGCAATGGTCTCCAACTCAAAATCGATTCGATTCGTCAAATCATTGCATCACTCCACCCGAACCATAACACTTTCAATCGATGTCAGTCGTCAGAGCTTCAATGAAATCAAATTTTCGAAACTATTTGATTCAAGCCCACCATCAACATCAACCATAAAAATCAGCAAACCAAAAACGGAGGTATTGTGTTCTATTTGCGTAGTACCTTTTATTTCTTTTCAAGATGGCTCTCAATGGCCAATAAATCTACCAAGAGGATACATGCTCGAATTGAAAATGTGATGAAATTCGGTACACCTATAAAGACCCTCAACCATCAATTCCCTCTCGAAGCTTAATATTTCAAGTCGTTTTTCAGGCTCTGGCAACAGTACTTTATGGTATCGTTTTCGGAATATCTCCAACTAAACTTCTATCTCTATCGACAATCTCCAGAAACTGACAATGTTCAACATTCCATTCGCATTGTCAGTTCCAAGACAGAATGGATTTTTTTTCCATCTGTTAGCTTTGATGATGATTCCAGTTGGCTTCGGAAATACTCGGTGCTAAATTTTTAACAACACCCCAAGTTCGAAAATGAAGTCTAGATAAAATGTATAAAATATTTCGTACACCCAGTCGCCCGAATGGTGTACCCGGATGTTGAAGAACCACAGAGCAACAACGAAAAAAAAGCTCGACCGGGCATGAAATATTACAGCACAACCCGCATGAATGGAATGGAATGGACTGGTCGTAATCTGGGGAGACGCAGCACGACATGGTGTTATAAAAATAGCATGGAATACTTGAAAAGCACTTCAGGCTATTGGCGATACCTCCAGCATCGGTTTGTGGTGGGCGCGCATGAAAAAAAAAGCGTTCCTTGACTTGGCTTTCATGAGTTCATGGAGTTCTAGCAAGAGCGTTTCCAGGTTTCGCGTGTATCGAAGCGTTGATGTCTTTCGTTTCGTCACCAAATGGATTGTGAACGGGTTTTTGGTCAGCAAGTTAATGAGTAATCGATATGACACTATTGGAAGTTTGGCGGCTTTTAACTTTATTCGGATGCATCCAAATAAAAAATAATAATTCATGGAATCTTTATGTTTGCAACGTTTCTTGGACGCACCCTGAAAGCCCAGAAAAAAAAACTCCCTGATCAGAGCTGAGTGTCAATTTGACACTCCTTCCTTAAAACCGCTATATCTCTCATGTTTCCCAACCGATTTTTACAAAATGTATTGTTTTGGAATCCTCGTAATGTAACTCAAATATTCATACAATATTCTCCTGCAACCCTTCAATTTTCCGTTATTCAAAATCTAAGGAAAAAATCCGAAAAAGACTGTAGATCAGCTACGAAATGCTCAAAAAAAAATTCACTTAGTTTCCAAAATAGTTGAAGTTAGCAGCTTAGAAGCATTAATCTTTTTTCGCGTTGTTCAGACGATCGAGCAACTCTGACGTTTGCTGCTCTTCGGTTAGAACTAAAATATATTTATTATTACCTACAAATTGATATTTAAATTACATTTTTTTAAACTTATAAGTTAGTAGCTATCGTCGATACTAATTGTTCTGGCTCAGTTTGTTTTGTTTAACATTTACGTTTGTGTGTCAGTGTCTGTGTTTATTCATAAATTACGATATAGTAAATATGCTGCTTTAAAATTACATGAATCCCGTTGTCTATTTACTACGTTTTTATCCTTTCTTAGTTTTATGTAAAATGTTTCTGAAGTTATTCTTGCCACTCTTTCTAAAAAATTGGTGTTATCTAAATCGAAAATATGACCAGTTTCTAAACTGTGTTGTGCTGAACCAGTGCTCATTTATTTCGATGACATTTTTTTTAATGTTGTTTGATTTTTCTCTAAAGACTGGCTTGTTTCTCATACGTATGACTTTTTACACTTTCCACATTTTATTTCATAAACCACATTAGTTTGTTTTTTAAATTTATCTTTTGTTTTCGTGAAAATTACGTTTTGCCTTTCATACAGAAAGGTATTTTTATATATTTATTATAGACAGTTTACCACGGTTGTGGCTTTCGTGTCTCTAAAAATAAATTTTTACACAGTTGTTTTACATTTTTTTTTTTTTGAAAGCTCTGACTTTGATATAAAATTAAGTAATTTTTTTCCTGATGGTCAGTGTTGGCTTTGCACGGATCCCTCTAATTCACATTCACGTCGTTCTTTTTTAAAATTCACAGAAAGGTTTAGTTATCGGTCGATTTGGGAGATCATTATTAATCGCTCTTAAATATACCGTTATAGATACCTATCGAATCAGCTCGAATGGCTGTGAAAATGGCTGTGTATATGTACATATGTGTGTATTAGTGGGAATTTCTGTTCCATTTTTTCTCTCTTGACGTTTTTGCTAAACTGGACTGCACAATCAAAATGATTTTTTTTTCTTAAAAAAGGTTTTTTTTCTTCTTTAATCAATAGAAGGAAGGAAAATAATTGTTTTCCACACTAAATATCATAAAATCCGCGTAGATTGTTTGAAAGCGTAAAGTTGTCCAGTTCGAATGACTACTAGGATAAAAAATAATTAGATAACTGTAAGCTCAAATTGGTGTTCCCTTATATATATATTTATTTTTTTTTAACCAGCATTACCAAAGACCGCTCTCAATTGTTTTGTTTTTTTAATCCTTTCTTAATTAAAATTTGTCTTGTGTCTTATTTATTGAAATTTTTGTATTTGTATTTGTTAACATTATCACACAACTTTAAGTAGATTTTTTTTTAAATTCTAAAAATAATAGGTGTTTTTTTTTATATTCTCTATTGATAACATCGTACGATTTATTTTAATTACACATTTTAAACCGATAATCATAAGTAGTTACTTTTTATCTTAAATTTATCCAAGAGTGTTTGTGCTTTTTTCTTATTGAGAGCTCCAAAACTTGATTCTCGACTTTTGCTTTCTGTTGAGTTGTCTAACGTTTTCCTTTTAAATAAAATGGACAAAGAAAATGATGTGATGATATGTATCGATTGCGAGCGTCCTGAAAAAAATGTCAACTCACTTCTAACATGTGCGTACTGCTTCACAAATGCCCATTTCCGTTGCCGTAATTTAATCGGAAGCGCTGCTCGAAAAATGAAAGATCAGTTATTCTTTTGCAAACCGAGTTGTTCAGAAATTTATTTTAAAATTATTAATTCAAAAATTAACCAAACTTCCATCATTGATAGTTTCAAAACTGAACTTACCTCAACAATTCAAAATGCAGTCTCAAATGAAATGCGAGCAATAAAATCGGAATTTCAAACAGTGACCGCGGCTATAGAAACATCCCAAGAATTCTTGTCATCAAAATTTGACACTATCCAAACAGATTTTAAAAATTTGAAAACTGAAAATGAAACTCTTAAAGTAGAGGTGTCTGAACTAAAACAAACACAATCCTTTCTTTCTGGCAAAGTTGCAAAGCTGGAAAATCAGTTGGACAAAGTAAGTAAAAGTTCGATCTCTAAAAATGCCATGATTTTAGGTGTCCCATTTGTACAAAATGAAAATACGATTAATGTCATTTGCAAAATCGCTCAAAAACTTGATTGTAACCTTCATGAAAACCAGATCGAGTTCGCTTGTAGATTATTTTCTAATAAAAATAAAGTGGATCCCCTTGTACCAATTAAAGTGATCTTCAAAGAAACCTCGGTCAAGGAGGAATTATTTTTCAAAAAGCGTGCCTTTGGAAAACTCTGCTCCACAGCTGTTGACCCTTCTTTTGTCATAAATGGTAGATCTTAAAATATTATGATTCGCGATGAACTAACTCCTTTATCATTAGAACTTCTCACTGAACTCCGAGAGTCTCAGGATTTGCTGGGCATGAAATATATCTGGCCTGGCAGAAATGGCGTTATACTTTTAAAAAAAGATGATAATTCTAAACCAGAATATGTTAAAAACAGAGAAGATCTTGACCAAATAATGACAAAGTTAATGTTCCCACCAAACAATGTAAACCATTCCGTTTTAAACTCAACACCTTCGCCTAAGCGTAAGAGGGTCTGAGAACATATACAAAATAGCAAATAAATTTAGTCTAGTTTTCTCTTTATTTTTATAATGGATACTCTAAAAAATAGATATAACGATAGCATAGAAGATTTTAATTTAGCAATAAGTAATGTTAGTAATAAAACTCTGCGGATTTTCCAATGGAACATTCGTAGTATGAATGACTTGCAAAAGTTTGATAATATTTTACAAATAATTCAACTCTCCAAAGTAGTGTTTGATGTGATCGTGATTTGTGAGACTTGGCTGCTGAAAGATAACTGTAGACTCTACAACATACCTGGGTTCTCATCAATTTTTTCATGTAGATCTCAATCCAATGGCGGCTTAGCAATGTATGTGAATAGTAATTTAAAATTCAAGGTCACTAACAATATTGAAATCGATGGGTTTCACAATATAAGCATTGAACTGTTCATCAATAGCCAAATCATTGACGTTCATGGAATTTATAGACCACCTTCCTTTGGTTTTAATACTTTTTGCGAAAAACTTGAAGGCATACTGTCATCGGTTCCAGATAATCATACGTGTTTTGTTGTCGGAGATTTGAATATTCCGATTAATATAGAATCCAACAACACAGTTATCAGGTATAAATTAATTCTTGAATCGCTTGGTTACATCTGTACTAACACTTTCCCAACGAGACCATCAAGCCAAAACATCCTAGATCATGTAGTTACCAAACTAATTGATTCGCCTCGGATCACGAACGACACTATATATAGTGACATTAGCGATCATTGTCAGATAATATCAACATTTGAACTCCAAACTACAAAGAAAAAAGTCGATCTTGAAAAAACCACCATTAATTATACAAAATTACATCAACTATTCAGTGATTATCTCAGACAAATTCAAACTGTGGATGACGCGAATGTCTGTTTGACTAATATTTCGACCGTTTATAGCTCATTGCTCCTGCAATGTACGAAAAAAATAAGTAAACAAGTAACGGTTAAGGGTAATTTTTGTCCCTGGATGACTCTCGACCTCATAACTCTAATTAAATTAAAAAACAACTACATTAAGAGAGTTAAACACAACCCTGGAGATACCTATTTAAAAGAACTTCTGAAACATGTCTCAAAGAAAGTTGAAAAATGTAAACGAAAATGCAAAAAAGATTATTTCGAAAACCTTCTTAACAATTCTCCCCATTCGAAACTTTGGAAGAATATAAATTCTGTCTTAGGGAACTCCAGAGAAAATTCTAGAGCTGAGATCAACCTGACTGTTAATAATCGAAGTACTAGTAATAAGAAAGAAATTTGTGAACTTTTCAACTCCTATTTTACCAGTATTGGTAGAAATTTGGCAAATAATATTGTAGTCGACCCATCTTTCGACAACTTATCTTTCATAAACAGAGTTCCTAACACCATTTTCTTACGACCTGCTACAGTCAATGAAGTTATTCAAACTATAGGATCTTTGAAAAATAAAAAAAGCTGTGGTCCTGATAACATTCCCTGCAGCTTATTAAAATCTAACTGCTTAGAAATGGCACGTATTTTAACTGCATGCTTTAATTCTATTTTGGTATCGGGGGTCTATCCCGAAAGTCTAAAAGTCGCTAGAGTGGTTCCCGTTTTTAAGGCAGGCGATGAAACGGATATAAATAATTACCGTCCAATTTCAACACTTAGTGTGTTTAGCAAAATATTCGAAAAACTTCTGGTAAGTCGACTCAATAACTTTATCAAAGAAAATAACATCTTATATAACCTGCAATTCGGTTTCAAAGCTGGGTCTAGTACGCTTATTGCAATGTGTGAATTGATAGATTCGGTAATTGAAAACATAGACACAAAAAAAATTGTAGGAGGATTGTTTCTGGACTTAAGAAAAGCCTTTGACACGCTTGATCATGACGTTCTCCTTAGAAAACTGGATTGCTATGGAATAAGAGGAGTTGCTAATAACATCTTTCGTAGCTATCTTACAGGACGGAAACAGTATGTTTCTATTGATAAAATAAATAGCTCGTTGGGACAAATAGAAGTGGGTGTGCCTCAAGGTAGTAACATTGGGCCACTACTTTTTCTACTATACATCAATGACTTATGCAACCTGCCATTACATGGTACCCCCAGATTATTTGCAGATGACACAGCTTTATTTTATCCAGAGAATTGTCCCAATGTCATAATCGGAAAAATGCAAAAAGACTTAGAGATTCTTGGCAAATACTTTAATAGCAATCTGCTGACCCTAAACCTTTCTAAGACCAAATACATGATATTTCGTTCAGCAAGAAGAAGAATTTATTGCAGCAATGACCTTTCTTATGATAATACTATAATCGAAAAGGTGGATAACTTTAAATATTTGGGGCTCACGCTTGATGAAACACTTTCGTGGAGTTTTCATGTCAACAACCTTATTAAGAAAACATCGTCCTTTAGTGGTATTCTTTGGCGAATTAGAATTTTTTTGCCGCGTCATGTTTTAATTAAATTTTATTTTGCTTTCATTCACTCTCAGTTGAACTATCTCATCGCGGTATGGGGCAGGGCTTCCCTGTCTATCCTCGGGCGATTGCAGACATTACAAAATCGTTGCATAAAAACCATATTCAAACTTCCTTATCTCTATCCTACGTCTTTACTGTACTCGAATACAACTTACAATATTTTACCTCTTACCCACTTGTGTAGTCTGCAAACATTATTGTATGTCTTCGACAATTTGAACTCATTAGACAACACAAGAAATTTATTGTTTAACTCAGGCACTCGTTCTCGCCATCCTCGTCAATCACATCATTTGCTTCGAAGCCGTTGCTTAACATCTTTTGGTCAACGCAGAATTTCTTACATTGGACCTGCTTCTTACAATTGCCTTCCAGAAGTTGTCAAAAATGCTAACAACCGCAACATTTTCAAATCGAAAGTGATACGTCACCTCAAGGAACTTCAGTCGTAAACCTTATCATCATGCCAGTATTTTTTAATTTTTTATTTTTTGTTACACATATATTTTAACTAATTTTTTTTTTCTAAAGTAACGTTAACATTTTTTTTGTAAATATTTTTTCCTAGTTAGTATATTAGCTTTATCAATTAATTTTTAATTTGTTTCTTTTGTATTAATTATTTGTAAAAATGGATCTCTTCAAAGGAATACTCTTTCCACTGAGATTCATTCTTAGTTTAGTTTAGTTTACTTGTCTAGCTTCATTCCCTCGCATTAAGTAAAAAAAACATTTTTGTTAAAGTTCTCAGCATGAATAAATTTTGCTCGCGTTTTTGTTTTTTTGTTTGCTGCCAGACATGCTGAGAACAGAAAGCGTCCATTACCAGGGGGCTCATATGAGCTTTTTGGTGTGGGGGAGTGTGGTGGGCCGCTTTATATGTGTAAAAAAAAAAAAAAAAAAAAATCATCATTTCCAAAATGACAAAATTGTCAAAAAATGTCAAATTTACAAAATTGTGAAAGTGGACAGAGTTGTCTAAATCAACAAAATTCTTCAAAACGACAAAATCGACAAAATTGACAAATTTGAAGATATTGAACAAATTAACAATAAATTTGAAAAAAATTATCAAACCTTCAAAAATGACATAATAGACATAATGAACAAATTCACAAAAATGTCAAAAATCACAAAAAGATCAAATTTACAAATTTTAAATATTTTAAATATTGAAAAAATTTACAAACTCAACAGAAATGAAAAAAATGAGTCAAGTTGACGAAAATCGCAAATTGATAGAAAATTGTCAAAAATTAAAAAAAAAAATTACAAAATATACTAAATTGACAAAAATAACAATATTGACAAAAAAAAAACAAAATTAACGAGACTGACAAAAATGACAAAAATGACAAAAATGACAAATATGACAAAAAAGACAAAAATGACAAAAATGACAAAAATGACAAAAATGACAAAAATGCCAAAAATGACAAAAATGACAAAAATGACAAAAATGACAAAAATGCCAAAAATGACAAAAATGACAAAAATGACAAAAATGACAAAAATGACAAAAATGACAAAAATGACAAAAATGACAAAAATTAAAAAAAAAATGACAAAAATGACAAAAATGACAAAAATGACAGAAGTGACAAAAATGACAAAATTGGCAAAAATGGCAAAAACAACAAAAATGACAAAAATGACAAAAAATGATAAAAAATGACAAAAAATGACAAAACTGACAAACATGACAAACATGACAAACTTGACGAAAATGACAAAAATGACAAAATTACAAAAACGATGAAACTGAAAAAAATAACAAAAATAACAAAAATGACAAAAATGATAAAAATTTCAAAACTGACCAAATTGACAAACATGACAAAAAAGAAAAAAATGACAAAAATGACAAAAACGACAAAAATTACAGAAATGACAAAAATTACAAAAATGAAAAAAATGACAATAATGACAAAAAACACACAAATGACAAAATTGACAAAAAATGATAAAAATAATGAAAATGACAAAAATGATAAAAATGACTAAACTGACAAAAATGACAAAAATATCAAAAATGACCAAAGGGATCAAAAATGACAAAAAAACAAAAAACACAAAACTGACAAAAATGATATAAATAATGAAAATGACAAAAATGATAATCATGACAAAACTGACAAAAATTACAAAAATGACACAAAAATGACACAAAAATTACACAAAAATGACAAAAAATGACAAAAAATGACAAAAATAACAAAAATGACAAAAATGACAAAAATGACAAAAATGACAAAAATGACAAAAAAATGACAAAAAATGACGAAAAATGACAAAACTGACAAAAATGACAAAAATGGCAAACATGACAAACATGACGAAAATGACAAAAATCACAAAAATTACAAAAATGATGAAACTGAAAAAAATAACAAAAATAACAAAAATGACAAAAATGATAAAAACTTCAAAACTGACCAAATTGACAAAAATGAAAAAAATTATTAAATTGACAAAAAATGCGAAAATTACAAAAATTACAGAAATGACAAAAATCACAAAAATAAAAAAAATTGCTATAATGACAAAAATGACAAAAATGCCAAAAAAGACCAAATATGACAAAAAAGACAAAAATGACAAAACTGACAAAAATGATAAAAATAATGAAAATGACAAAAATGATTAAAATGACATAACTTACAAAAATGACAAAAATATCAAAAATGACCAAAGGGACCAAAATGACAAATATGAACGAAATGACAAAAATGACAATAACGACATTATCCACTTTTGTCATTAATGACAAAAAATTAAAAAAACGAAAAAAATCGCTTTTGTCATTCATGTCAATTATGTTTATTTTATCAGTTTTATCAATTTTGTAATTTTGTTGGTTTTGTCAAATGAGTTAATTTTATCAATGTGGCAAATTTTGTCACTTTTTTCAATTTTTTTCAAATATTGTCAATTTGGTAACTCTGAACATTTTGTTTTTGCCTTTTGTCAATTTTGTCTTTATTTCATTCTTATCAATTTTGTCAGTTTTATCGATTGTTAAATATTGGTCAATTTTGTCAATGTTGTCATTTCTGTCAATTTCGTCAGTTTCGTCAATTTGGTCAATTTGATTATTTATGATAATATTGTAATTCTTTATTTTATTTGTCAATTATGTAAATTATTCGAATTTGAGTCACCTTTAGCTATTTTTTTCCATTTTGGTTGTTTTGCGATCATGCAATTTACAAATGTGATAAAAATAAAATAAAAATATACAATTGACAAAATTGTCAATAACCTAACTAAATCGGCAAGAATTACTAAATTGAAAACTCAATTAATTTGACAAAAATGGCAAAACGACGAAAATGAAATTCTTGACCAAATTTTCAAAATTGCCATAATTATCATTTTCAATTTTAAATAACAATTTATAATTCGACCGATTTACCGCATCTTAATTTACTCCGGCAATTGTAAAATTACGCAATTCGGACAAACGTTAAATTATTTGAAACATATGGTTTGGCATCTTTTTTTTTAAATTGTATATTTAACTCTTATTTCTAAGTAACAATATTCTGTCACTCCAAAAAGAGTCACTGAGATTATTCTTATTTCAAAACATTTCATAGAAACGGAAGCATACAGGGTTCAGTCATTTCAAAGTCATCAATAAGTTCAAAATTAAGAAAACTTGCATTTGTTTATTATTTTATATAGAATGTATCCACATATAATTAAAAGGCTCTAAGAACGGCTTTTATCCACTGTCAAATGTATTAAATCGGGTTTTTTTATTTTATCTAATGGCTGGAAGGCAATATCGATATCAAATTGTCTAAGATATTTGGGCAGTTTTTTTCCCAAGCCTGCACAGTACGAGATGGTTATAAAATTATCCATAATCTTATTTGTAGCACTAAGACTTTCTTTGAAAATATTAGAAACAAAATTCCGTGGATAGTTTTAAAGTTATAGAATTTTGATAACTGTACTCAATGTGTGACTCTTATTGCTCTGTCTACTAGAGCTATAACCAAGTTCCTTTTGTGTGAAATAGGACTCAATTAATCAAAATCTAGATAACGTCTTTCTTCATCCTTCGGAATAACAGCCTCCGGTCAGCGCAATAGTGTATCTAGGAGCTTAACTCCATCTTTCGTCTCATACTCGATGGTTTATTGAATCCTTAGATGAAACGTCGATATATTGCTTGAAAAGCACTGGCGTGATTCTTTTCCTCGCTAGATGGAAAGAATCACGTCGATTGACGAAGTCTTTTTATTTTAAAAGTTGGGAGATTGAAACTTTGTTCTTGCATTGTGAGCAAAATTGTAATTTAAAACCGGAATATTAATAGATTTGTTCGGATAACAAGAAATTCCTGAAAACTCCTTTATATTATTGAAGGGCTTAGGATTGTATAGGTTAAAAGATCTAAAATAATAGATTATAGGAAACACGCTTGGGAGTTATTTGGCAAAATTTGCCTTCTTCTGATTCCTCAATTTATATGCAGAAAACTAAAGTTTTTCCTTAAGATTAAAAAAAACTTTCATATAAAATTCAAATATTATGAACCGTTCAGTACTTTGTTTAGCTTTTGCGATAAATAAAGATTTCTGAAATAAATTAATCGAAAAAAAGGATACCTTGTTCTAGAAATTAGGGAAAAATAATAATTTATGGAAATCTATATGTCACAAACACTTTGGAATTTTCATTTTATGTATTCAACAAATTCATGATATATTATACAATTTGTTGAACACACAAAGTCATATCAACTTCATCCATTTCAACATAGTAAAATATAAAAGAAATAAACGAAAGCTTGAACATTCTATGTTTATTTGTGTTATTTTGAGACCCTTGCACTATGGGGCAGCTCCATACAATGAGACGGCAAAAAGTATGATTAGGTGTTTAGGACTATTTTGTTATTTTCGAAATTTTTTTATGAAATTTAACTAACTTAAAATGAATTCTAACAAAAATTGTGTATAAATAACTTTTAAAGTACGGTGCTTGGTGTTATTTTTGATCCTACTTTTTATTTCTTTTGAAAACAGGGTTTTGGACTAATTGATCATTAAATGATAAATAACATCAAGACATTTCATGAAACTCAAAAGAAAAATGTGTGAAACGATTGATCAATCATAAGAAACATTTTTTTTTTTTTTTGACAAACCATCATCAACTATGTTGAATATATACTCATTAATGGGTAAAAATTACCCATTTGCATGATACTTCCAACTTTATTTGACTATAACTCAAAAAACGGTGATTTAAGGTGCCTGAAATCTCTTTCATTGTATTTTTAGGACTTTAAAATAGATCTTGATAGCAAAAAGAGTATGGGGAAATGCGGGGATTTTTTTGGCAAGGCTTTAAAGTTTTTGACTGAAAAAAAAAATTATTTACTAATTTTTATCATAGATCAATTTAGTGTGTAAAAATTTTGAATGGTTCAAATGATAGCTTTTAATATAAGCTTTCATATGGTGTACTTGAATTAAGGAAAAAATGTGTTCCATAGAAATATATGTGATTTAATTTTTTTTCTTCATCATATAAATTTTTCAATTTTTCAAAGTCTGATGTCTGTGGTGCGTTCAGTATTCAAGATAATGAGTTGAAAAACTGGGAATATCTTAGTTAAATATTAAGTTTTTAACTAGTTAAAATAAAAAAGCGATCCGATAAAGTTCAGTTTTAGACTTTTTGCCGCTTCAAACCCCATAGTGCCTTGATGAAGTTTTTTTTTCCTATAGATTAATTCGATATTTTGATGGTAGTAATTTTAATCTACAAATTTGCTGAACAAATGGGAGAAAAAATCAAAGGATATACATAATATGAACCCTTGAAAAAATATCTTATTTTAAAAACATCACAAATATTTAGATTTTTGCTTCCAAGGAAGTTAGAATAAACTTCCGGAGGGTTCATAAGTTTTCATGCGTACTTCAAAACTAGCGAAGACGAGTGACATTGTTCTACTTTTAGTGCTGCACTATGCTACTGATTCTGAACTTGGATTTTGGCGTCCGGATTTCTAATCATTAGTCTGATTTTCTTCAATCACCTGCAGATTTAGTCATACAGCGTATAGAAATATTAAAATCGATCAGTTTGAAGAAAGATCGATCTTTGAAAAATGATTATATAATAAACGTAAGTGATAATTGAAAGCTGATTTTGAATCTGTTAACTGTCCTTTTGATTCAATCGAGGATCATGCTTAGCTATTCTAGTTTCAAAGATACAACGCTTCAATAAAAATTTTTAGAACTTTTAATAGATAAAGAAGTAACTATTTCCGACATCTTTCAAGAAAATATTTAAACTCGTGGTCTTTGAAAAGTACTACATTAAATTTAAAACTTTTTTTAAAGTCTTTGTAAAACTTTACAGTTCTGCCAAAGTTTGCATAAATTTATTCAATGAATTTTTAAAGAGGTATCTCAAAAACCAGATCTGATAGAAAAAAACTAATTGCATATTTAGAATCAGCGAGTCACAATAAGCTCATAAATTTATTGCACTTTTCAAAATGTAAATTTAGTAGCCTTGTGGAATAGAATGATTAGAAATGCTAAGATCTAGATATTTTTCGAAAAAATAAAATGGCTGAAAATCATTTTTCTGGGACTAATTTTAAAGCAACAAAGGATATAATTAAATATGAAATATATAAAAATATTCTTCTATTGAAAGGGTGTCCCACATCTAATTGCATCACAGAAAAAAAAACGCTGTAAAAATATCCTTGTTGGCCGATTGTTTCATACTTTAAGACAATAAACTTTAAACTATTCGTGATCTTTTGGTATATTTACTTTATTCCAGTTTCAGTTCAAGTTCATTCGCAGTTCATGTGCGCGCAATCGTACATTTGGCCCAACTCTACCCAGAAGATTTTGCTCGACATCTGAAAGCATCTCGGATGGATCCTGGTTTCAAAACGAGATTATGATGCTGACCTATTCTCGGCTCTTGATTCTGAAATTTGTCTGAAGTTTTTTTCCTGTTCCTATTTTTAATACTGACGCTGGATTGTGATCCTGAATACTTCTCGGATCTTTATCTCCTATCATTATGCTAATCCCGGATTCTGATCCGGAATATGAACTTCGATCCACATCAGCACGCCGATCTTATCATGTGTTTAGATTTAAGGACTAAATCCCGATCCTAGAAACTTATTTCGGAGTCTAATACTGGAGCCTAACCTTAGTTCCATATCCTTATGTTGAACTCTAGTTGAGATCCTCATCCCTAACTAAAAAATCTCGAACTTTCGTAGAATTTTATTTAGTGTTTTTTTACTGTCAAATTTTGCAAGAAATTGTGTTCAATGACATAACGTCATAAATGCAAAACTGACGAACTTAAAATTGTTCGCATAATAACAAATCATGTTCCATGTAGTCCATCCTACAGCATTGTTTGCTTCTTTACTGTTTATTTTCAATAGCCCATGGTGGTTAATTGAATCAAATAAATTTTAAAATATGATTGATTTGGACCCACCCACAGCAATTTGAGCTGCAAATTATAGGTACTCTGCGGTGAGTAAATTATATGGCTAAGGTACCTCGACCACTCTTGCCAATATTGTATAGGGTAAAACTGTACAAGACGCACCAGTTAAGCATAATTGCTATTTACAGCGATTCCAATAATTTAAGAACCAAATTGAAAGTTGACGACGATTCAGGGATCAGTGTTACGTATTATCGAAAAGAAAAAATATGATAAAAACACGATTTTGACTATATTTTTGTAAAAAACTAAAACAGCCAGAAAACAAACCACGGGGTAGAACGCCAAAGCTAGTGGGCAGAACGCACCAAACATGAAGGGTGGTAAAAATTGGAACAACGATTATACGGAATGTAATTATTGAAACATAAAATGTTTGATTACATGCCATCGTATTTTCGTAAACTAACCATACTTAGGCTAAAAATCACTTAGAATTGCTTGACACATCGAAAAATTCGCATTTCAAAATACACTTTTCAATATCCTTATGTATAAAACGCCTTCAAGTAGGCAACGTAATTAAATTTTTTTGACTGATATAGTCATATCGCGGCAAACATGGCGGCCGATTATTTTTTCGAATCGAAAATTGGTGCACCGTTTTAACTCGAACAAGGACGAAATTTGTTATAATTATGTATTGTTATCGTAATTTGGGAGTCAGCAAATAAAAAGAAGGGCATTTTATTTTGATATTCGGGTTTTCTCAAAAGTTAAGAGCATTCAAAATTTGAGCGTAAAACACGTGGTCTTTTGGGCATTCTGCCCCAATTGCTATATGATTGATTTTTTTAAAAAATTAGAGGAAGTTAATTAAATACAACAAAAATTTCATAGTCTTCCGAAAGTGCACATAAGTAGATAAACGATAAGCTGTAGTTTCATCAGATTGCGCAGGCTGTTTTACTAGAAAACCTTAAATGTTACTTATGAAAAATAATAAGTTTCACGCTGATTCCATTAATTCTTCTGTTTCTAAGAACTAATGTAGTTTTTGTGAACTTTTCATGTATTGAATGATGAAAAAGCTTGTTTGCTACAATACAAATAAAGAAAAACATCATTCGAAGCCGTTGGTTGGTGTATATTAGAGAAATAATGGCATGGGCCATCTTACCCCGCTGGTGCGTCTTGTACAGTTTTCCCCTACACACGCGCTAATTGACTGGCGCCAGCAGATTTGCACTTTTCAGACTACCGGTTGATGGGTTGCGAATATCCAGCAGTTTACCTCAGGATTTTTTTTTGTTACAAACCTTTTGGGTTGGTTATAGCCACATCAGAAGAGCGGTGCTTTGAATGAATAGAGGTAGTTTTGGTGTTGGTCTCAAGATGGATTGAACATTTATCACAGGATATGGATAGCGAATGAACTTGTATTTCAAACAAAAATGTATAAAAATGATCAAATGTAAAAAAATAACTTAATAAACAAAGAACACGTTGGTCAAAATATTTGAAACGTGACCTGAAATAGATCCCTGCTAAAATTGACATTTAGCTCCCGTATGTTTTTTCGAAGATTTTTGGGTCAGCAAGCATCAGTGTTAAATTTTAGATGATTTGGTTGATTTTTTTTAATTAGCATGGCTTGTGAAATAGCTTAACTGGCAAGTCAGTTGCTTCCTGAGCCGATGTCCGTGAATTCGAGCCCAAAAGTAAACATCGAACACAGTTGTACCGGATAAGTTTTTCAATAACTATCCGCCAACTGCATCGTTGATATAAGTCGCGAATGACATAAAGATGTTAAAATAACTACAATCGAAACGAAAAAAATTTTAGCGCGATTAAATTTTGTATGGAAATTTATATGGAAGTAGAAATTTTTGCCTGGAAATTCAAAAAAGCTTCAATGAAGTTTTCTTGATTTGCCTGTTTGTCTGCATTCGCCTATTCTTAGGCTTAATTTTTGGCTAACATAGGAAGAAGCTAAGTATTTCAAGAAACACCTTTCAATAAGTTTATGAAATGTTTTTGTTAGAGTTTTATCAACAAACGCATTGGAAATGCAAAGCCTTTTTTGCGATTTTTATGTGGGATGAATTTTCACGGCAAAATTGCATAAAATATCTACCAGTATATATTAACGACCCTTTTAAATAAGAAATTGATTGACCGTCGATAAGAACTCCCGTCTTCGAATTTTCGTCTTGTTTGGTTGCATAAATTACTAAATTTTTTCAACAACAATCAACGTCCTCTTTTTCTGTCGTCTGATACCAAATTGGAAATCAGGAATTGATTGTTCGTCCTGTAAAACTTTCATGTATGAATTGTTGTTTCGATCCTTTGAATGAAAATCTAAAAAATATTGCAAAAACATTGCTGTTATGGACGATCCCTTTTTTGGTCGTCTGACACAAAGTTTGAAAACAGGAATAAATCATCTGTCCTGTAAACTCCTGTGTATGAATTTTTCTGTCGATCCAAAGCAAAGTAACACAGTTATGTAATGTAAAACCATTGCAAAATTAATATGAAGGACCATTTTTACTATCGTCTGATTCAAAATTTTAATCCAGGAATCGATTGTTGGCTTTGTAAAACTCCCGTGTGTGAATTTTTGTCTCGGTCCAATAGTTAATAAAGTCTTTATTGCTTAAAAAATAAACAGTAGGGGAGAGTGGGGATACTTGATCCCCTTTTCTTATTTTCACCACATCTTTCTGGAAAAATTTAGCAACTCGCCGTCTTTGACATTTTCTGACAGCTTGTAACTTCAAATTTCTATGCTCCAAAAATTAGAACGATACTTGAACCCGTTGATGAACTAGAAGCATTTTCGTGGGAGTAAAAAAATTGCGATTTTTCTGAAGTTAGGGGAGACTTGATCCCCTATTGAAGGAGACTTGATCTTTTATTCAGGAAGCCCTAATCCTTGTATAAAAATCAAACAAAACCCCAAGATAGAATGTTAATTGACTATTTTGGTCATGTTTGTTCTCATTTCACAATTTATAGCAGACATAAGAAGAAAATTCTATAACTTTGTCTCAACGCTAATAACATTGCATACTTAAAGGCGCTATTTTTTTATAATTAAAAGAAAATTAAATATTTTTGCTCTTTTCTTCAGACAATTGTTTGATAAATATTAGTTTTTGGATAAATATTGTTAATTTCGTAATCAGCAATCATAACGATCAATTCAGAAGAAGAATATGCCGTTTGGAAGGGGGATCAATTGTTCCCAACTCTAGGGGATCTATTGTACCCAAAACCAACATTTTAAAAAACTTTTTCTGAAAAAAGTTGAGAGTTTTCCATTGCTTTGAAAATATGGCATTATGAAGTTCATTTTACGCTCGAACGATTGATACGTTGGAACAAATATTTTTTTCATAATTTTCCCATGTAAGGAACATTTTAAAGTGATGAAAAAAGATCTTCAAGTTACATTTTGTGAAATTTTTCAAACAAAGCTCAATTACTCAAACAATTATTTTGTTAAAAATTTTTAAACTACAAGCATTGTTATTTTGCTCATTTTGGCGCAGTTTTCTAGAACATTTGATCTTTGTAAGACATTCCAGTTTCGAGATATAGCTAAGGAATCAAGTATCCCCAGCAGGCCCGTGCGAAGGGTCCGTCCATTGGGGGGTTTTCGAAATTCAAATTTAGCTAAAAATAATAACAATACCAAAAATAAACAATAAAAAGGAAAGGAATGTTTAAAGTCGTTTCTCACTCATGATAACCACACAAACTGGATTGACTGGATTTTCGGTAAGTCATTGATGATTTTTTTCAAAATGATGTTCTTTATTCTGAACCAGAAATTTGTTTTAAAAGAATTTCTAAGTAAATTTAAAATAATCAAAATAGAAAAATGATATTAATTGAAAATTTTTAATCATCTTAATTTAAATTCTTTTCTTTATTTTCAACTGAAGGGTTGATTAAAAAATTCCTCTATAGTATTTTGAATTTGAACAAAAACTATTAAATCGCGATTTAAAATGTGAATTTTCGATAGATGAAAAAATCAATTTTGTACTTTGGAGAATTTATTCAATGGTCGATGGTTTAATTTAATTTGATTTAAAGAAGAATATATTTATCTATTATAATTTGAAAAGTGCCAGTGATAGAATTCAGAGAAAAAACCTTTTTATAAAAAAAATCCTCCAGTTGTCAAAATAAACGGCTTGAAAAGTTCATTTTGGAAGTTCAAAATAATAACTTCAAGTTCAATTATACTGACAAGAAAATATTGGGAAATGTGTTATTTAGCGAATAATCAATGAAAACTGATAACAAATGAAAAATAAGGAGTTTCAAGTTTTGTTATAAATATTGAAAGAACAAAGCAAGTACAAAGTAAGTTAACATTTCGCATTAAAATTAAGTTTAACCTTCCAAAGCCGTTCGCTAAATATCCGTTTCGGGGAAATATGCGTTGTAATTTGATTTCTTTCTCCTGGCTGTAAATGTTAACCGATTTTGATGATATTATATTCATTGTGTAGGTAATTTATTCATATTACTCATCATTTCAAAATAAAGTCGATGTGTATTACAAGGATTTCAGAAACTGGTTCAGATAGTTAAAAGTCCGAAAAATCAGTTTTATTTTTAAAATACTCATAACTTCTGACAGCTTTTCTGTATTTAATTATTTCATTGATGTTTGAAATTGTCAAGAATCCATCTATCCGACAATGTATAAATATGTTGGGGTCCAATGAAAGTTTTTACCGCTATGACAGATGTTCCGGTAGAAAAAAGTCTTACTTTAATAAAACGACATCCAGTTTTTGCTTTGCTTAGCTGTATTTCATTTCTCAATGAACCGATTTTAAAAACTCAAATTTTAGTTTTTTGGCGTTAATTTGATCATTATTTTCATAGAACATACTTGGTCTGTCAAAACTACCAGTTCATCAGTATATTGGAATGATGATAAAGATGTTTTAAATGTGCGCTTCGGGTCATATTGACCCGAACGGCTTTGGAGGGTTAAGGTTGCTACTTCCATTTTTTTGAAACTTTTTAAGATTAATTTTAAAAGTCATGATCGATTCATAAAACACGATTTTATATAAAAATATTAATGATAAATTTTTAAATTTTCAATAGCAGGTTTCAAATATGAAATTCAATTGAGATATTAGGTCCTGGAAAGAACAGAAGGTTGAAACTTTGTTTTTCTTATTACAAATTTAGATTTAAGGGCTTATGTGTCAAGTACACAAAAATTCAGAATTAAAAATTAAGACAAATTTGTTATAAATTATTTTTAAATTTTAAATAATTTGACTAAAAAAATTCGGCAAGTAATTAAAGAATTGAAAAAAAGCTGTACTTTAAAATTCGGTAATTTTTTTTTGTAAAATTAAACAAAATATTTTTTTAACTGAAGACACTTTACCACGTTTGTGACGTGTGTTAAAATGAAAAATATAAGTGTTTTAAAACATTTCAGAAGGTTTTTATTTAATAACCACGTTTCACCATAAGTTTAAACATAATTTAATTGACTCCAGGCAACAGCATTTTGGTGTTTGTTTAGTGATTGATTTGGTACAATTTGGCGTCTTGAACTCGAATCTTTTATCAAATTTGGTCGAGCACTTTTAGTATTGATGATAAAGAGTTTTTTAGAGCATTTAGAGGAACAAAAAAACACGAAATTAAAAATAGTTTTAAACTGGTTTCTTGAAGAATATTTGCTTATATAAGCATAACATTTGTAATGAAAAATAGATTTTTAAATTAAAAAAAATGGTTCGTCTCAAACTCTGTTCTTATTTCGTTACAATTCCTCATAAAAACATATTCTGAAGAGGCAGGGTTTTTGTATGTCAAGTTTTGAGTTCCTGTACAAAAGATTAATTGAATTACAATTCAGAATCAAAGTTAGTTTCAATTCGTAAACGTCAAATAGTATCATAGATCGAAATGTCTCAAGCCAAGGGTAATATAAGACTAAATTTCTGACTCACTTGTTGACACTTATTTTCAAATACATTTAAGATCAAGTAATTTTCCGTTACTACGGTGAGAATTTTACTTGGAAAAAATCTTCCCCCCCCCCCTTTTAAAGTGCTATAATTAGAAAAAAAAAAAGTAATCGGTTTCTTGTCCTGAAACACTCTGGTGTATAAATTTTCGATTCAACCCGATGTATAATAACATAATTATTGAACCAAAATTGAAAAGTTTCTATGGATCACCCGTTTTGTCGACCCTTAAATTTGACTTACAAAATTTGGCACCTGAAATCAACTGCCCGTGCTGCAAAACTCCCAGGTATGAATGTTCATTAATAACCGATTCCTAATCTCGATAATATTGCGAAATCTGTGATCATTTATGGACGACCGCTTTTCCAGAACTCCAATCCAACATTGAACACTTAAAATCGATTGCCTGTCCCGCAAAAATCCCTTGTGAAAAAAACTGATGCAAAATCACGTCAATATCGAAAAAAATTGTAAATAATTGATATGAAGAACCCCTTTTCCAAAACTTGACATCTTAAATCAATGATCCGCCCTTTAAATCGTTACCTTTTTATTGCAATCCAATTGTATATTAGCATCAATTGAACAGTTTATATGGACAACCTCTTTTGCCGAACCTTACCTAAAATTTGATGCTTTGAATAAATTACTCAAATCTGAGAATATTTTTCATCATTCAAGATCCTGGGAGCCAGCACTCATGCCAAATTTAAGCGCTCTAGGTCACAAGACGGCTGAGCCTATTGAAGATAAACGTACAAACAAACAAACGGAAACTTCTTTCATTAAACATTTATTCTAATGAACTGCTGTTAACTTCAAAATTCGATTCGTAATTTATCTAATAACTATATCAGCAGCTAAAGTGTTCTATTAAGAAAAATCAAAGATAAATATGCAAATATTTTTATTTCATCGTTGATAACTTGGTATGTGGTCCATAGAAGGTAGGGTCAATATTTCGCTCATAAAAATTGGGAAAAAACATTAAGATTTCAGACTTAGAATCCAAATTAAAAAAAAGATAGAAGTAAATTCAAAATCTATGGAGATATGGATATAAGAGTTCAAGAGTATAATTCGAACCCTGAAATCAGATTATATTCAGAAACACAATCCAGTATCTCAAATTAAAACAATGTCTTCTAATTAAAATTCATTCAGTTTGAATAAGAGACACAGAAATAATTATGAAATTTTTATTTCCAATTTCTTTGTCAATTTCATATTCATAAACACCCAAAAAAAATTTATGTACAATGTTAAAATTAAATAAAAAACGTGACGCGGATTTTCAATTTTACTTCAAATACCTATTGGTAACAGAAAAAATCAAATGTTTATTCTAAATGTGTTAAATAAATTTGAAAACATAAAATCAGAATGTAAAAATGATTGAACATGAAACACATAATCAGTAATCATTAAAAATATCAGATGAGTTCTCTACTAATTTAATAAAAAGTAATTCCAGTCACCATAAAAACCTTAACATTTTTTTTTTCGTTTGAGAAAATATTTCATATTCAATACATAATGCTTCATTCACTGGGAACTCCTAAAATATATGCTCTATTCAATAAATAAGGCATTCGAAAATTTCAGTCAAACACGGGTTTTCAAAGTAAAGTAAACAGTGAAGCCATAACTTTGTAAAAACTAAACCTTATTTTCCTGGATTAATACCCAGAAAAAAACAGAAAACTCAAGTTAGGCTGAGATTTTGTAACGATTCTAATGTGGCAGAAGTTTTATGAATGAAAATAATGAAAGTTGTAATATTTTTCCTCAATTCATTCTTGATTCTTTTTTCGAATAATCACTTAATTCATTAATTCACTAAATGCCTAGATATTTTTTACAAAATTTGTTTAATTTTTTTTTAAATCATATACTCGGATTTTACCAAGTTTTGCTCAGCCTTCATAAATGTGGGAAAAATTATGCAATATTCACTCTACGGGGGCCTCTGAGCCTATTTTCGAGTGAAACTATTCGAGATATTATTTCAACGGGGAAGATGAAGTAGTTTTTCCATAAATTGGTAAGAACTTCGAGGCAAATAATTGGTATGTTTGGAAAAATTCATGAAGGTCTATTAACCAGGACCAGGAAAAAAGAACAGATAAAGAGAAAACTACCATTCGCTTCTTAAATAAAAAAAGCGATTTTTATCGATGAATATACCGAGAAAATTTTCGCAAAGTCATCACAATACAGTAAAAAAAATTAAAAAACGGAATCCAGCCAGAATTATGAATAAAACAATATGCAGTTTAAAGAAATATTGCAAAAAAATATACATATAAAAAAGGTAATATGACCATTTTTATATTCATATGACCTCTTAAAAAAATGAGATACGATGAAACATTTTCAAACTTTGACATAAGTTGGAATTCCAACGTTTTTTTTATTATAGAATGTCCCTAATGACCTACAACGTCTTTTAGATAAAATAAAAAATAAAAATTAGTGTTAGTGAGATACACTAATTGTATTTATGGCTTGAAGCTTTCACATTGGTCACAATAAACAACGAGATTTACTGGAAAAAGTAGGAAACTGACAAATCTCTTTATTGCTTCCGCCTGATTTTTGGTCTATACACTTTACTACTAATACCGTAAATCGGCTGAACCAGAAAAAAGTAAATTTTTTCAAGAAATTGTGAAATTCACCAAAGTGGTTCTGGCCTTTAAGGGACCATTCAAGCTTGTTGCCATTTGTGTATTTTGGATAGAGAATCTGAGACGAATGTGTTACGTATGGGAGAAAAGGAGGGGTCGAGAATGATCGAAAATTGGGTTACGTAATATTTAACAGCCCCTAATCCATATATACGTCTTGAGAAACAGGGTGCAGAAGCCAACACCATGGAAATTAAGATCATGACCACAAAAATGTGAAAAAGAAGAGTAAAACCGTTCTTTTCAATCCATGAACTGTTAACCCTCCAAAGCTGTTCGGGTCAATATGACCCGAAGCGCATATTTCAAACATCTTTATCATCATTCCAATATACTGAAGAACTGGGAATTTTAAAAGACTATGTATGTTCTATGAAAATAATGATCCAATTAACGACAATAAATTAAAATTTGAGTTTTGAAAATCGGTTCATTGGGAAATGAAATACAGCTAAGCAAAGACAAAATTGGATGTAGTTTTTTTAAAGTAAGATTTTTTTCTACCGAAAGATCGGATATAGCGGTCAAAACTTTTATTGGACTCCTACATATCTATACATTTTTGGAAAAATGGATTCTTGACAATTTCAAACATCAAAGAAACACTTAAATACAAGAAGGCTGTCAAAAGTTATGAGTATTTTAAAAATAAAATTGATTTTTCGGACTTTTTACATTCTGAACCAGTTTCTGATAACCTGTTAATACATATCGACTTTATTTTTAAATCTTGAGTAATTAGAATAAATTACCTTCACAACGAATATAATATTATCAATATCGGTTAACATTTACAGCCACAAGAACGAAATCAAACCTCAACTAAAATTTCCCCGAAACGGATATTTAGCGAACGGCTTTGGAAGGTTAATATTGTTTAAGTCACACCAGACAAATTTAAAACAGAAGATTGAAAAGTTGACATAATTTTCGTTTTAGATTTTCAAAATACGAAACACAGAAAATTTAACGAATTTTCCAATGGCAAATGTTTTCGAACCTTTTATCAATTTGTAATTTCTCAAACTTTCTTGCACTTCCATTAAGCTTAGCACTAGATTTTGAGTACACATACGCATGATTTTCACAATTAATTTATATTCACCGGAAAGCCAATTTTTTATCGATTCTAGTGGTGTAATAACATTAGCGCTGCAATACTTTACAAAAACATGATACATCTACAGTAAGGTGGCCCAAAATTGGCTTTTGTCTGGAATTCTAGGGGCTCAACCTCCAAATGGTAGCTAAGGGTGTAAGAAACAAATTTTTAAATAGTGGTAACTCAGAAAAATTATGTTTAGAGGTCGCACTGGGTCGATTTTTTAAAAAAGTCTTTTTTTTAAATTCCGCTATAAGAAAATTTTGATTCAGAAAATTACACTTACCATATGAGTTTTTTTTTTAAATTTGTTTAGGTTACAAACTTTATGTGAAAAATACATTCCATATTTTCTCAGGTTTTTAAGAATGTCTTTTTCTCATATATATTTTTTGTATTTTATCGATAGATTTTTAATTAAATCGTCCAAAAAGTGAACCTTGAGTTATGCTTTTTAAAAACAAAGACCACCAAAAGATGTAAGTTTTTACGTGAAACAAATTTGCCGAAGAAAGTATGTTATTTATTTAAACATTGAAAAAGTTATTGATGATGTATTGCTAGGCAACCTTCATAAAAAAAATTCTATTAAGGAGTTAATAAACCAACCATCAGCGGTTCGATACCATATGTACGTCCTACAAACAATTTATTTAGACAGTTTAGATATGAATGGGACAGAATAAAAAAAAACATTACGCTGGATTCAGTGATGGTAATATTTCTAATATCTTCGCAAATGAAATCATTTTTTTCCTTTTAAGGAACAATCAACAAAACAGAAGCAGCCTCTTTGATATAATTTTGCAAAAGAATGATGCTTCAGAAATTCGTTCGAAGATTATCTAGAAATTATTCAACTAAGATTGGTTTGTCTAAATAAAGAAAAGAAAGTAAAATTTGGAACACCAGGTGGATGGCTAGAGCAATTTACGGCCTGAAAATGTATTTGTTTAGAGAACAATTTCAAGTGGATATTTTGAAACTTGAAAAGTTCGTTCAGTTTGTAGTATGAGCTTATTTTAAAGGGTGGTATCAAGTTCCTGTTGCTTCTAGTGCACCGATTATCTTATATCTATGAACAACCTCAAAAATTTACGATGAATAAGAGTTAAGCCTGAAAACTGTCAGAGCTCAACATCTGTCTGACTTTTTTTATGAGCATACTGATGCCGTTTTTAAGCAAAAAATGGTCCAGAATCTACGGAAGTAGAGCAGTAGAGAAAATATTATAAGACTTAAAAGATTTTTGTTCAAAACTTCATTGGAAGATTTCGTTACCGAGAAATCTTTGGCACTTTTTGAAATTTTGCAACTTGAATTCCGTTTTCTTTGAGAAACAGAGCCCAAATTTTGGGAGTCGAGAAAGGTCACAACCTAGAACTGTGGCTATGTTAGCGACGACGTTTCCTGTGACTTCGTTTTCTAAACAAGGGACGCCTAGAATCATAGCATTTTTGCTAAGAGCCTGCCGATTAAGACGATCCACTTCCTTCTCGAGTTTTTTAACATCTCCGCGTAGTTGTGTTTGTTCGTCCTGGACGTCTTTTACTTCGCTCCGAAGAACGCTCTGATCTACTTTCATCTGCCTGAATTCGTCGACGAAGCTATCAAATTTTTCCGCTAAAAAATCTTGACTTTTTTCAATTTCAACCACAGTTTCTTTTAACTTTTCCTGTGTCGCGATATTAACGAGTTTCAGCTCCCTCATTTCATTCTGGGTCGCGAAGTTGCACTCCTTAAGGTCACGCATTTCGTTCAGCATCTTCTTCATCTCGTTGACGATACGATCCTCGGCAACTTTGTTCCCCCGCATTCGAAAGTACATTGCTTGGCAATCGCTTGTGCAATAGTAGTCGGCGTTTTGCATTTTTTTAATTGCATTTCCCCGGATGTTCTTGCAACGAAAATGCGCACTTTTATGGCATTGGAGACACTCTATCACTTTGTTCGGATCGGTTTCCACTCTTTCGCATACAACGCAAATTATTTCGTCTAGATCCATTCCGAGTTAAAGGTTGTTGACTATTTGTGTGAAATATTTCACGGCCAGTAGCAGATGAAATGTTTCACGACGACCTGACGCGACGCTTCACGACTGTTTACAATAACAATAATGAGCAAGGTGAAAGAGGAAAAAAGTAAAATGGATAATCCAAACGTTTTCACCTGAATCCAACGAAGAATTGATTTCGACGGTTTCCTGCTCGTAAGTACCAAGACTCCGGATTTCCAATTTCGTCTAAGTCAGCACCAGCACCACTTTTTGTTTCCAGTTCTGTTTCAGTATTTTCGTTGGGATTTCCCAGAGAAATACGATGAAGACGGTGGAGCAATTTTGCAGACGAACTATCTAGTTTTCTTCTTGAATGGCTATTGCTGTTCAGTTTTCTTAAAATAAAATTATAATTTCCTGAATTTAGCAGAAACATGTTTTTTAAGGAACCAAACCATCAATAACTTTTTGAACTTTTGTATAAGTAACATGCATTCTTCGGCAAAATTTGTAGTACGTAAAAATCTGTATTCTTTAATGGACTTGGCTTTTAAAAAACATAAGGCAAGGTACACTTTCTGAACGATTTAAATAAAAATCGTGTGACATTTTGAAAAAATATAATAAAAAGCATGCAAAAAACAACCTGTGATACCAAATATGAAATTTTTGTATCTTTTATGTAAAGTTTATAATTAAAACAAAATTAAAAAAAAACTCATAAGTTTAGTGTAATTTCTATTATTTTAAAATCTTCTTAGTACGAAATTGAAAAAAAGGACTTTTTTCAAAAATCTAGCCAGTGCGACCTCTAAACATCATTTTTCTGAGCTGCCGCCATATACAAGTTTGTTTCTTACACACTTAGCTACTATTTCGAGGTTGAGCCCCCAGAATTCCAGACACAAGGCAATTTAGGGCCACCCTAATCACGTTTTTCGGATTTTTTCTTTTCTTACACTTGAATTATGTCTAAGAAACATATTTGAGTTACATTACGGTTCCAAACCTATAGATTTTGTACAAAATCGATTGAAAAACAATAAAAAAATAAAGCGGTTTTAGTCAGGAGTGTCAAATTGACACTCCAGAAACTCTAACGGTAAAATTTTCTAGACGGATGAGGACGGATTTAGGTCAAGAAAAGAGTACTTGGTACCGCGGGAACGGCTTGGATATCACTGAATCAAATAATTGGAATTGGCGTGAATTGCCTTCTGCGTGAATTTCAATAAACTGTGTTTGAAAACAGATGACGATGAGCCTAAATAAACCCGGCAAATCGTTATTGAGCCTTAATAAGGTTAGGCTACAAGATAGTGCTGCCATCTACGATTTGAAATTATTAAATAAGTGGTTCTGAAAAAAACATCGAAGTTTTTAAACTCCACCCTGTTTTTTCTTGTTTTAAATTAACCCAGAAAATTATTTTAAAATAACACATCAAGTTAATGTAAAAATCGAGCAGTCTGATAAAGTTTTACAACTCGAATGTAAAATTCCTGAGCACTAGAAGAAAATCTCTTAAAAACTTTTTAGAACCTTTTGGAGTACAAGAAATCGCTATAAAATGCAGTTATCTATTGAAATAGTTGGTATAAGGATTGTTATTTACCTCAACGTAGTAAATTTTAAGAAATAATCTTAATTTTGCAGAAATACATAAGTAGAAATATTTTTATTTCGTACCCTTGTTTCATTTTTTTTTGGCCTCAAGGCCAAATTCATCATCCAAAAAAAGTAAACTTATGCTTGAATTATTCGTTGAACAATTTGATACAAATTGCAGATGCCAATTGTCTATCATTCATATTTTAACAAGAAAATCACATAGTGGTACTGTTCTTGTTTCGCTCACTGTATCGATAGCAAAATTATCATAACGATTATTTCAGTAGTCATTTTCATTTTTCGAGCTATTTTATCGCATTTTTCCTGCAGGATATTCAACCATAAAATGTTATTTCGATTCGAATAGAAATGACAGCATAACTAAATTGCCGGATCTGCAAAAACCTTTTATTGAACATCTCCATATAGCTTCTGCCTTAGCCCGCATAAATGAGGATTGTAACCAAACGATTTCTTAAATAGTCAAACGACGATTTGATAAAGCGTAAAAAAACATTTATTAAACGATTATTTCAACCGTGAGATAAATTGGCTGAATTGTGAATTCCAAATTCACAGTATTTCTAATATGTCGTTAGGTTATGTAATTGTTAAAAACCGTTAAAACATTTGTATGGGAGAACTTTTCTACAAACCGTTTGGTAAAAGTTGAAGAACCGATTGTGCGAAGCATATTTAGAACATCGAACTGTAACTGTTGAAGTTATTTTACAGAGCCTTCATACCTAACACGTTTACGTTAATAGTTCTGTTACGATTTGACTTTTACTTTAGTCAAACTTTATGCAAACAGTTTTAGGAACCATTCGTGAAAAGAGCACGCACACAAACGCAAATATTTTTCGTAATACATATTAAGAGATTTTCGGATAAGAATTTGAAATATTGAATTTGATTATTTTATTGATAATTTATTTGGCCATTTTTGTTCTTCCTCCTGTTGACGTTTCAACTACCACACCCTGTAGTAAGTTACGGCACTGGTTCCGGTGTCAGCGCCATTCCCGTGCGTAGGTGATCGGTACAGATTTTCGTCTGCACCGATGGAGTTGCCGGAATGAACAGCAAACTATAGTTTCCACCATGTAGAAAGGGTCCGAAAAAGTCTGATATGTAGCTGAAGTAATCCATAGGTTTTCGTAGTACGGAGTATGGGGGGGTTCCAGTAGCATAACCTGAAACATAAGTATCCGGATAATCGGATGTTTTTTTCAACGTATTTCAATTTTACATACCTGCAATTTGAATGCCCTGGCGTGCTAATTTCACCTGCTCCAGCATATTCAGTTCAGAATATCTGCGACGCGACAATCGATACAAATTAAATATTTAGCAAAAAAAAAAATCAGCCCACACGCGCAGCAAAATAACCACTTGCGTCAGTGGTGCCAGGTTCAGTGTTTTATCAATATTTGTACAGATATAAATTAGAATGCAAAATTAAAATGTTTTTTTTTTTTTTTTGTGCTCAGGATTATAGGATAATTTTATATTTGTAAGTAATAATTCATAATGTTATGGACATATAATAAGCTATAAATTCAATTATGAATGAACCAATTCAAATCAAAATTGAGAAACGATCGATTCTCGAGAATCGTTTATACGCAATGCAAACGCAAATTCAATGTGTCTATGTCGCCTGCATCTATGCTAAACGACATAGGATACAAAGTTCTCGTAAATATCTTTTAAAAACGCTTGCTGTCGAAAACAGCAATCAGAATAACAGCCAACATTTATATTCCGAGCTGTACCCTCAACTGGAGAGAAAAATCAGATGTTATGTAATGACTGGAATTGGCAACTAGACTATTAAAATGCTTGCTCAAATTATTTTCATGATTAATGTTTGATTCTTTTTGACTCGTTGTTTTGTACTAATTAAAAAAAAGGTTGAATAACGCGCATTTTCAAGGAAGGATATTTTCATAAATGTGTACGGATTTTGTGCAAAATCATCTGGAATCTCTGATCGGTGTTTCGTTCATTTTTTAAGTAAATATGGCAGAAGAAATGGACGATATGGGCAAAGATTAGAGATCATTTTGACGATTAAAGAAATATTGAAGGAAATCGTTCTTACCATTCTTTCACCTTTCTCGATACCATCACTTTTTCACGTGAACGTTCATGTTTCGTTTTTATCGTTCTCGAGGTAAAGTTTTATAGAACAGCTACGTTTACAGAGATAATCACTATTTCTAAAGCTGTGGATGTATCGTAAGGACCGTTTGAGATATAGTTTTTTAGTATGCGGGAGGTCATCACAGTCTCAAGAAGCGAGTGGGCAGTGAACCGTGGGCTGATTAAAAATGTCTACACAGCTACTGAATACAATGGATCTCACTCATATTGGCAGTGACTCCATCTTCGGGTGCTGTGTTTTGCTGAAGAAGATGTAAAAGATTTCATAAGTTATGACATGGAAGCAAACAAAAAATGAAGGAAAAACAAAACTCCAACGGCAGAAAAGACGCAATTTAGTTGAAAGATTACAATGGTTGATTTTATTCTAAAGACAACCGCGCCTCGACCGCGGAAACCGCAAACTTTTGATGAGTGAGGTGTGAATTTGAGACTGAACCACAGCTTCTTTATCTATGGGGGAGATGTTTTGTTGGGCGTGTAAATAGTTGCGGCTGCAAACTTCGAAAAGAGGGTGGGAGAATTCGAGAAACAGGAAACCACTAAAAGCCTTCGTGCGTTCGACGTTGCCGGTCGCTGCTGGAAATTTACCAGAAGTCAAATGTGCAAATAGCTAAATTTCCATAATTATACGGCGAATTTATGTGTGTCACAGCTAATTACCGGCACCAGACGAATTTTTTCTCGACTTTATTGAATCAACTGTGTCGTGAGAGTCGTGCGGAATACAGACAGGGGATTGATGTTGAATCTTTAAAAGCATACGGCGTGTTCTGAATGAAAATTTTGTGTTTACTCTGACATATAAAGCTACCGGAGAAGGAAGATGGTATTTAAAGGTTGATTCTTATTTTTTTGTTTTCATCCATTTATTCTTATGGAAGTGAACTGACTCCTTTACTTCGCTAAATGTCAAAGAACTGAAAACAATATTTCGCAAGGCACCTTTCATAGACGACTGAGAAGTCAATGAGGCTTTTCGATGCCGGAAACAGAAGCTTACTTTTTACTTGAGAGAAAAACAACGTGAAAATCATAACAACAATGTTTTAGAAATTTTACAAATATCTTAATAAAAAAAATCTAGGAATTATGAATGGATTGAAAGTTCTTGTAACAGGCCCGAGCGAAGGACCCGTCCATGGAGGTGTTGTCGAAATTTGAATTCAACAAGACAAAGTAACAACTAACTACAATATTCAAATTGAACAATAAATCATGAAATTGATTTTTAAAATCATTTTGCTTAACATGATCATCACACAAACTCGGAAAACGTTATTAACAACCTATTCAAAATTCCTTATGCTGAATTAGAAACAGAAAACGAGCTAAAATTTCGAATAAATACAGAATTTAAAGCTTCGGACCTAAGAATCAATTTACAGAAATAGAAAACTTCAAACATATCACCATATTTATAAAAAAAATTAATCCAAGTTCAAAAATTGATTTTAAGATCGGGTCAGGTATTGACACTGGTTGAAAATTGTTTAGTAAAATGATAAT
The DNA here is from genome assembly GCF_029784155.1 of Uranotaenia lowii. Lineage (NCBI taxonomy): Eukaryota > Metazoa > Arthropoda > Insecta > Diptera > Culicidae > Uranotaenia > Uranotaenia lowii. Next base: position 231,615,147 of record NC_073692.1, read on the forward strand.
AATTGTTAGTTATTGATCACCTTAATTATCATTTCATTTCCTAATTTTCACTTGAATAGTTGATTCCAAAATTCCGCGGTCATTTCGTGATTTGAAAAAAATTCAATCACGGTTTTGAATGTCATTACTTGATTGAAAAAATATTTATTTTGAACTTAATAGAATTAACTCAAAACACGTAGTTGATGATTAAATTTAACTTGATAAAAAGAAGAAGATATTGATTTTTATTTCAAGAATGCCAAAACATATTTATCTTTATCTTTATCTTTATCTTTATTGGAGGGGAAAAAGCCCATATGAAAAAGATTGAATCCGTCTCATATGCGCGTAAAAACCCTCATCTTTTGCATCAACAGATTACAATTTAAATCTAAATGATACATCGAGTACTTAAATTTATCGCACAATACAATCAGTACAATTTTCTCTTAAAACTATAATTATGAAAGAGCTCTGCGGAGTTTACATTTGAGTGTGTTTCGGGAGATATGAAAATCAAATTCTGATGAAACGCGGTTGAACGTTCGGATTGTTCTTATGAGAGGTGCATTTTGACCATAATTAGTAGAAGCATGCGGAACAACTAGGAAAGATTGAGAGCGAAGGTTTCTGGGCCTACTGTTAAAATTTACAAGTTCTAAAATTTGGGGACAGTCGATATGACCCAGTATTATGTCAGATATAAAAGATGCATCAGACACAGCTCGACGGGAAGACAGTGTTTGTAGATCAATAAGATTGCATCTGTTTTCGTAAGCAGGAAGATTGACAGGATCGTTCCATGGTAGATTGCGGAGAGCGAAGCGTATGAAATTTGAAGACATTACACCTAGATCTTTAACTACGCTGACACGTGTGAGAGCTGTTTCTTGAATGTGGTAGTCGTAGAAAAATGTTGAGTGCTTCCTTGTAAATGATATGATTGAACATTTTGTAGCATTTAGGACCATACGGTTCTCGCGACACCAATTCGAAAAGGCGTCCAATTGAAGTTGTAAAAACTCTGCATCTATGGGAGTACGAATGGTAAAGTAGAGTTTAAAATCGTCAGCGTAGGAAATATGCATACATCTCAATGCGAAGTTTACGTCGTTCAGGTACAATAAAAATATGAAGGGCCCTAAGTGAGATCCTTGAGGGACACCGGATGTTACGCGAAAAGGTTTAGAGGTATGGTCTCCAATTTTAACTGACATGCTTCGTCCTGAAAGGTAGGTTTCGAGCCACCGGAGCATAGTCCCACAGATGCCTAGGCGAGAGAATTTAGCAATTGCTATTCTGTGATTGATTTTGTCGAAGGCAGCAGATAAATCGGTATAGATAGCATCGACTTGGTGGCGTGCTTGGAGCGCATTAAAAATGTACGTAGAATAAACTACTAAATTGGAGCTAGTGGATCTCTTTGGCATGAATCCATGTTGAGTGTCGGATATATATGACGAGCAGTTGTGGGTAAAGTATTCGAGAACAACGAGTTCAAACAATGATTTATGAAACATTATGATAAAATTCATCATTGAAAGCCTCAATTGACAAAATACAGGTTGCAAAATTCGGTTTCTTGAAACTGATAAAAATAAAAAGTAGAAATTCCAAGTAAGGTTGTAAATATTAACACACAGCAAATTCTACTTTGTTTTTAGAGTTGGGGATTTTTTTTTTATATCTGACGGGTTTGCGCCGGGGGTCTTCAGTTTTTCCCCAAAATTGAAAATTTGGTTCATTTTCGCGAATTAAAAACACATGTATTTTTTCAGATTTCTAACATTTTTATTTTTTGAGTTAGCTTCGATTACATTTTTTTGTCAATAAAAAATAACCATTTTTCAAAGCTACATAACTCTGTTATTTTTCAACGGAAATTATAAAATAGCACATCAAAATGCATTAAAATTTTAACAGCTTTCCAAATAAAATAGTTGAATAAAGATAAATAAAGACCTTCAACATGAAAAGTTGTAAATAAACTTTAAATGGCGTCTAAAAGTACCGTCTGCACAACCGAATATTTTGCAAAAAATACCATTGAATAGCTCAATTTATGATGCAACTTTCATCTGAAGACACCAAAGTGGGCCATCAACTCCTTGAAGAATTATGAAAGAAATAATCACAACAAATCTCTTTTTTTGCTTCGAAAACAAACAATGGTCGAACAACTTCACTCACATATGGAGAAAGTGCGCACTTCTTACAACATGGAAACAAAAGAACTTATCAAAGCAGGTAAAAAACACTTTTTTTGTGCTTTGTAGACTGCCCCTACTCGCATAACAGTCCCATATGAATTTTCGTCATTTTAGGTCAACATAGGGATTCAAAATAAAACACTAAAAAAGAGGTTTTGTTCTACAAATTTCGAAAAAAATATCAATTTGTGGCTGTCCTATATGAAATATACCCCGTGGTATTTCACATATGGAACTGTTGTGAAATACCGCGGATTTGGTTACTTTTCAATGCTTCTTTCGGTGAAATAGTCTTTGATTTATTGCTTTGAATCATTTAAAAAAATTAAACTCACTTGATGTCGAAAGATGCACACGAGTTTTCGAAGGCAGGTCTGACTTCCTTAGGAATGACTTCCTGAGCGAAAAAATATTGGATGCGATATTTTTCAAAAAGTATGTTTCTTTTTCTGAAAATTGCATTTAGAAGTTCAAAAATGATAAAATTTAAGTCTGAGAAAGTAGCTTGGTGAGAAAAAAAATATTCTGTATGGAACTGTTATGCGAGTAGATTTGAAAAAGGTTTCAAATACGGTCGATTAACAGTCCCATAGTGAATAAAAATAGTGCTCTCGACATTACCAATAAACCAATTTCGAAAATTTCAGGTCTTACGATTGATTGCGACAACCTAGAAACGACTTTCGTTTATGCTGAAAATGGTGATCACAATTTAAGAATGTATACCAAAACAGGAAAAGCTGATTTTCTCGCTTGCTTATTTTTGCATATGGGACTGTTATGAAAGTAGGGGCGGTAGAGTGTTGCAGCTAACTGACTTCATGTTATATCCAAAAATCTAATAACGTATTTGTTTATACCCAGTTTTGCACCAGGTCACAACAAGTTTTGCAAATTTTGCTGTCATTTTTAGAAGTTTATGCGCTCAGTTTTGCATCCGTAATTTCCCAGATTTGATTTAAAATGGACGGTGGAACACTGAAGATTCGTTTGTGAGCGATCGAGGTAGCAAAACACTGACGACGAGTTATGTTCGTTCTAGTATGGTAAACCTCAAAACTAGGCGAATGCGAAAACGAATACGGTAAAAGTATCATATTTTCAATGTCATATTACCTACAATAGGAATGATGCCTTCTACAGCCTGGGCTGGTCATACTGAGCTCTTCGATCATTTCTACATTTGTGCCACACTCTTTGTTTTTGATCAATGGGAAAGGATTTTGGTGTCCAGTGCTTAGCTCCCGGTATAAAAACTATGTCCAGCATGTCTATATTTCCTTTTTTAATCACATTTTTGTGATCCCAAACACAGGGACTGAACCTTCTACCATGGCCGTAGGAACGGGGGGTGTTTTGGGGGTTAAACCCCTCCCATGAGGGTCAAAAATATATTCAGCAAAATGTTCTTTTTTAAACTCTAAACTTAACATTTGTAATCAAATGTTGATGAACGACTAAAGTTAATCAAGTTTATCAACAATCTTGACTCAGAACTAAGACCAAAATCTCGAAATCTTACCCCAGGTCCACAATTCTACTATAAATTTTCAAAACTTTTCTCACTTGTTGATAGAAATTTAAAGATTTTCAAAAGCTTTCAAAAGTTATTCACAAAATAAGTTGGTGCATGAATTTAGGGTACAGTCCTTAGTCTCCAATATCAAATTTGCAATACGGTTTGACTCACTAAGGTTGCCTGATTGCCCAGATTTTGCCCGAATGTATTTATTTTATTGCAAAACCGAAGAAAAATTTAAATTAGGTGATAACAATATTTTATTTTGCGTCCAAAACAATTTCAGTTTTCAGTTTGGTTCATCATTGGGACAAAATCCGGATCCGAATTTTGGTTTTTCATTCAAAATTAAAAAAAGATTCATTCTCCATGTTCATCATTCCAGAATATTAAAAAAAATAAATAATAAACCATTTATAAAATTTGTTTTTGAAATTTTTACTTTTAATTCTTATGCCGAATTGGAACTTTAAAAAGTTCTAAATGGTAATCCAGAAATGAAATATCAGAGTTGCATCATTCATCAATCCGAATAAATAAATGAAGTAAATATTCATATAGAAAATCAAAGATTCAAAATTCGAATGAGAGATTTCTGGTTAAGAATTCTGTCTGTTCTGCTCATAATTATTGGGAATTTTGTTTGGACTTTATATATTTAGAAATCAATTCTATAGGATAGGAATTCAAAATTTTTATTTATGTTTAAAATGCAGAATTTAGTTTCGGAATTGAAATTCGAAATTGCATAAACAAAACACAAAACAGGTGAAAACCACTGTTATTAAATTAGATCTGAACTCATTTTCAAAATTGTGTTCCTTGAAAAATCTAAGTTTAAATTTTTTACAGGATTTCAAAAATAAAATACGTTATAAATAATATTTTATCGTGGATAAAATAACTAGTACTTCATCTTCAGGTACAGGAAATATAATTTTTTGGTTTGTTGTTGAACATTATTTATATTGTAGATACTTCAAAAAAAAAATTAATCTAAAATCTGAATGTATCTAGTTTACAAGAGTTAAAAATAATCTGATTTGAACCCCAATCAAGATTTTATTTCAAATAAAGCGTTCAAGATCTTATTCATTTTTTAAAGCTTGAAAAAACTTAACACTTTTAGGACTAATTTTATGTATTTAACTAAAGTAATGATTTTTAATGAATAACAAAGCTTAAAACCCGATTAATGAGATACTATTAGTATAACTTTTTTTTTAACTAATCTTTATGTTTGCATTTTTTAAGCAAAAATGTTCTAGGAAAAATTTTGTCACCAAAACCCCCCCTATGAGGCAGTTCTTCCTACGGCCCTGCCTTCTACTATTGGCATTGATTATGCTTCACAATGATCTTTGATCGAAAAGTTAATAAGTTATATAGAATATGACCAGGTTGTAAAAGCAACATTCCCATTATTTGTTATATCACATTAACAATACGATACTAAGAATTTTAGTGGAAATTTAAAGTCAGTTATGCTGCAAACACTTTACAAAGCACGAAAAAGTAGAGATTTTTACCTGCTTTGGTAAGTTCTTTTGTTTCCATGTTGTAAGAAGTGCGCGCTATCTCCATATGTGAGTGCAGTTGTTCGACCATTGTTTGTTTTCTAAGCAAAAAACGAGATTTATCGTCATTATTTCTTTCATAACTTTTCAAGGAGTTGATGGCCCACTTTAGTGTCTTCAGATAAAAGTTGCATCATAAATGAGCTATTCAATGGTATTTTTTGCAAAATATTCGGTGGTGCAGACGGTACTTTTAGACGCCATTTAAAGTTTATTTACAACTTTTCATGTTGAAGGTCTTTATTTATCTTTATTCAACTATTTTATTTGGAAAGCTGTTAAAATTTTAATGCATTTTGATGTGCTATTTTATAATTTCCGTTGAAAAATAACAGAGTTAGGTAGCTTTGAAAAATGGTTATTTTTTATTGACAAAAAAATGTAATCGAAGCTAACTCAAAAAATAAAAATGTTAGAAATCTGAAAAAATACATGTGTTTTTAATTCGCGAAAATGAACCAAATTTTCAATTTTGGGGAAAAACTGAAGACCCCCGGCGCAAATTGTCAGATAATAAAAAAAAAATCCCCAGTTGCTAATTCGAAATTTTTCTAACATTTCAAAGTTAAGTTAAAACATCATTATCGATTCAATAGAGAAGATTTAAAATACTTAAAATAAGTGAAACGTTATTAAATTTTCGAACGCAAGTGGAATGGACAAAAGGTACAAACAATGTTTGGCTGAATAAAATAATGATTTATAGTCTTCCAAAAAGATTATGTTTTCAGAACACTAAATTTCAGAATTTAAAAATAAACAAAAACTTAAAAATTAGTTTACTTTAAATTTTGGTAATATAATTTGAAAATGAAATTATTTTATCGGCTATATAGATGAAATTTTACCACGCATGGCCTACTATTGTGTGCTGGTAGCTACAAATCGATCTGTATCTACCTACCACTGCAAGGTAGTACACCCGTGAGGAACAAAAAGATGAAATGTGATGAAAAGTTTTTGAAATCAAAATCACGCTTCCTCTCATTTTCAACATCTTTCAACTTATTCTTATCTTCTATCCGTCTATAATCTTTCAGTCCTTAAATATTCTTTCTCAAAGAATATAAAATTTCACCGATATAACCGATAAAATAATTTCATAAAAATAAAATTGCGGTGTTTAACTCTTCATTTTATAAATTATTTGAAAATTATTAAAACTTTAATTTAAAATTCTGTAAGTTCATTTGACTACTAAAACAAAACATGAAAACGAAAAGATTGTTTTTTTAACATTTCAGAAGGATTGTTATAAATAAAAACGATTTACCATTTCAATTACTTATCTATAGAATTTAATTGATAGCTCTAGGGAACAGAATTTTTTGTGCCTCTGTTAAATGATTGATTTGAAAATTTTAGCGTCCTGAACTCGAATCTTATGTCAGAGTTTGTCTATCACATTCAGTTTTGCGAATATGGAGTTAATAAAATTTGAGTAAAATAAAACATAGCACAAAACAGTTCTTGAAAGTTTGGAAAGTATTTCTAACATTACAAAAGCAAATAAAAAAGGTTTTTTTTATTTAACATATTTGTAGAAGCTCGTCAAACCCGCGAATGTAAACAAGAGTGATTTTCTCATTTGCTGCGTGTGAGTAAGCAAGACAGCAAACGAAAACAAACAGAGCGAGCAGTTGCAGTTGTCTTCTCCCAAAATTTTCCAATACATTTCCAAACCTTCTCATGCACACATTGTCCATAAAGTTGTGTGACCCGAGCAGTCCTACCTAAAGTACGGTTTTTTTCACCTACCTTATCAGCATCAAGAGTGGTCGAAATGGTAAAGGCGCAAGGAAAGATAAAGGCTGCTGCGGGATCCTCGGTTCGAGACTCATCAAAAGTAATTCATAATTCAATTATAATCACTTCTCATTTCATAGAACATTTCATTGAGCAAGCATAATCCTTCATTTAGCAGGTTGATTGATGTTGTAGATAATGATTTTATATTTTAATTTTTGTTCATTTTAATAAATCAATGAATAATTTCCTAATTTGAATTAAAAGGTGTTCTAAGTATGCATTGTTAATGATTTTATACGGCTGGCGAAAAATGACGTTTTGATGGTGCTCTAATTCAGCATTTGTAATGCTTTTTTAAAGCAATGTCATGATAGCATTTATTCAGCCCGTTATTTCGCTTTTTTAGCATTAAATCTGCATTATATACGCATATAGTGCAAAACAAGCATTAATTCAGAGTTATATATAGGAATATAGTGTTGATTAAGGGCTTTATTTAAGTGCTTATGGTATAGTATGGTATGGGTATTTCGTTTATAGTGATTTCTCAAACATAGAACCACTGACAGCACTTACACAACACTTAGAAAAAAAATCCGATCATTTTCCGGCTTATTTATCCACTAACCGTCGGTATTGTGAACAAGCAAAATTTGACAAAAAAAAATGCCCTGTAGGAAAAATATACCTGTTTAGCCCGATTGTAAAGTCGAAATTACCTATTTTTGCTTGAAAGTTGGGTACTGGGAACTGGGAAAGCATTTCATCAAAAGCGATCAGGGCGTACTCTTGAATCGATATTAAGTATAAATGCTGGAAAAATTATTTAACAAACGAAATCGAATGTCCAGTTAGTATAATCAGTTATAACACTATCATGTGTTACAATTTTGAAAAGTTCTATAGTTTCTGTCAAAGATTACGCCCGATACAATATTTCAGGCTTTAACTAAAAAATGCGATTTCTAAAGAATTTCCAAGAAACCAAGAGTTCCATATAACAAGTACGAAAGCCCCATCATTGATCTGAACCATGCATAGAACCTACGCAACCCAAAATTTAAGTTCTTATTGATACCTTTAAGTTCCGAAACAAGTTTAAATGACCTTCTGGTCAGCTTCCAGCGGTCTATTAATTCATATTACAAAAAATAGTAAAATGAGCAAAAAATTCTCTCTATTTAAACATTATCCATCATTTCACCTTCTCTTGACTATTAACCATGTATTTATATGGTGCCGACATGAAACGATGCGCCGTATCCAAAACTCGATAAATTGTGGTTTGTCGAGACATGTCCAGTTGTAACCTTCCGTTACACATATTTTTGTGTGGCTCCGCCACGAAATCGAATCATCCCTGTCCTTTACGGAAAAACAACAAATGTCACCCAAAATAACGGCTAACTTCACCCAACCCAACTGTCATTCCGCACAGGCACTCTCTTTCTCTGAGTGATCCATAGGCGTCGTGTTCAACCAGGGACGTCACGGGGAAGTGTGTGCACCCAGAGAACGACTCACCGTGTAAATTTGCTTCCGAATATGTATGTATGTGTGTCGGTCCATTGAAAGTAGAGTCTCGCAAATATCCTCACTGCAGAACATGTTCTTTCTGTCTGTGATCTCGTTAGAGGAAACATGTGCGCGTCGTGTGGAGTAAATGTAAATTTCTATAAAAATTGTGGTGTAAACTGATTAATATATTTCTAAACGTATTCTAGCGTAAATAAAAGTACAGAAAATTACACGTATTACAAAAACGAAAAAGTAGTACGGTGCGGTTATTAGAAAATTAGTACGGTTGGTAAACAAAAACATAAAAACGTGTAAAAGCACATGTTAAAACTTAAATGTAACTTATGTTATAGATAAGAAAATGTTAAAAGAACATATATAGTGTGAACTAAACAACAAACGCAACAAAGAAAAGGTAAATAGTTAAACAACAAACAAATTAAATTTGTAAATCACGTGGACAATGTAAGCTCGAATGTCAATGGTATCTAACCCTTGGCAGGTCCAAGAGGGCCTTTTCTTATTTTATCGGTTAATTTATAGTACAGCTAAACACACACGGCAACATCTAAAAACAACCAAAAATCCAGACAGAAAACCCGAAACATAACCTTGTTCAAGGTTATCAACAAAAAATAACCGGTGGAACAAGGCCCGCAACATAACCTAGCCGTTTTGAGGTTACGGACGAAAACCATCCGGTGGTACAAGGCTCCTCCGACTGCACAAGTCCGGAATCACAACCAGCAAGCATCGGGTGCTTTCGGGACGCCGGAAGACGCCTGTTGTGAATCCGGGATTGCCTTTTGGAACAACAACGCATCATTGTGGTTCCAGTCCGTCTGATTGTCCGCTGATCTAGCGGTCGGTTGCAGCTCAAGTTAAGTCCCGTACATAACAAGAAGATTAACCGCAAGTATGTAAAACTATGTGACGTCACAATAAGAATTATGTTTAACCTTTGTAAGAATAAACACCCAACATAATGTAAACTCGAAATCAGGCAGTACTTTTCTAGGAGTATTTGATTAATTTACACCTTTTGTTCATTTGATCTCGTCGTCAGGCTGAAGCAGCCTCATTCCCTCACTTACTGAAATTACATGTTCTGTGTCCGCGTTTTGAGTAACATGTAAATATACTGGACCTGGGTGCAAGCATGAGAGGTAATCACCCGTGTACGCCCCTGGTAGACTCGATTCTGATTGGATCACCCTGCTGCGAGTTCCGCGGAAAGAAAGTGTCGCGTTGCATAAAACATCAAAACGACCCTGAGTTCCCATTTGTTTACCTTTCCCAAATCCCCACCCACTGAGCTTACTCCGTGTTACACAGTTTCCTGATAAATAGCTTCTTTCCTACATTATAAATACATCGCAACAGAATGGACATGCTAACATGGACTAACACGAAATTATCGCGGCACCGAAAACGTCATGCGAATTTTCTTATACTGTTTAGAATCAAACCAAAATTTTATGGTAGTTTTATCATATATTCACTTCAAAAATCAAAAGAAAAGTTAATCGATGGAGCCTTGAATGTAAAATTGAACACATTTTCGCTTAATGTCCTCCATCAAAGTCTTTACAGTGTCATCCGATATCAGTTTTTCTTTTTTTTTTTCATTTTCTTAGCATGTATTTCTCGTCTTTGACTGTCTTCTTGCTCTTACGAAGTTCATTATTGCTCAGTACTGCTCCACCGGGCGCAACTCCGGATAGTTTGGCGGGTACATGTTCTTAGAACAAAAACAACAAAATGGACATAATTGGAACAAAATGGACGGAATTGGCCTCATACCACTCCAGGACACTTTTAGAATAGTGGCATGATGCCAAATTAGGTAAAAAAAATGCGGAGTTTTGTCGTGTTGCTGCAAGAACGGAAAAAGGCGCTTCTCGAGGCACTCAGATTTGTAAATTTCGCCATTTACTGTGCTCTTTGTTACGAAAGGCTCACTCCTCAGTCCGTAAGAGCAAATGGTCTGCCAAACGAGATATGTGGAGGCGAATTTAGATATTTTCTTCTTCTTAAATATGTCGTCCACATCGAACTTGCTATTGCCGGTGGAAAACTCCAACCCCGGAATTGGCTCAAAATAGGCTTTTATATACGTTTCATCGCCCATCACACAGCAGCAATATTTTGTCAGCATCTTTTCGTAGACCTTCCGTGCCCGAGTTTTAGCCGCCAATTGTTGCCGCTCATCGCGGTTTAGGAAGTTCTGTACCTTGTATGTATATGGTCCAGCTCTCTACTTTGCATTCTGGACGTAGCTCTGCGACATTCCGATGTTTTTAGTCAAATCACGGCACGTTGGGATTTGCTTCGCCATGGTCCAGTCAACCGTCAACGTCAACCGCTTCTAGAACTGCTTCAACAATCTGGAGACGGGGGCCGGGCATTCGAATGAAGGCCGATAGGCCGAAAGATGTTAGGCCGAAGGTCGCTAGGCCGAATGGGTTAAAAGGCCGACGGATATTCGGCCGAATACGACAATATGCCGAAGGTTATTTGGCTGAATATTATTTGTTTCTGTCATCATTCTGTCTAATAACCATTCGACCTAATGACCATTCGACCTTATGAACATTCGGCCCAACAGCCATTCGGCCATACGACCATTCGGTCTAGCATGCAGACAAGTGTAAAAGATTTCTTATTGACCTAACAACCATTCATGACGATCATTCGGCCCAACGACCATTCGGCCTTCCGACCTTTCGGCTTAGCATTCATTCGCCCTTACGACCATTCGGCCTTACGACCTTTCGGCCTAACATCCATTCGGCCTTATGATCTTTCAGCCTAACATCCATTCGGCCTTATGAACATTCGGCCTTACGACGATTCGGCCTTACGACCATTCGGCCTAATGACCATTCGGCCTTATGACCATTCGGCTTAATAACCATTCGGCCTCATGACCTTTCGGCCTATTGATTATTCGGCCGAACATCCTCTTGGCCTTGCGTCCTTTCGACCTTACAGCATTCGGCTGGATAACCGTCGGCCGAATAACCCATTCGGCCTAGTGGCCTGTTCGGCCAGGTAGAAATGAATGTTCAACATTTTTCCCAACTGCTGGAGCAACTGGTCAGGAAATTCAAGGTGTTTGGAAAGAATTTGTTCTCGACTCGCGTTGGTTCACTTCCACTTTCGTTGAATCGAAAAACACGATTTCGAGTTTGGCAGCATGTAAACAATACACATCGATGAGAAAGTGTGCAAAATTTGGTAAATTTTTACCCAATGGTAAAAAAGTTATGCCCTGTTGAATGTGTCGCAATAATAACAGATAGACTAAGGTTGCCAGATTGCCCGGTTTTATCCGGGCTTGTCCGGATATTTAATACAAAATTTGGGAACAGCCCGGCCCGGTCTTCACTATATTTGGCAAATAATACAAAAAAAAACAAATTGTGTGTAAAAGTTATTTAATCATGCCTAAAATACGATTTGAAATCTGTCGATATATGTTGATGGAAACAATTTGTTTTTAAATTTCTTCCCTTGATTTCTGTTGAGTAATTTCTGGGGTTGACAAAGTTTGCCCGGATATTACCGGATATTTGATCGTCAATTTTGAAATCAAATGCCCGGATTTTGCCCGGTTTTTAGATAAAACTGCCGTATTTTTTTTTTTTTTTTTTGAATGTATTACATTTTAATTGCATGAATTCATTCAAAAAGGTTAAACCCAGAATACTGTTTTCACAGACACATCAAAACATTTTAATATTCGAAAAATCAAAACTCGCTTACGAAACGTCATATGTAACCGTTGGCTACAACTTAGTAGAAAACAATTTGACTGTATCTGTTCACTGGAAAATGTTTTTATGTGTAAGTTATTCAGAAAAGACACGCCCTAACATGTAATTTGAGATTATTGAAGCGCATGGTTTAATGAGCATTTTTGCTGAAGACACCATAATTGTCTATCTGTTCTAGTATCTTCGTTATTAATTTTGTCACGATAAAGTTCCGTCCTTAACCACTGTACCACTTGCCAGGCAAACGAGAGACAGTTAAATATTAGTTGAAAAGAATTTTTCATAATGATATGAGGAGGTTTAAGTTAACTATTATCAAAGAATTTACAAGCATTTTATTTATAACTTACTTTCTTAATATCACATACGCCTTATTTGTGATACTTCAAGTATATTTAATGTTATTCAAGTATTCGTTTTTTTTTAATATTTTGAACGATTCTTAGCCATACTGACTGCTAGGTTATACAAAAATCAGCCGTGAAAAAGCCCATAAATTCTATGAAGATCTTTAGAATAAGTAGCGCGTAAGTTTGCTTTCAGAACCACACAGCAAACATTTTGTGAAAATTTTGCCAATACCTACTAGCAGTTCTGTCATTGTAGCTGACATTTTTTAAATATTTTTTAGCTTGAAAGTTTCAGAAAGGCTGCTTAAAATGTAGTAGGAATCATTTGTTTTCTTTTAATCTCAACCAAGCATTCAGTTAAGGCTGTGAAACCAATAATAAAGATAGCTGTTGAATGGAACGCGAAAAGTATTCCAAGGGCATATTTTGAGCTTTCAAAAAACATTTCATGACTTTTTTTCACTTTGCCCGATGTGGAGTTTCGGGAAGCAACAAATCCAATGTTTTAATACGTATCAGACTGTATTAAAATATTTCTGCAAATTACAGTAAATTTAGTATTTTTCTTAATAACCATGATATAAAATGCTTACGTTTAATGCTTTATAATGAAACTGATCCTAAGTTCGACTTCTGGCACGATAATTTTTAACTTCCAAATACAAAAACTCCAACTGTTTTCACGCTTGGTAACCTGAACCTATTGTGATTGAATCACTATTAGATATTTTAAATACATTATTTCCAGGTATTCACTTTATGATCAACGGTTGTTCTAGCCCGACCAGAAGAGAAAAACTAAATTATATCAAAATGAGATATTTTGATATTCAATTTTTTCCTATCTAAATGAGTTATTATTCAGTACTCGTAGGATGTTAAAATATCTCAAATTATATCAAAAAATCTATGCGATCATAGCTTAATTATATCAATTTTAGATATGCTCATTACAAGATTATATCTCATTCAGAGAGCATAGTTTGATATTGGGCAGAACAAAACCTATCAAAATTATTACTTATCAAGATATGAGTGCTTCGAGAAAATTTTCTAGTGGAATGTTAATAATCCACATTATTTGCTAAAACCATGCCCCATTTTTGGTTTCCCAAAACTTGGATTCAATTTTATGGATCTGTTGAGTGAAACTCATAAACGTACGGTTTGGGCCGTTGACTTCGATGTCCGTGTTTCAGAAAAAGTTGTACGTATATCAAAATAAGATATAATCATTTTATTTTAGGACAATCCGAAAAAAAATCTTGATCATTGAAAATGAGCTCAACCCCATTCAAGTCTGTCAATCAATATAAGATATAATTCAGATTGGAGAAACTTAAAATCGAAAATTTGTAGTACTTAATTTTAACTGAATCAAATGTAAATATCTTAGTGAGATACGCTTGAGTTATTATTTTGATATGCTCTCCTGATCGGGAGATCTTTGTGAGACGTTTTCTCTACCTGCCCGCGCCCTTGGAACTACTATAATTTCAATATAATATGTAAATTAAAAGCTTCCATGACAAATTTAATCTCCCCAAATTACGGTAACAAAGAACTTTGTAATTAGTGAGAAAATATACTTTGGCATTCAATGAAATAAAAATTGGCATGTAATGAAATAGAAATATGACTTTGAATCTCGATAACACTTTTTAGAAATGGCGCCTAATTTTTACTTATCATTCCCTCATTTTTCATGATTAATAATCTTCTTCTTGCTATATTTTCGAACATTCTTGATGTCAATTCACTGCAATGGTATAGAACTGCTGTTGAGTTTCGCTGAGATGAGGCGTGTCGACTAGCAGTCGTGACACCCAAAATATTTCGTTTTGGAGGCATGAAGAAACAATTTTAGAAATCAATTTGTTTTTTTTTTTTGTTTTATTTACCAAATAAAGTGAATACATTCGGGCCAAATCCGGCCAATTTTTTCATTAAATCTGGGCAACCAGGCTGGACTATTCCCGAGTTTTGTAATAAATATCCGGCCCGAAAAAAACGAACAATCTGGCAACCTTGGTCACAATGGTCCAAAATTTTGGTTCACAACTACAAAAATTGTGATAAGCTTCATTTACGCGTGAAAGAAAATATTTAAAATCCTTGTCAAAAAAAGTAAAAAGATATATACATTTAAAAAAACCGGATTTGTGGCAGAAAACTATTGATTTAAAAATCTGAACACAGATCTTCCGAAAATGGTATTGATCACTCCGATGAACTATATAATTGCTTAATACTTCATTTAATTTTTTTGAGACATATTTTTTATTACCGTTAAAAAAATCAAACATGCTAGGTAAATCAGGTGCTTCAATAAAATAAAAATCTAAGGAATTTCAAACAAAAACTAAGTTTCTAATTTATTTATTTTTTCGTTTTTCTTACAGGTACAACTGAACATCGAAACAGCTTCGTAAGGTAAAATATCTATCACACTTAACCACATTTGTTTATCAATTTCTATGAATGCGTTTAGTTTGTTTTAATTGACTGTGCGAAATTTCTTGGGTATAAAATCGTCTTGCTCTAAATACCCGAAATGGTTTGACAGCGACACTATCCGCCTATTTAAAGACAAGCGAAAGAAGCATAACAAATTCCGCAGAAGTAAATCTGAGCATGATAAAACAGCATACTGAACAGCGGCTAATTTATTCAATAGTTTGCATAGAGCCCAACGACGCAGCTATTTGAACGAACTTCAACAAAATATACAATCTGAACCAAAACGATTTTGGAAATATGTCAACTCGAAACGTAAGTCTAACTTGATACCAAAAAATGTTTCTTACAAAAACAACAAAGCAGAATCTTTGGAAAATGCATCCGAGCTCTATATCGAATACTTTCACAGCGTGTATCGTTTGAGCAACGCAGAAATAGAACAAGAACGCCAATCACCAGTAGAAATCTTACCCGAATTCACCATAGCGGCATCTGATATACGACGAAAGATTTTAACGCTCGACGAATCGAAAAGTTGTGGCCCTGATGGAATACCAAACTCATTTAAAAAAAATGTGTGCGTGGAATCGAAGAGCCCTTACAATTCCTCTTCACTTCATCGATTCGTGCCGGTTTATTTACGAAGTTTTGGAAAATCTCGCATGTTATACCGATACACAAGAACGGTTCCAGGCTCACCGTAGAAAACTATCGTGGTGTTGCAATTCTCTCTGCAATACCCAAATTTTTCGAGAGTATTGTATACGATAAGATTTACCCGTGGTTTGAAACGAAAACTTCGGATGTTCAACATGGTTTTCTCAAGAAACGCTCAACCGTAACGAACCTAACAGAGTTTGTATCGAGAAACTCGCAGTGGATGATGCAAGGTTTTCAAGTTGACGCAATATACACTGACATGTCCAAAGCCTTTGACGTAATCAATATAAAAGCTCTACTGTCGGTGTTATGCCAGAATGGAATAACCGGATCCTGTCTCCAATGGATTCGTTCGTACCTAATCGAAAGAACGCAATACGTCAAACTGGAGAACGTGAGATCTAGTACATTCTCGGTCAACAGTTGTGTTCCACAAGGGAGTCACTTGGGACCCCTTCTTTTCATCGCTGTTATGAACGAATTTCCTGAAGTGCTGACTGATGTGTTCGCGTTGGTTTATGCCGATGATTTAAAAATGTTTTTGCCTATTCGTCACCCGAAGGATTGCGTGACTCTGCAAAACGCCTTGCACAGATTCACAGAGTGTTGCAGTAGATTCGGCCTAAAGATCAATTCCTCGAAATGCAACGTGATAACATTTGTGGAGCGTGAATATTTCCTTCGTATTTTAACGGTTGATTCATCTCAGTGTCGACGTACCAAGCCGACAATGCTATCGGTCGCCATCGCGTTCATAACGCGCACCGTTCCTTCTCCTTCTCCAGTGAGCGCCCAAGCAGATCGGACGCACGCCAGTTTGTGCCTTGAAGTATTCGTGATATTCTGAATGTTCCTGAATAATATCCGATGGATTCACAGGTGAGATTTCCTATCGCCCGAAGAAGCTTCCCCCATCCGGAAGTAGGACCCACAACATTTTCCCGAAAAATAAGCAATATCACTTATGAATACCGCTTAGAAAACGATTTCATCATTGCTCGGCAAAGCTCAGTAAAAGACTTAGGAGTGGAGTTGGACGCGGAGTTAACTTTTTCAAAACACATCGAAAAAGTTGTAGCAAAGGCAAATTCTATGTTCGGAATGGTTAGTAGAATCTGTCACGAGCTGGATAATCCCTACACGATTGTTTCTATCTACACTGGATTAGTTAGGACCGTGAATATGCCGGCATTGTGTGGCGACCGTACTACAACATACACAACAACAGACTAGAGAGAGTTCAGAACAAGTTCTTGAAATACGCTTTGAGAAACCTTGGGTGCCAAGCAGAAATGCCGGAGTATCGAGTCTTGTGCATGCTGGTAGGTTTGGACACGCTGGTAACCCGAAGATAATCGATCGACGCACTGTTTCTAAAGGACTTAATCTGTGAAAGATATTACTCGCCGTATTTATTATCTCGTGTACACGAGACCCCATAGTGGTCATATCACCTCTTATTCACAACTCCTATCTCTACCTCCCCGCGGTGCCGGCTGGGGTGCGAGTAACCTAAGCGGAGATCGGGTACCCAACCCCGATGGATGCTTTGGTCGCATGCAGACTGAGAAGGTGGCCGCACGCGTCTGTTCCCCAGGTCAGGGGCGGCGTGCAACAACAACCGAGCGTCTGTTCTCCAGGTCAGGGGCGGCTCAAACAGCGTCTGTCTTGCAGCAAGCGGCTGAATTTATGAAATGCGGCTCCCGCCAGCTAAGTCCAAGATGGCAGCCCCATCGCGGGATAGGGACTTTAGGCTAACAACCTACTGCTCCCGATTTGAAATTGTTACGGAATCCGAAAGAAATGACCGACCTGGAACTTTGGCGACGACTTTTAGCATGAAAACACGGACACGAATTGGAACTTGGAACGTATTAACCCTTGCCCAACAAGGCAAACTGGAACAACTTGCTAGAGAGGCTAACCGCCTCAAGCTTGAAATTCTGGGACTGAGCGAAGTCCGTTGGCCTAATACTGGAGAACACAAGACACAATCCGGGCAAGTCCTGCTTTACTCTGGCATACGAGGAGAACATGCTACTCGGGAACGAGGAGTTGGTTTCCTGTTAAGCCCGCAGGCCTACGCGGCCCTCATTAGATGGGAACCGATAAACGAAAGAATAATCGTAGCCAGATTCAGAACACGGGTTAGAAACCTTACAATGGTCCAGTGTTATGCGCCAACTGACGTTGCCGACTTGCAGGAGAAAGAGCAGTTTTACAGTCAACTGAACAGCGTGGTTGAGAGAATTCCGAAGGGTGACATTCAAATCCATTTGGGCGACTTCAACGCAAAGATTGGCTCCGACAATCAGGACCTTGAGCGCATCATGGGACGCAATGGCCTAGGACAGATGAGCGAAAACGGAGAGCTGTTTGTAGAATTTTGTGGCAACAACAACATGGTGATCGGCGGATCGCTCTTCCCCCATCGACCCGCACATAAGGTCACTTGGGTATCCCGAGATGGCCGAACAGAAAATCAAATTGACCACATCTGCATCAGCCGAAAATGGAGAAGGAGCCTTCTTGATGTCCGCAACAAACGAAGCGCAGACATTGCATCTGACCATCACCTCGTCCTTGGCGAGATACGACTGAGAGTTGCGCGTGTCCAACGGCGCGAGGAGAAAGTCGGGTGTCGATACGACGTCCGCCGGTTGGAGAATCCAGAGGTGAAAAGGGTATACGTTGAACAGCTAGAATCCCGAGCCTCGGAGCTGCCGACAGACGGAACAGTCGAAGAACAGTGGTGTGGAATCAAGAATGCCTTTATCACGACGAGCCATGGTACTCTCGGTAAAGTTTGTGGAAGAAGGAGTGAATGGATGTCGGATGAAACTTGGAGGATGGTCGATGATCGGAGAAAGGCGAAAGTCGAAATTGAGCAGGCATGTACCGGGTCAGCCAAAGCAGCCGCCCGCTTGCGATATGCGGAGCTGGAAAAGGCAGTTAAACGAGCTTGTAGACGAGACAAGAGAGCCTGGACAAACTCCCTAGCCGAAGAGGGAGAAAGAGCCGCCGCCAATGGAGATATCCGATTACTTTATGACATTTCTCGCCGCCTCAGTGGTGCAAGGACTAATGCAAGAATGCCGCTAAAAGACCGAGCAGGTCAGTTATTGACCGATCGAACAGATCAGCTCAAACGATGGACTGAGCACTTCGAACAACTCTTCCGAGTCACGAATAGCGATGGCCAACAGAATCTGCAGCTCGAAGCGCCAACAGTAAGTCGCATAAATGGCGTCAACTCGGAAGCGCCTTCGCTGGCTGAAATAGAAGCGGCAATCAAAAACATGAAATCCAACAAAGCACCTGGGATCGATTGCATCCCTGCTGAAATGCTGAAAGCCGACCCTGCCCTATCAGCACAAATGTTGCACCGTCTTTTCGCTGACATCTGGGATACTGCAACATTCCCGGCCGACTGGATGCAGGGTATCCTCGTAAAGGTCCCGAAGAAAGGAGACCTGACAGAGTGCGGTAACTGGCGAGGCATAACGTTGATCTGTACAACCCTCAAAGTACTCTGCAAAGTGATCCTGAACAGGATCCAGGAGAAAATAGACGCTACACTCCGACGGCAACAAGCTGGATTCCGATCCGGACGATCATGTGTGGACCACATCACAACGCTACGAATCATACTGGAACAAATCAACGAACTCCAGGACTCTCTTCTGCTGGTGTTCGTTGATTTCGAAAAAGCATTCGACCGACTGAACCATGAAAACATCTGGGCGGCTCTAAGGCGACGAGGGGTCCCAGAGAAACTAGTCCATCTCATCGAAGCACAGTACGAGGCATTTTCGTGCAAGGTCTTGCACGACGGTGTCTTGTCCGAACCAATCTCGGTAACTGCTGGAGTGAGACAAGGATGTATTCTATCACCGCTACTTTTTCTAATCGTAATGGATGAGATTCTGATTGGATCGATTGACTGTGCACCGAACCGAGGATTGCCGTGGAATCCTTCAACAATGGAGCAACTGAACGACCTTGACCTGGCTGACGATATTGTTTTGCTCGCCCAAACACAACCAGATATGCAGAGCAAACTCGACGACCTCACCGAAAGTTCCAAGGCAGCAGGTCTCAAAGTCAATGTCGGAAAGACCAAGTCGATGGAGATCAACACAGGAAATCCCTCCAGTTTCATGGTAGCTGGGCAACAAGTTGAGAAAGTGGAGTGCTTCCAGTATCTTGGTAGCCAGATAACGCCTGATGGTGGTACCAGAAAAGACATCGAAACCCGGATAAGAAAGGCCCGATTTGCGTTTGCGAGTCTCCAAAACATTTGGCGGTCACGCCAGATCTCTCTACGAACGAAAATCCGAATCTTCAACTCAAACGTCAAATCCGTATTGCTGTACGGGTGCGAAACTTGGTGCACATATGCGGTAACGACGCGAAAACTGCAAGTATTTGTAAACCGCTGCCTGCGGAATATCATCCGCGCTTGGTGGCCTGGCAATTGGATCTCGAATGAGGAACTACATCGCCGGTGTCATCAAAGGGCGCTAGAAATCGAGATTCGGGAACGTAAGTGGAGATGGATTGGGCACACGCTGCGAAGAGATGAAAACGAGATTTGCAGAGAGGCGCTAGATTGGAATCCAGAAGGTCATCGAAGAAGAGGCAGACCCAGAAATTCGTGGCGGCGAAGTCTAACCGCTGAAATCCGAACTGTCGACGAGAATCTTGACTGGGACCAGGTGAAGACGCTGGCTCCGGATCGTCAACAGTGGAGGTCTTTTACCACGGCCCTATGCACCGGAGGATCGGCGCGGGACCACTAAGTAAGTAAGTAAGTATTTATTATCTTGTATATCTCCGTACGAAGGCTGCAGCAGTTTATGAAGCGTAAGGCCATTTCAACTAGCTAATCGCATCCAGAATTAAGCCAAAAACGAACCAATGTACCGAATGATGGCATTTTACAACACAAACGTCGATATTATTCAACTAAGCATGTCCAGAGAACAAATCAAAAGTAGAATTGTGCAGTGCTCTTTTACAAATTAACAATTACTGTAGTTATTAAGTGTCATTTATGTTATAGAATAAGATAAAGGGCTGACGCCTAGGATCTAATCAATTAAAACTAAAACTAAAATATTTACATTTTATAAAAAAAAATCTTCGGAATGTAGGTAGGCATAATAGTGGCACGTCATCCAAACATATGGAAAAAATTGTGCCTAGTAGTTTACAAAGATCATGCATAGTTTTATGACTTACTTTATTTTTCGGGTGAAATAAAATTAAAAACACCATGTCTTTTGAAGGTACATATAAAAACGAGTTATAGTAAAATGACAGAAAAACAAAATAATGTTGCATTTCTGTTTTAAAAACACTACCTGAATGCGAAAATTTGAACGATTATTTGAATAAATATTACACTTCTTCCACTGTCTATGTTATTGATCATAAAAGTTTAAAGTGCTTGAATATTTCAACTGAATGAAAAAAGTTTAGTTGAATTGAAACTATTTACGAATTTTATTTCTTAAACTTTTACGTTTGGCTCTCAAATCGTTATTTTCAAACACCTATGAATTTTTTGAGTAATCTTTTAAACTTTATATAATAAAAAGTTTGTAAGTGGAACTTCAAATCCTGAATTCGCTAGAGCTAAATATTACATTACATCTAAGTTTGACATTTGTCGGCCCAACCTGTGTGTGGTTGAGCCACTAGCTCACTCATCAATCAACGAACGCAGAACAGCATTGTTCACAACTAGCTGCCGGCAGTTTGTAATTCCAGCCATGAGTCAAAGGTCTAAATATTGCATATCATGACTCGTAAGGTACAAACCCTAATGAAGTTCGATTCTATCGTACAACACCTATAGCATTCGGCACCCTTTCCATTGACCACTTGGCGCAGACAAGACTCAAAGGGCGATTTGGAACAACAAATTGGTCAAGTCTCGAGACTAAAAGCGACCGTTTGTAGACACATTCGACTCGAGATATTGCACTGTGTAGGTCGTCGAGGACTCCGATAATTTGATCAATGAACTGTGAAATATGATTGATGAATGTACCATTTGTAGCTGATTCAGTTACATGTGATAGTTGTTCTCAATCAGCTCTTTCCTATAGAAACTCGAAACGAAGACGATATAATTTAATTTGATATACTACGCATGTTGGTCATGAGCTATAAATAAGGACCACTAATTATGACCCTGATATTTGAACTATGCAGAATAGACTGAGTCGATTTGGGGTCATTTTAGAATTTCTAAAATCCTAGGTTGTCAAAAACTTCATTTTGGTTCAAAACTCAGGTTGCTAGCTACAACTTACTTAAAATTTAAAAAAAAATATGTAAAAGTTTAAGACCGATTTTTTTTAAATTATGATTATTTCTGAGAAAAAACATTTGTTCATACATTTGTTGGACGAAACAGTTAAATATGAATCTAGGCAGAGGAAAAAAGCAATGACAAGTTTAAGTTCATTACAATAAGTCTTAAGAACGACATTGTTTCCTTTATATTGGATGATACTTCATACAATCATTCGTCATTATAAAACGCATGATATGATAACACACATAGATCATAGTCATCATGAATCATTAAATGTGGTGACATCGTGTTAAGATGAAATCTAGAATCGGTAATGATTTTACGATGGTCATCAAATGAGTTTTTCTTCATTTTTTATGACTTCAAATGACATCTATCCAATGTAATTACTATTCTGCAGGATACTCGTATGAGGGACAGCCTTTTTATTGTATGGCAAAATAAATGACAGTATGGTAATAAAATGTGCACATCGTTAGGAGAACTTCGGTAATGAAAATTAATTGACATCACTTAACCGTTTTACTCAACCGTCAGCCGTGATAATACTACATAGAGTATTTACACAAAATGTAGAAATTTTTAATAGAAAAATTAACTACCGAATTCCGTTTATAAGCTTGGTTATTGCTTTTAACTGCCGAACCGAGAAAAGCATTTTCGGTCTTAAAACTTGTATGGATTGTATGATTTCAATCTTGTATTCGAAAATTAACGATTCATTTAAACCAGTGGTTTTTAAAAGTGGTCCCTGCAGCCCTCCGGGGGCGTTGGGAGTTTCCAGGGAAATGATAAACACAGCTCTAAATTTTGGGGCCTCGAAGCGGCAGTGAAGTATTCGGAAATAGAATCACAATTCAAAACTTCAAAAAGTGGTTAGTTCTAAACTTGACAATTCTACACGAGGTACAAAGTGAGTTTTTTCTGTTATTTTTGAAAATTATTTCGGTGTCAAAGTTCATTACAAAATTGTTTTACTCTCGGAAAAGCAGTGCTGCACAGAAACTTGTTGCTAAAATCCTTGATAAAAAAGTACATAAAAATTTGTTATACAAAATGTTTGTGAAGGGTATAATAAATTACAAGTAACTATAAATTTTGCGAACTCTTATCCGCCCCTGAAAATTTTAGCCGTTAAAGTCCCTGGATTGTCAATTTGACACTCCTGACTTAAACCAAATCTTTGTTTCTCAACCGATTTTTAGAAAAATGTATAGTTTTGGCAATATCGTAAGGTAACTCAAATATGTTTCTCAGACAATATTCAGCTACAACTCTTCAATTTTCCGTTATTGAAAGTCTAAGAAAAAAATCCGAAACACATGCTTGGGAAAAACACTGAAGATCTGAAGTTAGAAGCTAAACGTTGCACATAAGGATATATTTTTTTGGATCATGACCACAAGATATGTTAAAAGAATTGAAATTGAAATTGACAAAAATTGACGAATTCAACACCACTTTTTTCATTTTTTGTGGTCATTATTTTATAAAATTAAAAAAAAAATCTTGTGTGCAGCATATAGCTTTTAACTTCAACTTTCTTGGACACTTATAGGTTATGTTCGGCTTTCGGTCTTTCGGTCAAGATTTTACAACACTTTTTATGTGCTCTTCATCCAACGTTTCGAATATTTATTTATTCTTTTTCAAGGAACTAAAAATAAAGCATAAAGCATAAAACATATTTCTTGTGAAACGAAAAAATGTTCACTTACTCGAACATTCGTGCTATAGTCCGAAATAGATGCGCTCCTAAAGCGTTCATCAATCGTCGGTTTCTGGCTATAAAATTTGAATTTGAAAATGGTTCAGCTCAGAAGTGAGGAGGATAGCGTGTAACTTACGTGCCCAATACTATAATCTGGCCTGGGCGGCGGCGCCTAATCCGTATTCCGAATGACGTCCCGAAGCAACACTTTATCCACTCGACTCACAGTTTGTTATTGTTGTTTGGGTTTCTTCTTCATAGCCAGAAACCGGCGCCGATGAGTGCTTGTGAGCTATCTGGGAGAGTGTGTGGAACACTCCGCCGTAGGAGATCGCTCTTCCGTCCGTGTCGCTCTGTATATTGACGGTATTCGGAGTGCTTTGGATATAGCACATTTCGAGTACCTCTAGATGCCGGCGGTGCTTGTTGGAGCTGTCGAGAACGGTGGCTTTTTCAAAGTCGAACATGTGTCCCTGGTCGAAGCAATGTTCAACAACGGCCGATTGTCGTAGCTCTCTGATGGCTGGGTCTGATGCTGTGGACCCTGAGGCGATGATTCGGTTTAATTTGGTGACGTCACATTTATGCTTGGACATTCTAGTACGAAGTTTGTAGCTAGTTTGCCCAACATAAACTTTTGAGCATGTCTCGTTACGGTCGGATGCGCCTGCGCATGGGATATTGTAGACCACATTGGAACGATCGATCGGTTGTATCGGGTCCTTAACCACAGGCAGTAGGCTGCGTATCGTATGTTGTTGCGTGGTGCCGATGCGTACTTGCGGATAGTCCGTTTTCAGTGAGCGAACTATGTTCGCAGTTAGGCCGTCGATGTTCAATATGGATCGGTAATGTTGTGTGGGTGTGTCTTGTGTGTTTTGGCTGGTGGTGTCGGTTTCGTTCGCTTTCTGCACTAATCTATTAATTAACGTTGTTGGGTAATCGTTTAATTTCAAATTTTCATGAATCAACCTGAGTGCGGCGTCGGGGGAAACGTTTGTCGAAAAGGTTTTCACACGTTTTATGAAATTCAGAGCCGTGTTGATTTTGAGCCGTGTGTTATGAGCTGATCTGAAGTTTAAAAAGCGACCCGACGAAATTGCTTTTCGATACCACTCGGTTTTTATTGATTGGTCTGCGTGTCTGATCAGTATCAAATCCAAGTACGGGAGGCGATGATCTGACTCTATCTCGACAGTAAATTGGATTTTCGGGTGGTATTGATTGAACTTTTCTCTTACCTGTTCGACATGTTCTCTTGGTAGGGCTAGCAGTAGGTCATCAACGTATTTCCTTAGGATCGGGATCTGGAAATCGAGTGTCCGTGTGACATTGTCTAAAAGTGATTCCATCACAAAGTCAGCTATCGGGCTGGACACAGGATTGCCCATCGCCGTGCCGTATGTTTGTTGGTAAAATTTGTTTTTGAATCTGAAATAACTGCAGCTCATGCAGAAGTTAACGATTTCGAGGAACATGTCCAAATTTATGTTTGTGTTCTTCTTTATCGCGTCCCAGTTGTTGATGATGTTGCGGAGAACTAGGTCCCGGGGGATACAGGTGAAAAGGGAAACAACATCGAAAGAAACGAGGATGTGATCCGGTGGAAGTACAACATTGTTGATGAAATCGCAGAACTCAAACGAATCTTTGACGTTGTATTTGCTGTTGATCGATGCTTGAAGTATTCGTCCTATGTATTTAGACAGTTCATAAGATGGTGACGTCATGCATGGTACTACTGGTCTTAATGGCAAGCCTACTTTGTGTGCCTTGGGTGTCCCGTAGATGCAAGGGGCTGTTGCTTTATACGTTTTTAGCTTTAATTCTGTTGCCCTGTTGATTAATTTTAAATCTGCTAACCTTTTTGCGAACTCGTTGTTTTTAGTTTGGAAACCATTTGTAGGATCGCGAGTAAGGCTTGCATATGTGCTTTTGTCCCCGATAAGTGTTTCCATCTTTGCATCGTAATCTTCGCGTTTCATCATTACTGTTACGTTACCTTTGTCGGCTTCGAGTACGATGATGCTCGGATCAGATTTTAAAAATTGTTTTGTGGCGATAATCGCGTTTTTGTAGAAGTTGTCTGAAGGACTGCATCGTGTTCTATTTTTCTGCGAGTGGATGTGGTTTATTATTTTGTTAGCCGCTGCGCTGCGGTTGCGGATCTTGATATCTTCGTCCTCTGTCGTTTCAATTATTCCTTCGATATCTGCTATTAGATGATAGAATGTTTTTGGTGATGTAATTGGGGGCGGCAGAGCGAACTTGGATCCCAGACTGAGCAAGAGTTGAACAGGTTGCGGTACCTCTACCGTGGTGCTGTTGTGAAACGCCCGGAGGTTATGTGATGGCGTTTTCTGCTCGAGGGATTTTATCGATCTGTCCATAATCTTTCGATATTTACGGTCAGTTTGGGCCGCGCGTTTTTGCTGATGAATCTGTTGGAAAGCGTTTTGTTTGGCAAAGAAACGGTCGCTTTCATAATCTGGGATAAACCGTTTTATGTTGCTGCGTGTATCTGTTATGCTGTTGGCAATCTGTTTCATTTTATAGAACGTATGTCTGATTTCCAAATTCAATATCGCTCTCTTGAACCGATTTACCTGCCTGTCGAGCTCGTTCAGGTAGGGGCTGTTGTCTTCAAACAGCGCAAAGACACATCGAAAAACGTCTGTGATGTGTGGGGGAAACATACCTGTTTGTCGGCATCTTATTAGGAAATCTTTCCTAGTTGTCATATTTCCCATCTTGCGGTTCAGGTTAGCGAACATCTTTAGTGAATGTTTTGCTTCGGTGCCGTATTCGTGGTCAATCTGGGTGTAAAAGTTTGCCATCTTTCTACTTATTTGTTTTTCGACCGGAGATAATTTATAGGTTATGTTCGGCTTTCGGTCTTTCGGTCAAGATTTTACAACACTTTTTATGTGCTCTTCATCCAACGTTTCGAATATTTATTTATTCTTTTTCAAGGAACTAAAAATAAAGCATAAAGCATAAAACATATTTCTTGTGAAACGAAAAAAATGTTCACTTACTCGAACATTCGTGCTATAGTCCGAAATAGATGCGCTCCTAAAGCGTTCATCAATCGTCGGTTTCTGGCTATAAAATTTGAATTTGAAAATGGTTCAGCTCAGAAGTGAGGAGGATAGCGTGTAACTTACGTGCCCAATACTATAATCTGGCCTGGGCGGCGGCGCCTAATCCGTATTCCGAATGACGTCCCGAAGCAACACTTTATCCACTCGACTCACAGTTTGTTATTGTTGTTTGGGTTCAGGTTTGGGCTGTTTGAAGACAACAGCCCCTACCTGAACGAGCTCGACAGGCAGGTAAATCGGTTCAAGAGAGCGATATTGAATTTGGAAATCAGACATACGTTCTATAAAATGAAACAGATTGCCAACAGCATAACAGATACACGCAGCAACATAAAACGGTTTATCCCAGATTATGAAAGCGACCGTTTCTTTGCCAAACAAAACGCTTTCCAACAGATTCATCAGCAAAAACGCGCGGCCCAAACTGACCGTAAATATCGAAAGATTATGGACAGATCGATAAAATCCCTCGAGCAGAAAACGCCATCACATAACCTCCGGGCGTTTCACAACAGCACCACGGTAGAGGTACCGCAACCTGTTCAACTCTTGCTCAGTCTGGGATCCAAGTTCGCTCTGCCGCCCCCAATTACATCACCAAAAACATTCTATCATCTAATAGCAGATATCGAAGGAATAATTGAAACGACAGAGGACGAAGATATCAAGATCCGCAACCGCAGCGCAGCGGCTAACAAAATAATAAACCACATCCACTCGCAGAAAAATAGAACACGATGCAGTCCTTCAGACAACTTCTACAAAAACGCGATTATCGCCACAAAACAATTTTTAAAATCTGATCCGAGCATCATCGTACTCGAAGCCGACAAAGGTAACGTAACAGTAATGATGAAACGCGAAGATTACGATGCAAAGATGGAAACACTTATCGGGGACAAAAGCACATATGCAAGCCTTACTCGCGATCCTACAAATGGTTTCCAAACTAAAAACAACGAGTTCGCAAAAAGGTTAGCAGATTTAAAATTAATCAACAGGGCAACAGAATTAAAGCTAAAAACGTATAAAGCAACAGCCCCTTGCATCTACGGGACACCCAAGGCACACAAAGTAGGCTTGCCATTAAGACCAGTAGTACCATGCATGACGTCACCATCTTATGAACTGTCTAAATACATAGGACGAATACTTCAAGCATCGATCAACAGCAAATACAACGTCAAAGATTCGTTTGAGTTCTGCGATTTCATCAACAATGTTGTACTTCCACCGGATCACATCCTCGTTTCTTTCGATGTTGTTTCCCCCCCCTTTTCACCTGTATCCCCCGGGACCTAGTTCTCCGCAACATCATCAACAACTGGGACGCGATAAAGAAGAACACAAACATAAATTTGGACATGTTCCTCGAAATCGTTAACTTCTGCATGAGCTGCAGTTATTTCAGATTCAAAAACAAATTTTACCAACAAACATACGGCACGGCGATGGGCAATCCTGTGTCCAGCCCGATAGCTGACTTTGTGATGGAATCACTTTTAGACAATGTCACACGGACACTCGATTTCCAGATCCCGATCCTAAGGAAATACGTTGATGACCTACTGCTAGCCCTACCAAGAGAACATGTCGAACAGGTAAGAGAAAAGTTCAATCAATACCACCCGAAAATCCAATTTACTGTCGAGATAGAGTCAGATCATCGCCTCCCGTACTTGGATTTGATACTGATCAGACACGCAGACCAATCAATAAAAACCGAGTGGTATCGAAAAGCAATTTCGTCGGGTCGCTTTTTAAACTTCAGATCAGCTCATAACACACGGCTCAAAATCAACACGGCTCTGAATTTCATAAAACGTGTGAAAACCTTTTCGACAAACGTTTCCCCCGACGCCGCACTCAGGTTGATTCATGAAAATTTGAAATTAAACGATTACCCAACAACGTTAATTAATAGATTAGTGCAGAAAGCGAACGAAACCGACACCACCAGCCAAAACACACAAGACACACCCACACAACATTACCGATCCATATTGAACATCGACGGCCTAACTGCGAACATAGTTCGCTCACTGAAAACGGACTATCCGCAAGTACGCATCGGCACCACGCAACAACATACGATACGCAGCCTACTGCCTGTGGTTAAGGACCCGATACAACCGATCGATCGTTCCAATGTGGTCTACAATATCCCATGCGCAGGCGCATCCGACCGTAACGAGACATGCTCAAAAGTTTATGTTGGGCAAACTAGCTACAAACTTCGTACTAGAATGTCCAAGCATAAATGTGACGTCACCAAATTAAACCGAATCATCGCCTCAGGGTCCACAGCATCAGACCCAGCCATCAGAGAGCTACGACAATCGGCCGTTGTTGAACATTGCTTCGACCAGGGACACATGTTCGACTTTGAAAAAGCCACCGTTCTCGACAGCTCCAACAAGCACCGCCGGCATCTAGAGGTACTCGAAATGTGCTATATCCAAAGCACTCCGAATACCGTCAATATACAGAGCGACACGGACGGAAGAGCGATCTCCTACGGCGGAGTGTTCCACACACTCTCCCAGATAGCTCACAAGCACTCATCGGCGCCGGTTTCTGGCTATGAAGAAGAAACCCAAACAACAATAACAAACTGTGAGTCGAGTGGATAAAGTGTTGCTTCGGGACGTCATTCGGAATACGGATTAGGCGCCGCCGCCCAGGCCAGATTATAGTATTGGGCACGTAAGTTACACGCTATCCTCCTCACTTCTGAGCTGAACCATTTTCAAATTCAAATTTTATAGCCAGAAACCGACGATTGATGAACGCTTTAGGAGCGCATCTATTTCGGACTATAGCACGAATGTTCGAGTAAGTGAACATTTTTTCGTTTCACAAGAAATATGTTTTATGCTTTATGCTTTATTTTTAGTTCCTTGAAAAAGAATAAATAAATATTCGAAACGTTGGATGAAGAGCACATAAAAAGTGTTGTAAAATCTTGACCGAAAGACCGAAAGCCGAACATAACCTATAAATTATCTCCGGTCGAAAAACAAATAAACTTGGACACTTAGTGAAATAGTTTTGAGCATTCCGTAGCTGATCTACAGTCTTTTTCCGAAGCATGTTTTTTCGGATTTTTTGAAAGCGTTAGACCCTACTCCTCCCTTAAGTCTCAAGTAACTCGAAAAAATCACAAAATTGAAAATAAAACTTTTCTGTCCAAGAGAAAAGTAAAGTATCAATCTAAAAAAAAACCTGTGATTTTGACGATGTTTAAAAATGAACTCATAATACCTATACAACGAGCTATTGAACATTTTCCAATGATTTTTAAGACTAAAAATTTTGCATTTTTTAAATGACAATTTTCTTAAAAGTTGTGAAAAAGGAGGGGTGAGCAATTCATCTCCAAAATTTCAAAAATTGTTTTTTTTCGCTTAAAGATTCTTCCTGCTGAATTTGGTGAAATTCGGAATTGCGAAATAAGGGGTAACGTACCCTTGCTAAGGGAAATGACCGATAAGACGAACCAAAATAGCAGAAAACCCGAATACTTTCTTACATGTCGTTTGCATCAGTACTAACTGTTCAATACACAAAAAAAATTTCAAAAAACGCTTCACAAAGCAACGATTGTTATCATTCGATTCAAAACAACCCAGTGTAGGCTAATCATGCTCGGATTGTGGTTTTTATCTCAATCACATATGAGTCATGAGACATTCAGAGTGGCCCACGTTTCCCCATGGCCCACTTTACCTCACTCTCCCCTTCAGAAGAAAAAACTTCCGGATGCTTCCGCACTCGTGATATTTTCAATGTTGAAATGGAAAAATTTGTCTTCTTTTTGTAAAATCCTGCACCATTTTAATTAGTTGCTCAAGAAAATAAAAGTTTTAAAATTATAGTTAAAAATTGTTTTTTCGTACTTATTGTAAATAATTGATTATACCAATGCAATGATACGTTTCCATTCATGTTAATCTCGTGGAATATCTATAAAAGTCTCTGTTTTTTTTTTAATTTCCTAAAGTTAAACATGATTCTTTTTTTTCAAATTGAGGGATGAAAACTTTTGGATTTTAAGTTACGGATTTCAAGGCTAGGTAGTTGAATTGATAAAATATTATTTTTATAAACTGTAATAATATTAAAGTAGGCTTATTTATGTTGTATGCTTGTTGGTTATTCACCATGGGTGCACGGATTCACCGCAGTTTCTGCCTATGTACATATATGTGTTTACATGCATTCTTTAGATTATTAAGTTCGACATATCCGGCATACCCGCTAGACCACATCGGCGCTTCAGAATATTTTAATAGGCTTATTCCAAGATATTCAAATGTATGACTGAGTATCAAGATCAAAAAACATTTTGGCCAACTCTTTGTTCTGTATACTCGGTCTCATGGCCGTAGGAACGGGGGGGGGTGGGTTTGGGGGATAAACCCCCCCATGAGGATCCAAAACGGCAAGCGAGGTATTCTACTCTACACTCAAAATTTTAAATTCAGAACCAAATTATGATAAAAGAGTAAGGTTAATCAAGAGAAACAATCTAGTTTAAAACTAATGTCAAAACATCAAAAATCCATCCCAAGTCCAAAATTCTGCTACACTTTTTCAAAATTTTCTCATTTTTTCATAGAAATTTAGGTCTGAACATTGAACTTTGAATTAAATTAAACCTGTTTTTGAGGTTCTGATTCCATAATAGCCATAACCAAATTTGTATTCATTTTTTCATATTTCGGATTTTTTATCCAGTTCAGGATTCTTGATTTTGAGTTCGAAGAATCATGAGAAATTAAAAAAAAGCTGCTTTGAAATCCAGGTTCAAATTTTTTTTGCATGTCTTATCAAATTAAAATCATGTTTTTCGAGATCATATGCATTTTCAATATTTTGATAATAGATTAACGAATAATAAAAAAAAGAGAAATTTTGTTATATTGAAATTCGAAGTTCATAATTTAATTCTTACACAAAATTCAAAAACTTAAAGCTACGAAATTCAGATCTTTGAAAATTCAAATTTAATTCTTATTTACTCTACAGCTTAAAAATAAATAATTTAAATAGTAAATTTAGATTAAACCTGAACTAAAGAATTTAAATAATAAATAATTGAAATGGTGAATGAGGGCTCTAAAATTTGGCTCACAAAATTTTTATCTAGAATAAGATTCGGGAACCGTATTTTTTGTACATATCATATGGAAATTCAGATACAGATTCAAAGCGCAATTTTTGAATGCAGATTCTAAATTCAGAAAAAGGTTTAACTTGTAAATTAATTTTGCAATTCAAGAGATCATGAATTTAACACATTGTGGACCAAATACGAGTATCTAATTTTTTTTTTTGCTTGTCTACAGTGTGCTCCACTCTGAAGTAAAACTCGAATAGACTGAATTTTAGTGTTAAACTTTATTCGACAAAATTGAACACAACATTTGCCGTAGATTAAAAATGCTAATTTTTTAAAATTTAGTGCAGGGGTTTCTGAGATAAAGAATGCCGAATTTCAGTTATTCTCGTCATAAATTTCTTCGCGGTCCTTAATGTGTTAAGATTGCTTGTCAATTCAATTTCGTGATTTCCTTTT
Source organism: Uranotaenia lowii (assembly GCF_029784155.1). Taxonomy (NCBI): domain Eukaryota; kingdom Metazoa; phylum Arthropoda; class Insecta; order Diptera; family Culicidae; genus Uranotaenia; species Uranotaenia lowii. Next base: position 231,647,675 of record NC_073692.1, read on the forward strand.
TTTACTGAAAATTAGTTTGTAAATACAATTCAATTGAAAATCACAAATTTAAAGTATTATTTAAGTTCTTTGTTTCATTCGAAGTCGCCAAATTTTATTTTAAAAAGTCATTCACAGGATTTTCTTATGGAATTGATTCCTTATAAAAATATTTGCAGTTAAAGAAACATCTTCACCTAAAAAATTTGCATAAAATTCTTTATTTTCCTAGTGTATTGTTTAACATTATAAACACATTGAGGGCACCAAAATTCGGCATTTTATGTTTCAGAAAACAAAAAACCAAATCTTGTTTATTTAATACTAGCTGATTTTACCCGGCCTTGCTCGGGTTCACGTAAAAATAAATCAAAATAAGCTGTTAGACTTTTCGAAATTTTTGAAGCTTTATATTTATCATTATGAAAGATTGGAACAATGTTTTCAGAAATTTTTCGATTTTATCACTTTTCGATTTTTTTTCTATATTCGCCAAATTTTCGTTCGATGTTTTCAGGTTTTTCTGCAGAAATCGTTCAGAAACCACCTTAATATTCTTTCAAAAGCGTAGAGCGTCTTTGTTCATGGTATTTTTTTTTATGGATTATGATATCGAATATAAACATTCAATAAAATGAAAATGTCATTGATGCTTACTTTAGCTGTATAGTGTTTGAAATCATCATTTGGATTTTCAAAACGTTTGTAATTATCGACATAAATATTGCAAGCTAGTGCTAGTGTTATTTGTGCTTGATTAGCCGCTTTGAAATAGTTCACTTTCTTGGTTATGCAAATCAAATAAAGATGTGGGATAATGGTGTTGATTATTTTTTTAATTAGTTTATTTGAGAGGGAGTCATGCTCATTTTTTTTACCAAACATTTTTAGGAAGCTAGAAAAGATTGGTCTTGATTTTTTTTTATCTTTGAATGATTAAACTGTTTTATATTTTTCCCATTCCTCATCTAATGAAAATCTCTTTTGAAGATTATCCCACTTTCAAAGATGGATGATAAAACCGTACAATGGTATGTTCAAGTTTTATTTACTTTTTTTTATTCGTTTTTTTGAAATTTTTTTTACTTAGAAATGTCTAAAAATACTCCCGAACCATGTTGAAGACTCACTTTGTATGTTTGCTTTTTTAATATTTTATTTAACACTGTTTTATGATTAGTTTTTCCAGTTCCACTAATAGTTTTTTAACTTATCAAGAACAAATTTTTTTCGGAAGAATGGACGATTCACCATTCTATAATGTTATGAAAAAGGTTTTATATGAGTTATATTTAAATTTTTCTTCTTAAATAAAATTTTACAATTATTTTTTCAAAATTAGATGGTAGAATTGGGCACATTGATGACCAATAATAACTTAAAAGCTATGAATTGCCCAATGAAAACGAATAAGATCAAAAATAAGATTTAATTATCTAATCAATTCTTGAACCACCCGTTTAAATTCCCAGACGACAATCAAAGCGTTGAAATCGTTGCCTCCAACTTATAACTTTGAATCTAATTAATTTTTGATTCTCTAAGGTAAATTCCAAAAATATTTAAATGGTTGGTTCTTAAAAGCTGGAATTTTTGAAAATCAGTCCATTAGTTTTCAACACTCAGTCCGAATAGTAATTCAGTTGAAGATGTCAATTTACTGTTCACTTTTCAGTACACGGTGGGGGAGGGATTCGTAAGTAAGTAAGTCAGTTCACTGTGTATTTTTATAGACTCTTAAAGCCCCCTAGCGGCAGCATTTCGAAAACCACGACAATTCAAGTCAATATCTTTCTAACAGGTTAGTTGTATTTTTCAAACCGAAATGTGGGCTCATAATTGCATCCAAATACCTCGTACCGGTTCAACGCGCTTTAAACTGTAGAAGAAAAAAAGCACGCCAAAAATTACCCCCTATCAAATTTTCAATCATTAGCAGGCTTTGATTTGCTATCCAGTACACGTGAACTCCTGGACGGTCGTTTCTAATACCCGGCCCATGGTGATGGTGAAAATAACCCCGCCAAAGGAAAAAAAACGGTTAACAAAATGGATGCCATGACTTTTGGTTCGTGTGAATAAAACCGAAAGTTGTATGGGAGGGCCCCTTTTCTTAGGTGGGATGGGCTCAAAACTATTACTAAAACCTTACCTTGGTTCAACTACATCTCTGTACCAAATTTCAGGCTGATCGGTTCAGCGGTGTGGATTTGTATAAGGTGCATACAAACAAACAAACATATATAGTCCAACTCATCTTTATATATTAGATAAATATTTGAGTAATGGGAAGTGATATGTTGAATTTTGCAAAATGGGGATCATTAATAGATTCATAACGTTTGAATTATGATTTGTAATGGAGCATACTAGCGGCAAGCGAAAAAAATGAGATATCTCGTATTAGGTCCGCAATGTTTCAATATTACAGTTATTTTAAAGACAAATTTCAAACTAAAACCATTAATTTGGTTCACGTTTGCATAAAAAAAAAAATTGCATACGAAAATCTGATGATTTTTATCACTTTCTGTTTTTTTAATTTAATTTTTTTCATCAAAGGTTAAAATCTATGAATTTGCAAAATAGTTTGGAAAATTGGGCTTGTTAGAATAAGTTAAAAAAAAAAGAAAGAAAGATTTTATGCCCAAATCAACTAAGTTTGATCTACTAGAATCTAAAACAAATTCAAAGATTTAAACCATCGATGAAAGTTAATTTCACTCACCTTTTGGGTTTTGGACTAATTTTCTAAAGTTACGATTTAAAACGAAATTTTTTAAGGTCAAAGTACCGTAATCCGGGGTAATATCGATCACTTTTTTTCAATATTTTTTCGATTATTTTTTCTGTTGAGGGGAATGTGGCATGTTTTATATTTTTAAAATCAGTTCTAGACTCTAATGAACGTAAAACATGGAAGCAGAAATCTATTAGACTACTTTAAGTTTGATTTAAAAATAGTTTTCGTCTCTGTTCAGCATTTGATGATTTGGGGTGACATTGATCAGTCTCTATTCTGACGGTTTTAACGAGTTTTCTTGATCATAAAGTATACAAAACACCTTCATAATATTTACAAATGCCAGTTTATCAATTCTACCTCGATTTTCAACGTTTAAAAAAAATTTATAATCGAAAAAAGAACTTCACACATTCGCTTAGGCCCTCCCACTATTTCCATTTTCATTTTTTCTTCAAAGTTAACGATTTTATAAGGTTTCTATCTTTTTGTCCAATACGGATTTACTCTTGGAAAATGTCCTAATTTTTTATTATCAAAAATTTGTCATTAAATGACTATAAAATAGCACTATAACTATTCTTATACAAAGAACAAAAGTTGTTCTTTCACATTAAACAACCCGTTCTCCTCTTAATGCTTCAGGAGAGCTGTTTGTTTGCGATCCTTGGAAAATATATATATATATTTCAAGATTTTGAAATTGAATTTTTCTATCAAAAAAATTCAAATACAAGTTAAATTTGGCCTATTTGAAACTCCTTTTATAGGCTTTCAAACGTAGAAAACAGTTTTCAAAAATTCAAACTATAGACTGAGTTATTGATGATAATGTGGGAAAGTTTATTGTTGGTCAAATTTATCCCGGTGACCAAAGTTACCCCGTTTTACGGTACTTAAAAATGAATAATCATATAGTTACAAACAAAGTTTGATTTTTTTTGTATTCGTGAATTGTTGGGCAAAAAATTATAGGTAAAAACAAACCCCCCACCACCCCCCCCCCCCCCCTCCTTTAATTTGGCCGAATGGTAAACAACTTTCAAATTAAAGTTTACATGTAAAGCAAACCACGATCTGGCTCGGTTGCCAGAATATTGTTAACTACTTATTTTGTTAGATTCATTAGACATTATTAAAAAAAATAACAACATATTTAAATTCTAAGAAAATCTCAATTTTTGTGAGAGTTTGATTTGTCCAGCCCGCAAAATGCAGGAAAACTTCTGAAAGTTTTCTCTAGGGCTTACTAATATTTGAATTCGAAAATTTTTATTTATTTTTTTATTTAAAGTAATGATGAAACCTTGATATCTGGGCACAAAATATGATGTTTTCCTAAGTTGCAGGCTTTTTATAAAAATCTGATGCTATTGAGATATTAAACCAAACTTGTAAAAATAACTTTATAAAAATAAAATACTCAAAAAACTCATTTTCATGATTTCAAAACCAATTGAGTTTGATATTTTGAAGCATTTCAGTTTTTTTTAAAATAAAAAATCAAACTATCAAAGAATAACACCGTTTTCAAGGCTCTTGAAGTGTTCTTTGAAATTTTTAAATGTTACAAAAATCAATTCTAAAATTAATCTTCGTTTTAGAAAAAGCACATACATATTTTTGCTGCAAATATTTTTTTGTGGCCCGCTTAAATAGACTTAATCTAGATTTTATGCACTGTGATACCGACCGTGTTATGGAAATGTTACTGTCTACAAACTGGCAAATACTTTCGAAGATCTGAACATCGATGTTGCTGTATCAACCTTCTATGATCATCTCTTGGACGACTTACGCATTTACACGCTGCCTAAACGAACACCAGTACCAGCCTTACAAGTTCCCTTAGTGGAATTCTGAGTTACGGAAGAGATACAACTTAGTTCGCAAAGCCTGTAAATGCTACTTTCGAGACCGAACGGACCAAAACAAGTCAATGCTCTCAATACTAGAGATTGAATATTCGACTCTTCGCAACGCTGTTTACAACCAATACGTTTTTAATATCGAATGCAACGTGAAACAAGATCCTTCGACATTCTGGAAATACATCAATAGCCGCCGCCTTACTAACCGTATCCCATCGTCTGTGACGCTTCAAGGACGCAAGCATCAAAGAGTCAGCTGACTTGTTTGCCGATTTTTTTAGCAGCTTGTATAGCTCAGTCACTGCTGATTGTATTATGATACACTACCCAGCTATGACATCAGTCTAAATACCGCAACTCGTTTTCACTGAACAAGAAGTTCTAAAAGTGCCAAATTATCTTGATCCCTCGAAAGGATCTGGGCCTGATGGGATTCTAACACTTCTTGTTCTAAAAATAGCTACTTCGACTATCACACCACTGCACTATGGGGCAGTTCCATACAATGAGGCGGCAAAAAGTATGATTAGGTGTTTTGGACTATTTTGTTATTTTTGAAAATTTTGTATGAAATTTACTATTTTAACTAACTTAAAATAAAATCTAACAAAAATTTTGTATAAATAACTTTTAAAGTATGATGTTTGGTGTTATTTTTGACTCTACTTTTATTTTTTTCGAAAACCGGGTTTTGGACTAATTGATCATTAAATGATAAATAACATCAAGACATTTCATGAAACTCAAGAGAAAAATGTGTGAAATGATTGATAAATCACGAGAAACATTATTTTTGACAAACCAACATAAACTTTGTTGAATTTATACTCATTAATGGGTAAAAATTACCCATTTGCATGATATTTCAGTTTTATTTGACTATAACTTAAAAAACGGTGCTTTAAGGTGCCTGGAATCTCCTCCATTGTATTTTTAGGACTTTAAAGTAGATCTTGATAGCAAAAAGAGTACGGGGAAATGCGGGGATTTTTTTTGGCAAGGCTTTGAAGTTTTTGGCTTTTGAAAAAAAATAATTATTTACTCTTTTTTCTGATAGATCAATTTAGTGTATAAAAATTTTGAATAGTTTAAATTATAGCTTTTAATATAAGCTTTCATGTAGTGTACTTTTAATTTAAGAAAAAATGTTTTCTATAGAAATATATGTGATTTAAATTTTTTTCTCCATCATATAAATTTTTCAATTTTTGAAAGTCTGATGTCTGTGGTACGTTCAGTATTCAAGATAATGTGTTGAAAAACTGGGAATATCTTAGTTAAATATTAAGTTATTAACTAGTAAAAATAAAAAAGCGATCCGATAAAGTTCAGTTTTTGACTTTTTGCCGCCTCAAACCCCATTGTGCACTGTGCACGATTTTCAATCGATAGATGTCGGAAGGTACTTTTCCTACTCCGTGGAAATACGCATCAATTACTGACCAATATCGATTCTTTGCTGCTTTTCCAAAGTGCTAGAACTCCAATACTAACCGATGTCCAGCACCGGCTCATCAAGAAACTATCAACCTTGACAAACCTAATGACCTATGCTAGCACTTTGCATTCTGCAACAGGTAAAAAACTGCAAGTGGATTCGATATACGTAGATTTTGCGAAGGCTTTCGACAAAGTACCTCACAGAATCATAAGCGAAAAACTTGATCGATATGGATTTCCCGAGTTGAAAACTAAATGGCTGTATTCGTATCTGCTGAATCGTCGAGGCTTAATAAACTTTCGTGGGACTCACTCCACCATGTTCGACATGCCGTCTGGTGTTCTGCAGGGTAGTCATCTCGCACCGCTTATTTTCGTGATTTTTATCAACGACCTGGTAACATTTCTTCAGTCGCCGAAAATGCTGTTTGCAGATGATCTTAAAATCTACCGGACCATTGACTCAATATTGGATTGTGTTGCGCTTCAGGAATACGTTGACCGATTATTAGTTTGGTGTGGATTACACGGCATGGAAGTTAACGCCGAAAAATGTAAGTGTATAAGCTTTTTAAGAACCAGAGCCTTTGTTGTCTACGATTACGGTTTGAGTGGCACCTCTCTCGAAAGAGTAACCCTTACTAAAAACCTCAGAATAACGTTTGACCAAAAGCTCTCATTTGTTTAACATACTGCGACCACCGCAGCCAAAGCCTTTGCTTTGCTCGGCTTGCTGCGTCAGAATACAATCAGCTTTGAGGACCCGTATGCTCTGAAAACAGTTTTCTGCTCATTGGTACGCAGTGTTCTGGAATATGCGGTACCAGTCTGGGCACCCTACCATTCTGTCCACAGCGAAAGACTCAAAAGGATTCAGAAAAAAATCCTCCGCCACGCACGGCGTCGATTGTCATGTCAAGATCCCGTACGGTTACTACCCTATTATGAGAGGTGTGCCCTGATATCAATGACGTCTTTGAGCCAAAGAAGAACTTTTCTACAGCGCACCTTCGTCTACGATACCTTGACCTTGACAAATTCCGTTGACTACCTGCAACATATACGTTACACGCCAACTGTGTAATCAAACCATGTTTTGGTTGCCAAGAAGCAGGACAGTCTTCGGACAGAATCATCCCCTCTTTCGATGTTGTGATGTTTTCAATGCTGTTCTCACTTGTTTGACGGTCAAGTTACTAAATTTAAGTATAAATGTGCAATCCGTGACGTCACCTAGCATAATTGCTATGTAATTTAATTATAAGCTAATCTTAAACAATCAGTTTGTATGACAATAGTCAAAGACTTCAGAAGTAAATAAATGCCGCCAACCGTGACCTAGAGGATAGCGTTCAAGTCTTCTAAGCCAAAGGTCATGAGATCAAGTTTTAGTCACCGCAAACATAGTACTCTTTCTGTGGGTTGGTGGTGTTATCATTAGTAAAATGCTAGCCATTATATACTTGAAAGATGTATGCTTGCTTAGTCTTAAGTAGAATTTAGATCTCTTCAAAGAAACATGAAGTTTCACTGAGATCATATATGTGTGTGTTCGTTTTTAAATAAATAAATAAATTTAAAATTATCACATTCGAACCATTTATTAATGATTTTTTTTCTTTCTCTTTTCCTTTCAGGTATGTTGCTTATCATCTGTATAATGTAAAAATAATAAATGGTAAGGTTCCACCTGTGAATTTTGTGATCTAAAAAGTTTAGATTATTTCCTCTCTAAATCATTAAATTTTGTTTCAAATGTACTGATGAAATTTTCGTTACTTATTCATTTCTAAGCATTTTCAGCGTTTTCAGTCTGCAAAAATAATTAAAACGGTGTTTTTTCCTACATCTGGCGTTTCGACATTTATTATGCCTTTTTTTCAATGAATAATTAATTTTCGTTTTGATCGTCTTATTTGTTTTTCGAATCTACGAATCTGTTCTTCTATAAAAATTGTGTTCGTCCAATTGTAGATGAGGAGAGCTCAATATCTATTGCAGTGTATGATATTTCCGCTGAAAACTTTTTGTGATAACACCTTTAAATATGATTTTGTTTATTGCTATTTGTTTATCACCAGTATCACATGTAGATGAAAAAATGATTTTTCTTCAGCAACAAGTGGTATTGGTTGATAAACAAAAACCAACAGAAAAATACAAAATCATGTTTAAATTGTAATCAAAAGGATTCATCGGAAATATCAAATGAAGAGGCCAGCACAGCCTAACACTGAGAAACTTTTGATACCCTACGTGACGTCGGCCACGTCTACTTTTTTGACTATCTCTAATTTTTCCAAAAATTCTGTAATGGTTTTCAGTATTGAAATTTCCATCGTTTTCACTGAAAAAATGAAAGATTTGTACTTCTTTTTATATTTTACTTGAGAAAAATCAATTGAATAACATATATTATCATATTTTCCAATTTAAAGTAAAAAATCTAGAAATATTGTTGACACAAAAAATAACCATTTCAAAAATACGTAAACTTAAAAAAAACTGAAATCTGTGAATATTTTCAAAATTCTGTGTTCTGGGACACACATTTTGTGCTAAAAATTTTCTCACAATTCTGTGAAATCAAAGATTTCGTCTATTTTGCCGAAGATATAAGGACCTAAACAAACCATACGCCCAAATATTCACAATAAAAACAACTTAATTCTACCTCTAAAATAAAGACAAAAAAACTTAATTCTGCCGATATGGTTAGTAAAAAGTAAAGAAAAATCGAAGTTTATCAACTAGTTTTTTTTTTCAACTTTTTACAAAAAATAAATATAAACAATGCGATTTATGATCATATTTTCAACCGGATTCAACGGTTTTAGTTGCTGTTAATGGCGGCTAATTTCCTGAACCGATTAAAATTTTCACTGTTTTTTGCTCAAACTCGATTGAAGTTAGGAATGCATTCCCATGATTATTTAGTACTAGGCTAAAAAAAAGAATAATATGTATTCAATTCAAATTCTCAAAAAAAATATGGAAAATGAAAATCACAACAATTTAAAAGCGTGTTTTCTCGAAATCAGCTTTCAAACACTTATACCCTTTTGGCTCCAAGGGCCTCAAATTTGAACCTGGCAAACAACAGAAAATGCATTTTGTTATGAAATTTAGCATCATGGTCAGCCTGTTGGCTCTTTGTGCACATTAAAAGATAAAATATTCATGTATTTATTTTTAAATCAAACTTTGTAGACTGTAGTGAAGATCTTAGCAACACTTTACATCATAAGGTACAGCGTCTAGGAAGGAGGGCGAATTGAGCAAAATATGAAAAGATGCACAACCATAAAAGCTAATATAATTCTTTAAAGCGTTTAATTGAATAACTGGTGATTGTTTTTATAAATTCCAAGAAATTGATTTCAAAACCACATTTATGTTAGTAAAAATCAGTATTAACTTCGCAAAACTCCAAACTTCCAAATCTATCTTCTGGTGAAATTTTGCCTTTTGGAGTACGGTTTATGTTAAATCTTAGAGTATTATTGAAGTCAGAAAGGAAACTTTGATACTTAACATTGGTTCTGAAATCTGAAATAAATACAGCAATAAACTCACTAATTGAATTAAAATCTTCTTAGTTTTGAACAGCTTATCTCATAAGTATAGTTTTTAGACAATGAGTTATTGGTATAATCAAACACATTAATGCAAGTTAATTTGATAGATGAGTTCCCATTAACGCCGCGAAGACGAATAACCCATTAGGATATCCAAAGCATCACAACATAAAACCGAAGAAAAGCGACTCAGCTCCGGTTGGGTTTACGAGGATTGCCATTTTTTGTCTATCTGAATCAATTACAATTTGTGTCTATTCGAATGCGACTTACGGCTATGCTGATTACTTACAATACAATCTGAACGATTACTTCAGTGGATAGGCACGCTTAACCTGGTGGAGCACCTTTGACCAATCATGTTCAATCTCGTGGCACGGATTGGGGGGTTTGCATAATTAATTTTATTACCCCTGCTACTTCCGCCGCGACCGTCCTCGTGTCCTCAATTTGCTTCCCGCGCCGAACCATCTCGTTTAGTATATCACGGATGAAAAGGTCTCTCCTAAAACTGGCAATAAACGCCTCCAAACGTTCGAGCGTTGCGCCAGTAAGTAGGATTGGATGTGATGTGTAATGGACTCAGGGTGATTTCGACCAGTTAAAGATGGAACAAATAGCAACTACAAGCCCCAATACACAGCTAATTGACTGTCAGGTTGTTTTGGAAAGACAGGAAACTTGTTAAACGGCTCGTAACCTTTGGAGGTGAGGTTCTTGTATAATAAAAACAAGTTTTTCTTGGCCTTTCTAGTTGGCTTTGTCGGGTTGGTGCATCCTCTTTTTGTGATATTTAACGTGATTTAACTGTAGTTGAATCCTACATCTTTATTGTGGATGCTTTGCTGATAATTATGAGTCACTTTAGAATTAACTTAATCACACTTTAGGGGGTGCCAAAGATACGCCTTCATTTTGAAAATTCATTCAGAAGTTCAAAGTGTTTATGGTCTTAACACTCAAAGGCCCAAGCTAGAAAAAATGGTGGTTTTAAAAACTCAGTCAGCTATAACTTGTCAACTCAACCGATTTTCACAGGGTCATGTAAAACCAAACAATTTAGAGTAACTATTAGAATGTAGTGCAAGAAGTTTATGAATATGCATCTGTTTTTAAACTTTTCGACTGTGTCATTAGTTTTGAATTTTCAATAGAGTATGAATTTAAAAAAACCATTAAAACGTTGTGTACATAGTTTAGGAGCCAGAAACTCTGAGCACCTTTTATTGATATCCATCTGTGGTGTACATCACCTCTATCATGTTATATTTTTAATATTCGTTGAGATAAATATTAACATACAAGTTAAATTTACTGAAGGAATTGTAATACAGTAATACCTCGATATAAAGCAACGAATTTTTTTTTCGTTGCTTTACATCGAAGTTACGTTATATCGAAACACTACTTAAAATGGTCCTTGGGAGCATCGATAGTGATTGTAAATGTGAAAAAGTTGATTCTAAATTCTGTTTCTACGGATTTAAGAAACGTAAAAAAAAATATTTTTGCCGCAAACTCAACAATTTTGTTTATTTAATTCCAACAAACATTTTCAGAAACAATTAAAGTGAATATTCCAACAAACATACATATTTTTCACAATTTTACAATCAAGTTAAAACTTTCTTCTACTATTTTGTCCATAACTTTTGACCGCATCTGCCGCAATGAAAATTGCATATTAAGCAGCCAACCGTTCTCCTCTGCATATTTGATAGCCACATCAAAACCGTTTAAAGCAGACTGCTCTTACTCTCGTGAATAATCGTCATCTTCTTGTAAACTCGATTGTGTCTGGAGATGTAAATTACCATTATTATTAATAATAACATCAATGGTAAAAAAATAGATTTTTAGAAACTTACAGACTGCGAAGGATCGTCTATTGTTGACAGCGAACCCTCCACATTGTTATCCTCGTCTGGATGATTAGGATGCAGGATAGAAACGATTTCGTCATCATTTAACGTCGCGTATTCAGCATCTTCTTCGTCGATCTCTTCCGTCTGAGCAAGTTTCGCTGCAATTCCGTTCCACATTTCTCTGAGAACAGACAGTGGTAACTCGTTCCAAGACTTCCGGATAGCTTCTGCGGAAACTGAATCCCATGATTGTGCAACCCAATAGATTGCATCCTTAATGTTTATGTTTTTTATGTTTTCGGCAAACTCTCCACCTCGACCTTGAATTTCACGCATCATTAGATTTCTGTACCGTGACTTAATCATTTGAATTATGTACTGGTCCATTGGCTGTATTGCCGCAGTGGTATTCGGTGGTAAAAATATGGTGAAGATCGACCCATCTTCGGTTTTCAGCTCATCTGCTTTAAAATGCGCAGAACAATTGTCTAAAACACAGAGGACTGAACCAGCTGTCAAATCGCATACAAACGCACCGTATCTAATTTTTGGTACCAGAACGTCAGTGTGGTTCCCGAAATTATCACTTCACCCCATAACAGACTCGAAATAGGGTAACATTTTGGTTGCCAAACGCATCCGTTTTTGTCATACTGCAGATTTAGAATCAATTTTAATAAGGTTTATGCTGAAAACTCTGCATTTTGTGCCCAACCATAATTTATTAATGTTACCAAAGATTCCTTTGATTGACATTCCCGAGCCGCAGATATGATATCATTTTAAGGAATATTAAAAAAATGCCTCTGGTTGAAATTGTTGCAATGAAGACGGCCTTGTTGCCCATATACGTGTTTCACTTGTTTCAATTTTCTTCTTCCTGCGGTTTTCTTGACTAAAAGCTTGGTACGGAAATGTTTGCTTTCTTCAGCCCTTTGCTAAAACAAGAGCAGCTTTGATAGGTAAACCAGATTCTTCAAGAAACTTGGTGATTTTTGGCACAAACTGCTCGAAAAACCATTCTTTAAATAAATTTCTGGACATCCAGGCGTTCTTGGAGGACTGTAGTATACTGGCAGCTCTTTAATGTTTTTCAACGCTCATGGTTTCGCGGATTTCCCTATCATCATCAATGGAAGTTTGAAACTACCATGCATATTGCTACATGGAATGAAAGTAATCCTCTCCTTACTTACTTTCCGACCAGATGCTGATCTGGCATCTCGCTCAACTAATGTTTGCGTTGGTGTGCTCTTAAAAAACAACCCACTTTCGTCAGCACACCAGATTTGAGCTGGAGATAGATTTTTAGCTTGGACTTCTTTTGTCAATTTGGCGATATATTCGTCTATAATTGCTATAAATTACTGGAAAATTTTTCTCCGCTTAGTTTAAGAAGGCGGATACCTGCTCTAGGCTGGATTTTCAAAAGTACAAAAGCGACTATCACAATACTAAAAGTACTGGAGTTACATTTTAAACGCTTGCGCTCATTCGCTCTTTATACCCCTGAGAATTTGCCGCATGGCTCTTAAACAACATTATTATATTTTTATGACAAACAAGTATTGAAATTAAACATATTTATTCAAATTAGAAACATTTTTAAAAGTTACGAAATATAGAGGCAAAAGTTGCTTTATATTGGGTTACGTTATATCGAGGTTGCTTTATATCGAGGTATTACTGTAACACCGATAATATCAATATGCTCTGCTGCGAGCAGTTTTCGGCTGAAATATTATGTTTAAAAATTCTAAATACACATGAGCAGACATCTGTTCTCTATACATTGGAATAATTTTTATGTTGAAATCTCCTGCAATTTTCGAGAAAACGATTTTATTGTAAAAGTAAAAGACAAATGGTTGAAGTATTCAAATTAGTACTTTCGATTTTTTGAACAACGTTTTTCTTTAAACTTTTGTACAATGCTCATGCCCATTAAGTCATGAATATGGATATGTTTTTCTTCTGGGATAGACATATGATTTTTATTGAAAGCTTCCTTAAATTCAATCACAGCCAGGGTTAATCTATGCTCTGAAGTTTCATGTCTATTTCCAGAACTTCTTCGGGTTTTTAACAGCGCTCTGTAAAACCTCCAAAAATATATTTTCGATACATATGTAGATATAGCTTTGTAATACACTATAGTTAAATAAAATTATCATGTTTTAACTTATCACCATTTATTTAACAGTTAGTGAAAATTAAATTGAGATAAAATAAGTTATAACAACTTTACATCAATCATTTATCATATTTATTTTACGGCAATCATATTCATTAAAAAAAACCCTATAAATTCAATAAAGTTTGGAACACTTGGACTATGTCCAACATTAGGAACACACTGAAAAAAGTGTTCCTAATTTTCCACATAGCATTTTTTTAATGAAAAAAAACTTGTTTTTAACAGTTCAATTACAATAATCATTGTGATTAACAATCCGACAAAAAAATTCAAAAAAAGCGGTTGAAAAGTTCAGCTTATATATTTTATTTCTAAATTTATGTTTGTTAAGAAACGTGCTAAGAATCCCGTTCAATTTGGACATATCTTAAAACAAACCGGTTTTTACTTAAATTTTTTAAAAAAGACAAAAAGACATACACCGTCTTAGCCGATTTAGGCTTTACAGACTGAATAAATTACGTGGACAACTTAAGATTAACATTTAACACCCAGTACCGAGATGGGAATCGAACCCATGCCATCAGCGGACCAGCAATTACCGTCTTACCACGCTAACCACTCGACCACCAAGACGTACAAGGAGTTAGAAAACCTAATTGTATGTATCATTTAAGTTAAAGTTACATTATCAATTTTTTTGTAGTTGTGTAGTCCAAAATAACGTCACAAATAGTCGAATTCAAATGGTATGTTATCATTAGACACACATGTAAAGTTAGGAACACCCACCCTATGATTTGAACCATTCTAACACAGAACCGTTGAGTCCGTATTTCTCCAACGTGGCTATGAATTTAGATCGGGAAATAGTTTCAAACGCCCGTTTCAGGTCCAGAAACACTGTGATTACCTTTTGTCTAGTATCGATAATTTGTTTCCATTTCACTAAAATCAAATTGAGAGCAGTTTTGCATGAATTGTTTTTCCTATAACCACTTTGCTCTATGGTATAAGTAGTTATTTAGTTGGCCGTGATGTATTTAATAAATTGCTCCTTGACAATCATCTCCAACACTTTTTCATACAACGGCAACAAGTTTATCGGTCGAAACTCATCTGCTATACAAGTACCAGAAACCTTTGCAATCGGGACCACAATCGACTCTTTCCACGAAATTGGAACCGTGCCAATACGTGAAGATTCGTTAATGATTGTCAATAAATTATGTTCTAATTATGCTTCAAAAGAGTCCTTTAGTATTCTGGAACCATTTTCATTTGCCCCAGAGGATGATCCCAATGACCATACAACGGTTTTCAACTCATCCAAGGTTATGAGGGAAAAGTAGCTCATATTTAAGGCAGTGTAATTGCCTGTTAATTCGACTGGTTCTGGTTTCTCTTCGATTGGGACTGCTTATTTTTTTCCACACTGGTCACAAGTATTCATTAAACTTGTTGGCAATTTCCGACTCACACTGAATTTCTTATTCACCAAATCATATGGACCGGGAAGCAGAAGTTCTGGGCTTGATCATTCGTTTTAGAACTTTCCAGAGGGCTTTAGAGTCATTTTTATTTTCTTCAATTCGGCGTTGTATGAAGCTTGGTTTTTTTTTCTACGTCAATCGAATGAATACTTTGTATTTCGATCATGTTTGTTCGACGTTATCAACTTTAAACTTTTGTACGCTTTGTCTCTGCGCCTTTTCAATTCAACTGCCTAGCACCGCATCAAACCATTTCGAGGACTCTTTCAATTTCGCAGATTTTAAACATGTTTTTAAAACATTTAAAAGACACCCTGCTTTTTGGTGTACGTCATTCAAACCGTCGATTTCACATAAATTACACTAGTTTACAATTTTTTTTTCAAAATCGTGAACTTGATTAACTGACCAACATTTTTAATGTAAAATCGAGCGCTGAATCCGAAAATGAAATTCAAAAAAATCTCAGTAGAATCGTTTTTGAGTTATGCTCCAAATATGAAATTTCGATAAAATTAAAAAAGTTTTTGTACTTAGATTAAAATATCTCGGACGGCATAACAGTAATTTGAAATCCCTCTTTTGCATATTGAAGATGAATAAGTTTTCTATCGATCATCTGAACACTTTTTCTGCGTTAGACCAACAGTATTGTTGATATTAGTGACTTTAGGAGAAAAAATTATAAAAAACGCATTTTTTTATAGAAAATTTTGTTTCAACGAAAGTTTTAGACTCGATGGTAGTATTTAAAAAAATCTGAATTTCTTTTGCGCTTGAATGTCAATTCAAAACATAGATTTCAAGTGGTTATTTATCAAAATCGGTTGAAAATTGAAGAAGTTATGGCTACTTTACCATAACTGATTTTTTTGGAGTTTTTAATAATTTAACGAACCCCAGTACATTTATCATAGTATAGGAAGAATGAAACATGATAAATCTCACTCGTTCCAAATCAAAATTATTTATTAGCTTACCAGAAGGTCACATGCCAAGTTTCAAGAAGATCTGACCATAGGGAGGGGTTGCTTAAGTCTAAAACGTGAATAAAATTTTGAGGTATTTTGCTCGGAAGGAACGAAATATACTGGTTTTTCATCAATAACTTTTTCATCACTAGCTGTTGTCTAAAACGTGAATAAAATTTTGAAGTATTTTGCCCGGAAGGAACGAAAAATACTGGTTTTTCATCAATAACTTTTTTCATCACTAGCTGATTATTTTTTATGGTTGATTTTCTCAAAGCCTAAGTTGAGACAAATATTTCACCCGAAGACTGATTTGAAACAGAAAAGTTATTGCGGTTCAAAGGCCGCAAATTTTGTCCAACACGCAATGAGTAGGGGAGAGTGGGGATACTTGATCCCCTTTTCTTATTTTCACCATATCTTTTTGGAAAAATTTAGCAACTCGCCGTCTTTGACATTTTCTGACAGCTTGTAACTTCAAGTTTCTATGCTCCTAAAATTAGAACGATACTTGAACCCGTTGATGAACTAGAAGCATTTTCGTGGGAGTAAAAAAATTGCAATTTTTTTGAAGTTAGGGGAGACTTGATCCCCTATTGAAGGAGACTTGATCTTTTATTCAGGAAGCCCTAATCCTTGTATAAAAATCAAACAAAACCCCAAGATAGAATGTTAATTGACTATTTTGGTCATGTTTGTTCTCATTTCACAATTTATAGCAGACATAAGAAGAAAATTCTAAAACTTTGTCTCAACGCTAATAACATTGCATACTTAAAGGCGCTTTTTTTTATAATTAAGAGAAAATTAATTATTTTTGCTCTTTTCTTCAGACAATTGTTTGATAAATACTAGTTTTTGGATAAATATTAGTAATTTCGTAATCAGCAATCATAACGATCAATTCAGAAGAAGAATATGCCGTTTGGAAGGGGGATCAATTGTACCCAACTCTAGGGGATCAATTGTACCCATAATCAACATTTTAGAAAACTTTTTCTGAAAAAAGTTGAGAGTTTTTCATTGCTTTGAAAATATGGCATTATGAAGTTTATTTTACACTCGAACGATTGATACATTGGAACAAATATTTTTTTCATAATTTTCCCATGTAAGGAACATTATCAAGTGATGAAAAAAGATCTTCAAGTTACATTTTGTGAAATTTTTCAAACAAAGTTCAATTACTCAAACAATTATTTTGTTAAAAAATTTTAAACTACAAGCATTGTTATTTTGCTCATTTTGGAACATTTGATCTTTGTAAGACATTCCAGTTTCGAGATATAGCTAAGGAATCAAGTATCCCCAGGGATCAAGTATCCTCATTCTCCCCTACTTTTTACGCATTGCGTTTTATACGACAATTTTCGTCCAAAATACAATCTTTGAACCGCAATAACTTTGCTGCAAATCAGTCTTCGGGTGAAATATTTGTCTCAAGTTAGGCTTTAAGAAAATCAACCATAAAAAATAATCAGCTAGTGATAAAAAAAGTTATTGATGAAAAACCAGCATTTTACGTTCCTTCCGGGCAAAGCACTTCAAAATTTTATTCACGTTTTAGACTTAAGCAACCCCTCCCTATGGTCAGATCTTCTTGAAACTTGGCATGTGACCTTCTGGTAAGCTAATAAATAATTTTGACTTGGAACGAGTGAGATTTATCATGTTTCATTCTTCCTATACTATGATAAGTGTACTGCGGTTCGTTAAATTATAAAAAACTCCAAAAATTTCAGTTATGGTAAAGTAGCCATAACTTCTTCAATTTTCAACCGATTTTGATAAATAACCACTTGAAATCTTTGTTTTGAATTGACATTTGAGCGCAAAAGAAAATCAGATTTTTTAAATACTACCATCGAGTCTAAAACTTTCGTTGAAACAAAATTTTCTCTAAAAAAAATGCGTTTTTTATAATTTTTTTTTCTCATAAAGTCACTAATATCAACAATACTGTTGATCAAACGCAGAAAAAGTGTTCAGATGATCGATAGAAAACTTATTCACCTTCAATATGCAAAAGAGGGATTTCAAATTACTGTTATGCCGTCCGAGATATTTTAATCTAAGTACAAAAACTTTTTTAATTTTTTCGAAATTTCATATTTGGAGCATAACTCAAAAACGGTTCTACTGAGATTTTTTTGAATTTCATTTTCGGATTCAGCGCCCGATTTCACATTGGAAATGACCTTCAGTTTACTGAGCTCAAAAATGCTGTAAACTAGTGTAATTAATAAAAATGGGAAAAAACCAAGTCTCAACGTTCATGCGAAGGCTTGGGAAAGTCCCCGAAGTTCAAATTCAAATACTTGTCCTTCTTCATGATTTTCTGATCCTTACAATTTTGTTGATTTGGGTGAGATTACTGAGGAAAAATTAAAATTTTTGCATCAAAATTTAATGGAAATGATGCAACTTATGTTGAAAGCAAATTCAATGTTTGAAGCTTTCCAAACTTCTTTTAATTATGCTAACAAAATTATTAAGACTTTACGATTCCCTCATGGATCCAAATAGATGTTTAAATATTATGAATTGGAATGCTAGATCTTTGCTGGCTAACCAAGATGAATTCTTTTTATTTTTGAAAACTTAAAACATACATATTGCTGCCATTACTGAAACTTTTTTAAAGCCAGACAATAACTTGAAAAGCAATGCTTTCTTTAAAATTTTGCGAAATGATCGACTTGATCGACAAGGTGGGGGTGTAGATATTGTCATCAATAGTCGTCTCAAATTTAGACTTCTTCCTTCTTTCAATACAAAAGTCTTAAAAACAATTGGAATTGAATTAGAAACTTCTATGGGGAAAATTATAATTATTGCCGCATATTTGCCTTTTCAATGCAGCGGTGAACAGAAAAATTTTTTGAAGGGAGATTTACAAAAACTCACCAGAAATAAATCTAGTTTTTTTTATTATTGGTGATTTTAATGCAAAACATCGATCTTGGAATAATATTTCATCAAATTCAAATTGGAATATTTTATTTAATGACTGCTCTGCAGGTTATTATACGGTTGAATATTCTAATGGGCATACTTGTTTCTCTTCGATTAGAAATCCTTCCACAATTGACTTGGTTCTAACGGATTTAGGCGAGCATTGTAGTCAATTAGTTACTCATGCGGACCTCGATTCAGACCACCTTCCAGAAACTTTTTCTTTATCCCAAAGTCCCATTGAAAACCCTTTAAAATCAACTTTTAACTTTCAAAAAGCTGACTGGGAGCGATATAGGAATTTTATTGAACGCAATTTGAATGTAAACTTAATTCAATAGAAGATATTGATTTGGCTGTAGAAAATTTGACAACTTCAATAGTCAATGCTAAAGCCGCTTCAATACCCAAAGTTAAACATATATTTAATCAACCTTAAATTGATGATGATCTTCAGTTTATGATACGACTGAAAAACATTCGTCGATGCCAATATCAACGTACTAGGGATCCTTATTTGAAATTTATTTATTGCGACCTTCAAAAAGAGATCAAACGTCGTTTAAATTTCATTCGTTATGAAAATTTTGCCAAAGCAGTAGAGGACATAAAACCCTACTCAAAGCCATTATGGAAATTAACTAAAATTCTGAAAAAGCCCCAGAAGCCAATTCCTACTTTGAAAGACGGGGATAAACTTCTTTTAACTAATGAAGAAAAAGCTCAAAAATTGGCCCCACAATTTGAGTCTGCTCATGATTTTAATTTAAACTTTGTAAGTCCAATTGATGCTCAAATTTCCCTTGAATTTGATGATATTCTTTCTAAACAAAATGTATTTGAAAGTTCTAGTGAGACAAATATTGATGAACTTAAATTAATTTACAAAAAATTTAAAAATATGAAAGCTGGAAGAAGGGATTTTCTATATTCTTATTAAAAAGTTGCCTGAAAGCACTTTAAATTTTTTAGTTAAAATCTTCAATAAATGATTTCACTTGGCTTATTTTCCCAATAAATGGAAAAATGCCAAAGTAACTCCAATTTTAAAACCTGGAAAAAGTGCTTCAGAGCCTTCAAGTTATCGACCAATTAGTTTGCTTCCTTCTTTAAGTAAACTATTTGAGAGAGTTATTTTGAATAGAATGATGATTCACATTAATCAGAATTCTATTTTCCCTGATGAACAATTTGGTTTTCGTCATGGACATTCTACTACACATCAACTTTTGAGTGTAACTAATATGATTAACGCCAGCAAATCTTATTCAACTGGTATTGCTCTTCTTGATATTGAAAAAGCTTTTGACAGTGTTTGGCACAAAGGTTTAGTAGCTAAATTAGCTCGATTTGATTTTACTGTATATCTCACCAAAATTATTCAAAATTACTTGACTAGCCGAACCTTACAAGTAAGCTTTCAAAATTCATGCTCTGAAAGGACACCCATTAGAGCTGGTGTCCCTCAGGGCAGTATACTTGGGCCAATTTTATACAATATTTTTACTTCTGATCTTCCTGATGTACCAGAAGGAAAGGGTAGAAGATTGTTTGCTGATGATACTTTGCTTTCAGCCAAAGGTCGAAATATACGGGTGGTACGCAGTAGATTGCAACAAAATTTAAATTTTTCTTTGAATTATTTGAAAATGTGGAAAATTTCTCCTAACGCTTCCAAAACTCAACTTATTTTATTTCCCCATAAGCCAAGAGCGAAATTTTTAAAACCTAATTAAAATCATTCCATAACTTTTAATGGGGTTTCATTAGAATGGTCTGATCACGTGAAGACTTGGGACTTACACTTGATCGGAATCTTACTTTCAAAAATCACATTGAAGATATTCAATCTAAATGTAATAAATACACTAAATCTCATTATTCTCTCATCAACAGGAAATCAAAGTTGTGTCTGCGAAATAAGATGCTGATATGCAGGTGTTCCGACCAGCGATAATGTATGCAGTTCCGATTTGGTCTAGCTGCTGCGCGACGAGGAAGAAAGCCATCCAGAGGATTCAGAACAAGGTTCTGAAAATGATTTTGTGGCTTCCACCTTGGCACAGCACCGAAGATCTTCACCGGATTGCGTGCATTGAATCGATCGAAGAGATGGCCAACAAAATTATCTCCAACTTCAGAGGCAAATCGATTCAGTCTTCCATCGCAGAGATTCGTTCTCTTTACAATTAAGTTAGTTTTTAGGATATAGTTTAGGCTTAAGTTTATATATAACTAGCTGACCCGGTGTGCTTTGCTACACCTTCCAAAATTCATAGAAATTTGTGGTTCCTAGTTATTCAACTTTTCATTTTTTTGCACAAAATTTTAAATTCAATTAAAAAGTTATTTAAATGTTTCATCGAAAAAAAATTGCAACTTTTTTATTTTAAAAACCTAATTTTTTTTTTAAATCCGTGTTTTAACTCTTTTAATGACTCTGGTACTGGAACTCTTTGCTTCATAAGTTTATAACTTATGCCAGAATATTTTGTTTATATATGGATCTTCGCTGTCCCTTTTTAATATGGAGTGGGTCTCAAGCTTTCATAGAACATTTTATGAATCAAAATAACGTCAAGGGACATTTATTTCACCCATTTGTCCTCGAATTAAATTGTGAGAGTGACCCTTTACCCATTCCTATATCCCTAATGGAAAGAAGGTGAGATCAAGATCAAACATTCCGTGTATTTAAATACACTCCCATGCTACATTCTGTTCCATTTTCTCGATTGTATGATTGTTCCCAAGTCATATTTGGTTCCATTTGTTAGATAAGTTAGATGCAAAACAATCGTATGTGTACTTCCGTCTTCCCTAACTGTATCCCCAATTGAAGGAGAAAGAAATCTCAAAAAAGGATATAACCATTGTACGTATCCAAATGCTTTTCCATGCCAAATTTGTTTTCATTTGCTCGATTAGTTCTCAAGCTAAGTGAATAAATTTAAAGGATTCCCCCCCCCCCCCCCCCTCTATTTCCAATCACCCCACTGGATGGAAGCAGTAGTACCAAATATTAACAGAAACATTCCTTCTGTTCAAATTCTCTCCCAAGCCAAATTTCGTTCCATTTGCTGGGTAAGTTCCCGTGTGATGAAACAAATTGTATGGGAGCACCCTCCACTCTTAAGATTTTCCGACTGTAAGAACGAAGAGTTCTCAAACTACTATACACACATTCCTCGTAATCAAATTCCTTCCCACGCCAAATTTGGTTCCATTTACTTGATTAGTTTTCCAGTTATACTGAAAATTGTAAAGGAGCTTCTTCCCCACTTTCTTTTTCCTCAATGAAAAGAAGGAGGGGTACCAAATATTCATAGAACTATTTATCGCACCCTTACACCCTTCCAAACCAAATTTGGTTTCATTTGCTCAAATAGTTTTTAAGTTATCCAATAAAAGGGTATGAAAGCCCCCCCCCTTTCTTCCTGTATCTCCACTGGAAGGAGGGAGGGGTCTGAAATAATTATGGAACCATTTCTCGTATTCCACTACTCTCCCATGCCAAATTTGGTTCCATTAGCTTGATTAGTTCTCCAGTTCTGTACAAAATTGTAAGGTAGGCCCCCTCCCCCCTTTCTATCTCCTCACTCGATGGAGGGAGGGGTTCCAAATATTTTTAGAAATATTCCTCGTACCCAAGTTCCCACCCATGCCAAGTTTGGTTTGATTTGCTTGATCAGTTCTCGAGTTATGACGACTTATTACTATTAAATGAAAGAACCCCTCCCCCCTTCCAGGAATAGAGAGGGATCCCAAACTATTATAGGAACCTTCCCAGGCCTCCAATACCCCCATCTGCCAAGTTTCACGCAAATCGGTTCAGTTGTTTTCGAGTCTATAGGGAACAGACAGACAGACAGACAGACAGACAGACAGACAGACAGACAGACAGACAGACAGACAGAAATTCATTTTTATATACATATATATATATATATATAGATGGTGTGATAATTATGAGTAAGAAAATTATGTTAGAAAATCGTTTCCTTGATCATTGTGTATTTTTGGTAATGTTATTATTTTTAGCTGAATTTGAATTCCGAAAATTGTGTATGAAATTTGTTGCAAAACTTTAGTTTTTCATCACTCGGCGTCATTATCGAACTTGGTTGTATCTTTGACAATTTTCATTGAATAATTTTGAAACTTGGTCCAAAGATGTAAAATGTTTTATCTAATACCAGGCCAAGTTTCGTCAAAATCGATGAACGTGATAAAAAATGGTGCTGGGTTGAAGATGAGGTTCATTATCGCCCAGCAGACGATTTAATTCGTTTTTGGACGGATGTTTGTTTGGAAAACATCGTAATCTATGTATTCTTGGTTTTTTCTTTCACAAAACCAACATTTATTACAAAGAATGTTGTAAATCGAAAGGACCTTATTCTCGCTTTGCTCAGAAATAGAAATTGTTCCAACAGAGCTGGTATTGAAACACAAGAGCGAATAGAATATTCGCGTTAATTGTGGATCAAATTTGTTTTTCGGTATAATTAGCAGGTCATTTCTGAAACTCTGTTCTTTTTATTTTGAACCCTGTTGAAACATTTTCTCTTTCAAATCAAAGTAAGAATGAAGTTTTTAGCAATTTACAACATTCTTTGTGATCAATTTTGGCTTTGTGACATTAGATCAAACATTTTTGCATCTTCGGACCAAATCTCAAAATTTTTGAATGAAAATTGTCAAAGATACAGCAAATTTAGTGAATCAATTCCAAATTTCCCTTTTTTACGGGAAAAGCTGTATCTTTGAATCCCTTCATTGTAAAGACTTCAAATTTTGTGGGGTGTTAGTTGGATAGTTGAACTAGATTGTGTCAAATATTCATGAAAAATTATGAAACGAGAGATAAATGACAGCTTGTCAAAGTTGGAAGTGGGTGCGTAGCTTAACGCAATTTCATTCTTTTTTTAACGCAACTGTATAAGAGCGAAAATTTAAATCATAACCGATTGCAGTTTATTGACAGCTTAATGAAACAAGTTGTCTCGACATTGTGTAGACCAAATTTGTGATAGTTATAGTAAACAAATGGCCAGCTTATTTAAACTTATCACTCACAGTTATTCAACACGAGTTATTTGATGATATTCGGTTCAGAAAATCTAAAGTTACACTTGTTTGCATTTTGAGGACCTAAGACATACCTTGGGCCTTGAAGTTGTATCCAACAATACAGATTCGCTTCATAAAGGTACAAATTTGAAACAGTTTTTTTTATGGAAAAAGTGAAAAATCGTATTCTTTTAAGCGATTCAAGGATTTTTAGAAAAAAAATCGTGAAATGAAGGGTTAATTTCGATGGATTACTCTTTTGCTAACGTTCTTATAATTTCAATTATTCACACAGCACCACCTGTTCGCAAATTGCCACTATTCATAACTCACCACTCAACTTATTATTGAAACTAGAAATGGTAGCTTGCAAATTCAGTGCAAAAAAGGAATGCCTGATGAAAATCGCGCTTCTTAAATCAGCAAATTGTTGGATTTGCTGAAATTTTAATTCGATCTCTTAGCACCAGCAAGTGGTCAATTGGTTTTTCGATCTACTCTGATGGTGATGGGTTAATTTTTCGGTTTGCTATAATTATTCGGCTTTTGCGCCAATATAATTGAGCTTTCGATCAATTCGCTTGTTTGCGAAAATTTCCACTGAATGAGTAGATACAGAAATCTATAAGCAATAAGCAAGAACAATCTCGAAAAAGCTCGTGATTTTTAAACATATATTGATTGAGATTTTTTGTTTGTTTTCAATTTTTTCCGATCATTAAATTTCTTAGAGATTTCATGTTCAATGCAAATTATTAGTTTAAACTGCACTTCAGAAATAAAATTTCAGAATACATTTTCAACTTTTTCAAACACATTATGATACCTTCTAGCTGAGTTCTGATATGAGCAAAACGGTTGAATCAAAATATTTAAGATAAGATTTGAAGCACTGTTTCATTTTCAACGTACCTAAGTCAAAAAATCGAGTGATATTGTGAGAAACCTATATAAATTTGGATTATTTACGAAATAATTATGAAATCGCCATTTTCACACACTCCAGCAAACTTATGCTATTTTATTAGTTTTGTTTTGCGTAAAATTCAGGGGGACACATAAAAAACCCGAACCACCTTGATTTATGGGAGCACACTAAATGGTTTCGGTTTTAAGTGCTGCCATTCATTATAAGCCAAAAGTGGACCGTTTTTGTACCCGTAAAATCTAGTTAAATTTACGCATGTGCGAAAAAAAACTGGCAAACATGGGTTCATGATCATTCAAGGGAGGACATTTCGACTAGCTATAGCGGTAATCCAACTTCTCAGTTTCAAGCCGTTGATAATTTTTGATTGCCCTTTGCAAATTGCTTAATGTTACAGTTCATTAAGTTACACAATTTTTGCATTAGTGATTATGAGAGGGATCGGTGTGACCCAAAAAGTAGTTTAACGATGTTGTTTTATGTTTGCATTGTTTAATCGTTAAGTTTTTTGTGCGTGCTACAGGATGGATTATGCGTCGAAATATGCTTTGTATCGATGGGTGCAGCAGTTTTTTCGGCTACTGCAGGTGGAATTCATCGTACTTGAATGCTGAAACCAATTCATATTGACGCCTGCTCACAAAAAAAAACCTTCGAGTTAAAACGAACATGAAGAATCTTCTTTCGTCGATCTTCTTTACCCGATATAGTAAATTTTATTTTGGAATATTTCAACGAAGTTCTCGCAAACTTCCATCAATGTTAACTTATTTATGACTTTTGTGATCTTTTTCTTTTGCGCTGTTTGCAAACTTTCATCAATGTTAACTTATTTATGATTTTTTTCACAATCATTTTCATTTGAGGTGTTCATGAAGCTTTTAAAAGGGTGAATCACCAAAATGTGTTTGAGCTAAATAGAAGAGACTTCCTTTTTTGTCTTTATTTGTATCAAATCATGATTACACTTATATTACA
Organism: Uranotaenia lowii; assembly: GCF_029784155.1. Classification (NCBI taxonomy): domain Eukaryota; kingdom Metazoa; phylum Arthropoda; class Insecta; order Diptera; family Culicidae; genus Uranotaenia; species Uranotaenia lowii. Next base: position 231,673,686 of record NC_073692.1, read on the forward strand.
TTATTGCATTAAACTAGGTGTTCAGCTCAATAATGAACTGTTCATAGCCCTATAAGTAACTAGATTATAAAAATTTATTTATAAGATTTAAATTTGCTGAGCGCAATCAAGTTTTTAATGTAGGAGAACATCCTGTAATAGCAAAAATATTTTATACTTAAAACTAAACACTATCTTAAAATTAAACTAAACATAAAGAGAACGAATCTCTGCGATGGAAGACTGCATCGATTTGCCTCTGAAGTTGGAGATGATTTTGTTGGCCATCTCTTCGATAGATTCAATGCCTGCAATCCGATGAAGATCTTCGGTGCTGTGCCAAGGTGGAAGCCGCAAAATCATTTTCAGAACTTTGTTCTGAGTCCTCTGGATGACTTTCTTCCTCGTCGCGCAGCAGCTAGACCAAATCGGAACTGCATACATGATCGCTGGTCGGAAAACTTGTTTGTAGATGAGCATCTTATTTCGCAGACACAACCGGGATTTCCTGTTGATGAGAGAATAAAGAGATTTAGTGTATTTATTACATTTAGATTGAATATCTTCAATGTGATTTTTAAAAGTAAGATTCCGATCAAGTGTAAGTCCCAAGTACTTCACGTGATCAGACCATTCTAATGAAACCCCATTAAAAGTTATGGAATGATTTTCATTAGGTTTTAAAAAATTTGCTCTTGGCTTATGGGGAAATAAAATAAGTTGAGTTTTGGAAGCGTTAGGAGAAATTTTCCACATTTTCAAGTAATTCAAAAAGGAATTTAAATTTTGTTGCAATCTACTGCGTACCACCCGTAAATTTCGACCTTTTGCTGAAAGCAAAGTATCATCAGCAAATAATCTTCTACCTTTTCCTTCTGGTACATCAGGAAGATCAGAAGTAAAAATATTGTATAAAATTGGCCCAAATATACTGCCTTGAGGGACACCAGCTCTAATGGGTGTCCTTTCAGAGCATGAATTTTGATAGCTTACTTGTAAGGTTCGGCTAGTCAAATAATTTTGAATAATTTTGGTGAGATATACAGGAAAATCAAATCGAGCTAATTTAGCTACTAAACCTTTGTGCCAAACACTGTCAAAAGCTTTTTCAATGTCAAGAAGAGCAACACCAGTTGAATAACCTTCAGATTTGCTAGCGTTAATCATATTAGTTACACTCAAAAGTTGATGTGTAGTAGAATGTCCATGACGAAAACCAAATTGTTCATCAGGGAAAATAGAATTCTGATTAATGTGAATCATCATTCTATTCAAAATAACTCTCTCAAATAGTTTACTTAAAGATGGAAGCAAACTAATTGGTCGATAACTTGAAGGCTCTGAAGCACTTTTTCCAGGTTTCAAAATTGGAGTTACTTTGGCATTTTTCCATTTATTGGGAAAATAGGCCAAGTGAAAACATTTGTTGAAAATTTTAACTAAAAAATTTAAAGTGCTTTCAGGCAACTTTTTAAGAAGAATATAGAAAATCCCATCTTCCCCTGGAGCTTTCATATTTTTAAATTTTTTGAAAATCAATTTAAGTTCATCAATATTTGTCTCACAAGAACTTTCAAACACATTTTGCTTAGAAAGAATATCATCAAATTCTAGGGAAATTTGAGCATCAATTGGACTTACAACGTTTAAATTAAAATCATGAGCAGACTCAAATTGTTGGGCTAATTTTTGAGCCTTTTCTGAATTAGTTAAAAGAAGTTTATCCCCATCTTTCAAAGTAGGAATTGGCTTCTGGGGCTTTTTCAAAATTTTAGTTAATTTCCAAAATGGCTTTGAGTAGGGTTTTATGTCCTCTACTGCTTTAGCAAAATTTTCATTACGAATGAAATTTAAACGACGTTTGATCTCTTTTTGAAGGTCGCAATAAATTAATTTCAAATAAGGATCTCTAGTACGTTGATATTGGCGTCGACGAATGTTTTTCAGTCGTATCAAAAACTGAAGATCATCATCAATTAAAGGTTGATTGAATTTATGTTTAACTTTAGGTATTGAAGCGGCTTTAGCATTGACTATTGAAGTTGTCAAATTTTCTACAGCCAAATCAATATCTTCTATTGAATTCAGTGGAACGTTTACATCTAAATTACGTTCAATAAAATTCATATATCGCTCCCAGTTAGCCTTTTGAAAGTTAAAAGTTGATTTTAAAGGATTTTCAATGGGACTTTGGGATAAAGAAAATGTTACTGGAAGGTGGTCTGAATCGAGGTCCGCATGAGTAACTAATTGACTACAATGCTCGCCTAAATCCGTTAGAACCAAATCAATTGTGGAGGGATTTCTAATTGAAGAAAAACAAGTATGCCCATTAGGATATTCAACAGTATAATAACCTGCAGAGCAGTCATTAAACAAAATATTTCCATTTGAATTTGATGAAATATTATTCCAAGATCGGTGTTTTGCATTAAAGTCACCAATAATAAAAAATTTAGATTTATTTCTGGTGAGTTTTTGTAAATCTCCCTTCAAAAAATTTTTCTGTTCACCGCTACATTGAAAAGGCAAATATGCGGCAACAATTATAATTTTCCCCATAGAAGTTTCTAATTCAATTCCAATTGTTTCTAAGACTTTTGTATTGAAAGAAGGAAGAAGTCTAAATTTGAGACGACTATTGATGACAATAGCTACACCCCCACCTTGTCGATCAAGTCGATCATTTCGTAAAATTTTAAAGAAAGCATTGCTTTTCAAGTTATTGTCTGGCTTTAAAAAAGTTTCAGTGATGGCAGCAATATGTATGTTTTGAGTTTTCAAAAATAAAAAGAACTCGTCTTGGTTAGCCAGCAAAGATCTAGCGTTCCAATTCATAATATTTAAACATCTACTTGGATCCATGAGGGAATCGTAAAGTCATAATAATTTTGTTAGCATAATTAAAAGAAGTTTGGAAAGCTTCAAACATTGAATTTGCTTTCAACATAAGTTGCATCATTTCCATTAAATTTTGATGCAAAAATTTTAATTTTTCCTCAGTAATCTCACCCAAATCAACAAAATTGTTAGAATCAGAAGAGGAAGGAGAAGAAAAAGTATTTGAATTTCGGGGATTTTCCCAAGCCTTCGCATGAACGTTGAGACTTGGTTTTTTCCCATTTTTATTAGTTAAACCTGAAGAGGGCAACCCATTTTCAACCACCTCTGAGAACGATAAACAACGAGTCTGGGGCGCAGAATCAGCCCAGGTAACATTAAAATCACTTCGGGTATTACCCAGCCGTGATTCCAATGTAGGCCGAGGCTGACTGCGAACAGGCAGGTTGTTTGCCGGTCTGACGAGTGAAGACGAAAAAGAGGAAGGAGGAGAAGAAACTTTTCTGGAAACTTTGGGATTTTTCCTAGAAGCAATAATTTTTGCCCTGATGGGACAGTCTAGCGAATTCGAGGAATGATTACCTGCGCAATTTGCACACTTAAAAAATTCTGTTTTTGGCTTATCACCACCAAAAAGGCATTTAGATTTTTCATGATCGAATGAGCCGCAAAACATGCATCTGGCATTCATTCTACAATTTTTAGTGCCATGACAAAAAGCTTGACAACGACGACATTGCGTAATATTTTGAAGAAAATTGGTAGAAGATTTACGAAAAGGTTCGAATTTGACTCGACAATGAAACATAAGACGAGCCTTTTCAAGAATTTGCAAATTATTAACCTGATCCTTTTTAAAATGGATCAAATAAAGTTCAGGAGCAAAACCAACACTACTGATATTATTCGTGTTGGTTCTTTTCCTCATTTGAATTACTTGAATTGGAGAGAAACCTAACAAAGAATTTAATTCAGCTGTGATCTCATCCGGTGTCTGATCGCCAGTGAGACCACGAAGTACAACTTTAAATGGACGATCACTTCTAGTGTCGTACGTAAAAAATTGGTGTTTTTTATTATTCAAATAATTTAAAACCTTTTGAAAATCATTAAAAGATTCCGCCAATATACGAGCAGTTCCCCTTCGACCGATCTGAAAAGAAATCTTCACATCCTTGACGGAAGTGACGATTTCTTTTCGAAAGGCATTGAAGTCAGGAATCGTGACCGTTATTGGTGGAATCTTTTCGTTTTTAAGAGTATAAGAAGAAGAAGAAAGTTTCTTAGTACTCTTATCAGAATTAAATATGAATATTTCCTCATCACCGATGTTATGAAGGACATCGAATGAATTGGAAATTTCAACTTTTTTGGCAGATGGCCCTGGATTAGGTTCAGCAATCCGTTTTCTTCCGGCCCTTGAGCCAGCCGAAGACTTCCCCATGCTGGAAAGAAAAGAGAAAATATGAATAAAAGAAAATGAAAATAATTTTAGCACTGAAAAGTGCTGATTGAAATACAGGTAAGGAAAAAATAAATAATGTAAAATGTTCCTGCAGGTACACAGCAACGATACGATGCTCCGGCGTACGTGTTGACGGCTCAACGGTACAGATGGAAGTGAAAAGAAGAGACTTCCAATGAAATAAAGGGTGGGGTGTCCCACATCCAGGTGCGGTCCTATGGGGGGGATTAATCGGGGTAATCCCCCCCCCTCCCCCTCCAAGAGGCAAAAACCGTTACGAAGTACTCACAAATGCTGGATTTAATATAAAAACAAACAACTTTTCTTAGTAGGTGTACATTCGAATTCTCTAATTTTTCCACTCCGTGGGGGGTTTGTTCAATTCATTAATCACTTAATAGCTTAAAATTTAAAAAAAAAGTCGGTCCGCAAAACTTAACTGCTGAAACTAGCGATTCCGATTCCTTGGACCGAATTTCACCAAATAACTTTTGTTGAGATAATTACAGCGTTGAATTCGAATTTGCTGACCATAAGTTTGAAACACCCCCTCTCAAAAAGTTAATTTGTTTGGCCATATCTCAGTCATCTTATGACATATTGCATTTCTTTTGATCTCATTCTTAAGTCGATGAGTAAAATCTACTTCGTATGTTATTGGCAAAATGTATATGTTAACTTAATATGACTTAAACTTGGCTTATAGTTGAATAATTTCCTGAAAATCGCACTTTATATTTAAACCCGATCAGTTCAGGGTTGGGTGGACCGAATTTAAATTGGACCGAATTTGAGTTGCATTTGAATCTTTTTCCATTAATATCAAAACACGTTTGTTGAAATTGTGTTTAAAATTTGCATAGTGCTTTAAATAGATAAAATAGCTACTTAAGTTATCGATCAAAAGTTTAGGCTCACTCCTCAGTATGGTGTATTGGCAAAAAGTTTGGGATCGTGCGAAACATGCAATTTAATTTCATGCGTATTTCTGTCATCAAAAAACGTTTCGCTAATCTGATAAGTTATCCTTAATTCTGATGAGTTTTTTCTGCTTTTTGGATATTTAGTGAAAATGTTTTTTCAGATTAACTTCGTTGAAACTATAACCTTAATTTGATCATTTTGTGCTAATGTTCACCAAATAGTCGGTATGTTCAATAAATACCTGCAAACTTGTTTCGACCATAACTCTGAAATCTTACAAATTATTGCAGATCGGTTTGGCTCCATGTTTGATGGATAAACATATTTCGATCCTTTTCAGATTTATTTTGATTTATTGATATAAAACGATTCTTCATAAGTTGGTAATTTTCAGATTTTTAGAATTTTAATTTACATACTTTTACGATTGAAAATACAAATACGAAGAAATAAGAATTTTAGATAAATATATGGAAAATAGCCTAACACATCAAATTAAAAATGTGTTTTCTTGAAATAAGTTTTTTTTTAATTTAATCATTTTGTTTTCTTTCGAAGGCTCGTTTACTGTGATATTTTACGTCTTTCATAAGCTTTTAAGCACTTATACCCCTTTGGCTTGATGGACGTCATACATTTTGGGCCGTTATCACAATTAAACTATTTTAATGATGATCCATAGTTTTTATTAAAAAAAAAATCCATTAATTAATTTAAAACTTTCAAAATTAAGTTAATAAAGTTAGAAATGATTACGATAAAGTTGTCCTGAGACCAAATATGATAAAAATTATAAAAATAAAATTCAATCACGGGGATTTTATGGTAGTAAAAAATTACATTAAAAATATGAAACTAAGATTATTGGTTGAAACTTGATATCAGTTATACTTCTATACAAAGCACAGAAAAAAAGTGTTTTTCATCTGCTTTGATTAGTACTTTTGCTCCAAAGCTGTAAGTGGCTCGCGTTACCTGCGTATGTAAGTGAGTGCAGTTGCTCGCGCATTGTTTGTTTTCTATGCAAAAAGTGAAATTTATTTTCATCAATTCTATCATCACTTTTAAAATATTACTCACAATGGTATTTTTCGCAGAATATTCGGTGATTCAGACAATACTTTTGAACATATTTCAAGTTTATTTACGATTTCTCGTGTTCAGGCTATTTATTTCAAGAATATTCATTTCACCGAATACTTGAAAAGGGCTAACAGTCGGTATTCGACCGTTCGCACTATTCGGTACATCTTTAATGATATCTATTCAATTTTCTAAAAATACTGGAAATACTACTTCTGAAACTAAATGTGATGGATAAAATCTGTCAAAAAAACGAGTTCAGAAATTTATTTCCAGAATCAGTTTTTCAAGCATAGGCTCAAAAAACTTGCTAATGTTTCAATTTTTCCCAGGTGAGATAAAACTATTTCTTCATCCCCGACTATTTTCTCGGAAACAAGGCAATCGCTCCAGTTGAACATTCGGAAGAATTTTTTTTCTAATTTTTGATCAACACAGCTGGATTTCAGAATTCACACCAATTATATCGCCGACACTGTTTTACACTCATCTACACAATAATATTTAAACTTTTGAGTAGAAATCCAGCTTAATAATTTAGGTTAAAAAATCCACTCTGAATCTGAATGTTTGGTTAATTCAATTGCAATTGATTATGACTTTTCACTGAAATATTGAAATAGTATTAACTTTCAGAAATTAACTCTATATTCAATATTCTTTTATTTTACTCAAACATTATACAAAAGGTTATATTGAGAGCATGAAGAAAAAAAAATACTATTTTTCACTTTTTTCATAAATTATACGTTGCAAATTAGTTACTATTTCTTTGGATTCATTTACAAAAAAAAATTGAAAATGTAGTATGAGAGCTTGAAATTCAAGAAAAAACATATAAAATTGAAGTGTCAAAAGCTTCATACCTAAGAAAGAATATGATTTTGATGATCTTAATTAGAATTAAATTTATATTTAAAAATTGAAGAATTGGAACCATAATTATTAATAATTCGATACTTTCGAACGACGATTCAGCAAATATTTCAGAAAAATAATTAATTATTCAGTTTTAAACTCAGCACAATTATTAAAGAACACTTTTTTCAAATAATTTTTTAGAAATTATTGCAAAATGAGAATCATTAACATTTTGGTGAGGGTCTTACGCTGATATGAAGATGCCCAGTAAAAATATTGTGGATAACTTGAAGATTTTTTTTACATTTTATTCTACGAAAATGTGTGTTTAATTTTCATTTGTGAAATGACATTTATATAGGAAAATTCTTTAAATAATTCTTAAAGTTATAATTTTCAAACTACCAATTGTAAAATAACGAAAATATTTTTTTCATAAACACTTTTCCGCAATGAACTTCTAAGATTCGCTGATTGTTTTATAATAGGATTTCAAAATAAGTGTATTGAGGAAATTTGTTAAAAGTTTTCAATATTTTTCTCTAATTTAAAATTTTTCAAATTATAAACCTACAACTATATAAACCTACAAAATTATTCGCAAATGTAACTGTGATAAAAAAGAGAAAGTATTTAATTATATACCAAGATTGCCAGTTATCAAAGTCAGAGATAAAAACAACTTTTATATTTAAATTCTTCCAGTTTTCAAAACAAGCCAGGAAACTGACTTGCCAACTGAGCTATATCACAAGCCCAAAATTTAAAATTTAAAATTAGTTTCAATTCGTGAACTTCACATGAGTAGTGTAGTAGAATGAAATGTCTTAGGCCTAGAGAAATTAAGGACTAAATTCACCGAAGGCGAGCCAATTTCTGACATGTTTGTTAACACTGAATATATACTTTACCAACTGCATGTTCCCTACACAGTAAAAATGATTTCCTGTAAATTTACGCAAATATCCTATAACAAAAAGGAGCAGGGCATTTACCGTAATTTTACAGGTCGAAAAACAAATTACGTGACATTTAATTTTCAGTGTTTAACTTTTTTACAGGACATTTGCTGCATTTGCTGTAACAATGAATGAATTTTCGTAAATTTTCAAGGAAAACAATTCAAAATTACAGGTATTGTTAATTACAGATTGATTAATTTTAAAGGTTGCAGTTTCAGTGATACGTAATAGTCAAAAAAAATTTCTGTGTAGAGTGACCCAACAAAGGAGAGTGTCCTAGAATCAAAACCATGGGGTTTTATTCGTTCCTTGACTCGTTCAAGAAATCCCTATGGCAAATTTCAGCTCATTTGGTTAAACCTCAGGGGTCGATAAACGTGTCTTAACGACCCTCGATCATCTTTTCTAGCTAAACTGCAAAATTCACTTTTTTACTGTAACTTTTATGTGTATAGGTACCGATTGCTCTACAAATTTGGTGTTCATAATCAAGATATAATTTCACACATTTCCATTGAAGACTGTATGATGAAACGAGTTACAACCAAAATGTTATTAAGGTTAGAAGTGAGACATGTCAAACCCATTGTGCATATTACATGCATTTTTTAACCGCCATTTTGAATGTCCCGGCTTACGGCCGGAAGGTCATTGAACAGTACTTGTTTATCTGCCTTATTTTTTTTTATACAACCATTCAAAAACTGTTCATTTTCTAATGCATACGTTAAATGAATGTTAATAAATATTTTACAAATAAAAATAATAATTTAACGAATTTTCATGATGAGGTTCAAGTTCAAGTTTAAGTTCAGTATATTTTTTTTATTATTTGACGGATTTCGCGCCAAATCGACACAGTATCTGGCATGACCGTCTCAGAACTCAATGAAACTTTGTGTGTATATAGTCCTCACGTCGTTAAGGCACTTGGCATACTTAGTTTTCTTTAAAAAGATTTAGACTAACATTTGAAAAGGGTCTGACTTTTCAGGCAATTTTTTATGAAATTTTCAAGCTCTAAAAATACAATTCCTAAACAAATGTGGCCTACGGGAAAGTTTTAGAAAATGAGTGAATTTTTCGAAAAGAAATTGAGAAAAATGCATTTTAAAAACTAAAAATTAATTTCCCAAAAAATGCCGTCTTAGAATTTGATGAGACAACAATTTAAGTTAGAGTTTTTTTTTCTCACAAATAATTTAATAGTTTGAAATCATATCAAAACACTTGAATTCTATCAACGCACATAATGTAACATTAAAAAAGAAGTAATATCTTACGTTGCTAAATAAAACATACATAATAATAATAATAATAATTTTTTAAGACAGGTAATATTAAGGCCTACTAGTCGTCCATACATTGCAACTTGTGCACATTTAAAAGATAAAAGTTTTTCTTACAATTTTTTTCATATTTTTTGGAAATCATGTAATTTATTTTTTTCAGTGTAGATTTCTAACCATTGATTCAAAAACTGCTTCGTTGAATTGATTGTACTGATTTCGAAAAAATAAGAGCTTAATTGTAATAATTGATGGTTAAATAAAGCGGAAATCCTACACTGAAAAAAAAATGCAAACTAAAAACTTAAAGTCGATTAAAATGAATTGCTATCTCAGAACTCGATTAATTTTTTTAAGGTGGGAAATAACTCTACAACTCTTCTGAAAATTTTCCCCACTCTTAAGGGAAAAAAGTTTTTCTAACAAATTTGTATATGTTTTTTTTATGAAACACGAAAAACAAATGTTTCGGGTGTATAATGATAAAACTGAATAAGAAGCAGATCATTATAGTAATCCGTTGACTCTAGGCATATTTAAAAATAAAAACTAACATAAAACATATTATCGGGGTGGGTGGGGAATCTCCGTTTGATCGACCATTATGGAGCGAATTTTGTGATACTTCTCTGTTTGTTTAACTGCCCAGTCATATAATTGTATTGGAGTTCCATAATCACGAGCAAGACTTGCAAGTTTTGCCGTTCTTTAAAGCGTATCACCAAACGTGTCACAAGGATATTTTCCGTGTGAAGTGGTGAAGAAGTTCCATGCAGCATTCTACTTCTAATTAAGTTTTATCATTATACACGCACATTTGTTTTTCGTTTTTCATGAAAAAACAAGTTTTTGAAAAAAAAATTTTATCCTTAAGAGTGCTCACTTTGTGAAGTTCCGAAGAGTTTAGACCACATTATTCCCCACCTCAATAAAAAATCATTAAATTCTGAGATGGCTATTTTTTTCAAATCGACTTTAAGTTTTTAATATGCACTTTTTTCAGTGTAGGATTTCCACTTACTTTTACCATAAATTTTTGCAATCGAAGCTCTTTTTTCTTCGAAAACTGAACAATCAACTCAACGAAGCAGTTTTTGAATCAAAGGTTGGAAATCTACACTCAAAAAATTAATTACATGGTTTTAAAAAAAAACATGAACAAGTTTTTGTTCGAAAATTTTTCTCCTTTAAATATGCATAATAAGGTGCAATATATGAACGACTTGTAGGCCTTATTATTAGGCGGCTTAGAATTTTTTTTAATCAAATTCTGAGATGGAATTTTTTGAGAAATTGAGTTTTAGTTTTTGAAAAGAATTTTTCTCAGAGAAGGATTTAAAAAAAAACTCAAATATTTTTACTTAAAATTCAATATTTTTTCCAAAACTCTCTCATGAACATTTATGTAGGATGTCATAATGTTTAATTCAATTCTAAGAGGGTCATGCCAACTTCGTGTCGATTTGGCGTGAAATCCGTCAATAGAGTTTTTACTGTATGACGTTTTATTTATTTCTAATATATAAAAATAAATAACGTTCAAAATTTTATGGGAATGGAATGATTGTGTATAGTCACTACAAATTTTTACTTTCATAACATTTTACTACGATGATATTTTTGTTCAAATTTTTCACTAACGATAGATCAACTATAACACTACTATCTCAAGAAATTTGACGTGACCAAAATATCAGTACCTTTCTTAAGCAGGTATTGATCCAATCGACTGAACGTTATTAATATGTCACACTTATTAGCTCAACTTTTCTAAGATATTTACCATTTAAATAATATTTTTTGACTGATTTTCATAGAATAACAGCACATTAGACTGAGTCGATTTGGGGTAATTTTTTAATTTTTCAAACCCTGGGGTCTAAAAAGCTTCGTTTTGGTTCAGAACTTTTCCATGATTTTTTGCAGAATTTCGAGGTAACGTTTACATGAGTAAATTGAAATTTTTAGGTTTGTATGGAAAAATTTAATATTTTGTTCTGAAAAATGAACATAATTTTTATCTCTTCTGTGGAACCGAGCCTGCTTATTGACAACTTTGTCGAAGACTTTAACTTTGTATTTTATTAGGTAAAAAAGTTATTAGCTGTCTTTTGAAACTGATAAACGATAAATTCAATTGACATCACTGCTGGATGCCTATTTAGTGAGGTATTGCATGACTACTTTTCATGCAATGCTTTGCGAGGCACAAGCTGTGATGTCAAATGAATTTATTGTCTACGGATTTATTGTTTATCAATGCCAAAAGACATACCCCTGTTAAATAGCTGATGATTTTGTTGCCCTAATAAGATTCAAAGTTACGGTCTTGGACAAAGTTGTTCTGCGGAAAGTTTCGTTTTGAGAATTTATAAATTGGCACAAAAACCAACAGTTTCAATTCACTCGTGTAAACGTTATTAAAAAATTCTGCTGAAAATCATGGTTGAGTTTGGAACCAAAACGAAACTTTTTAGACCCCAGGGCTTGAGAAATTCAAATATGACCCCCCAAAATATGACATAATTGTATAACAGTTGAACTGTCTTTAACAGAAAATTAGAACTAAAATATTATTACAGTAGAACAGTTTGAATGCTCAAAGTTGAAGTGACATTGCGTAGCGCATGCATCCCATTTTTTGATGCAAATTTTATAAAAGTAATGTCCACCTCATGTGTAATACATTGTACGATTTCCAATTATATATAGACTATAGTAATTTCTACGATAAAGTACCTCAACCGATTGATTGATTTCCAACGCTTTATTTATGGAAATTTCTCAATTGTCCTTCACTGTGTATACAACATTTCCTCCGCGACTTCCCAATCAATCACGCCCTCTAATAAGGCCATTGAGTGTAACAAGTACCCTTGAAGCCCTATACACAACATATGTCGATCGAAGTTGAAACAAAAACAAAATACCTTACCACTTACCGAAGCTTTAACACGTACGGCAGCCTAATAATGACCGTTTAACTTCACCCTTTTAGATGTCAAACCCTTCCCGGGTCGGTCCAGTTGGATCAGCTTAGCTTAACCGGGCTTAGCACACCGACAACAAAAACCCCCTCCTTGGAAGTCGCAGTCAGCCGTTGTTAAATTACGTTGACAACCATTTTAATTGACACATTTTTGTCTCACATCACGCTGCTGCCGAACTGCCAGTCACATTTTGCCGGCTCTCAACCGGTCGAGTCGGGAATGTTTAACGACATTCATTTCCTTTAAATTACTCATGTTCTACCACCGATCGAGCGACCGACCGGTGATTAACCCTAAGTCCTATGGCCAACCCCGTAGAGGATCGGTTACTTTCGACCTTTGCCATCTTGACCCATTCGATTCTCGGGGGTTGCTCAAGTTTTGCTATCACTTAGCCTTCCTTACGGTAAAAATATAGCGGTAGTTGGTTCATGGCTAAGGGTGGGTTCGTTATTTTCGATTTTATTCAAAGTGTGATGAAATCGTCGAAATTTCCTTTTTTCATGGCGATTAAAAAATGTTAATGGATTTGTTCTGTTAAAATCAAACGTCTGGAAGATATAAGCCTTATACAGAGTTGAAAAATCTACCTCGTCGATCCAATATCTCAGAGACGCCTAAAGCTAGATCTGTGAATATAAATTCATTTCTTTAATTTGAAGGAATCTGATAGAAATTTAACGATTCCACAATTAACGGTCAAATATGTGAGGAAGAAAAACTCTCAAAGCTATCACTTCCTTTTTAACCTTCCCGCGCCGTTCGGGTCAGTATGACCCGAAGCGTACATTCAATTCATCATAACTCGTGACAAAAAAATCGGAAAAATCTGAAATTTGGAACAATTATGCAGAGCCGCAGAAGACACAATCTGTAGTACCAGATAACTTCCGGTGACCACCGGAAATGGCCCCATGAAAAAAAACCGATAATATGCCGTTCGGGTCATATTGACCCGAGCTCTTGCGCTCGTTCCCCTGGCCACAAATAAAAACCGATTTTGATGATATTATATTCGTTGTTTAGGTACTTTAATCTATTTTTTTTTTTTTTTTTTCATATGTGATGAAAGGAATTAGAGAAACATGAACTATCAAAGAACGAAAGAACATAAGCCGTAAATATCATGAAAATTTCGAAAAAGATACAACGGCTCACCGACAGGACTTGAACCTGCAATCTCCGCTTCGGTACAACGGCGCGTTAGCCAATTCCACCACGGTGAACGTGATGGAACCGGCGAACACGAGCAATCGAGCTCTGCCGATCAACTGCTGGACCTTCTATCGAAACACCATGTATATCCCGCATGTGATCTTTTTCCCTCTATTGATCTCTCTTGTTTCTCTAACCCCACCCATCGACTCGGGATTTTAGCCGAGCGAGCACATGGTCGATTGCTTCGGGTTTTGCCGCAACTTACGGTCAGATGAAGAAGCAATCAGTGCCGCTCAAGGTTCCGAGCAGACCAGTTACACAGGGAGGTGTTGCTCTGTTGAAATCAATACTGATGTTATGAAATCGCTTGGTACATCTTTGTACCTGAAAATGATCACATTTTCATATGTGATGAAAGGAATTAGAGAAACATGAACTATCAAAGAACGAAAGAACATAAGCCGTAAATATCATGAAAATTTCGAAAAAGATACAACGGCTCACCGACAGGACTTGAACCTGCAATCTCCGCTTCGGTACAACGGCGCGTTAGCCAATTCCACCACGGTGAACGTGATGGAACCGGCGAACACGAGCAATCGAGCTCTGCCGATCAACTGCTGGACCTTCTATCGAAACACCATGTATATCCCGCATGTGATCTTTTTCCCTCTATTGATCTCTCTTGTTTCTCTAACCCCACCCATCGACTCGGGATTTTAGCCGAGCGAGCACATGGTCGATTGCTTCGGGTTTTGCCGCAACTTACGGTCAGATGAAGAAGCAATCAGTGCCGCTCAAGGTTCCGAGCAGACCAGTTACACAGGGAGGTGTTGCTCTGTTGAAATCAATACTGATGTTATGAAATCGCTTGGCACTGATTGCTTCTTCATCTGACCGTAAGTTGCGGCAAAACCCGAAGCAATCGACCATGTGCTCGCTCGGCTAAAATCCCGAGTCGATGGGTCGGGTTAGAGAAACAAGAGAGATCAATAGAGGGAAAAAGATCACATGCGGGATATACATGGTGTTTCGATAGAAGGTCCAGCAGTTGATCGGCAGAGCTCGATTGCTCGTGTTCGCCGGTTCCATCACGTTCACCGTGGTGGAATTGGCTAACGCGCCGTTGTACCGAAGCGGAGATTGCAGGTTCAAGTCCTGTCGGTGAGCCGTTGTATCTTTTTCGAAATTTTCATGATATTTACGGCTTATGTTCTTTCGTTCTTTGATAGTTCATGTTTCTCTAATTCCTTTCATCACATATGAAAATGTGATCATTTTCAGGTACAAAGATGTACCAAGCGATTTCATAACATCAGTATTGACTTTAATCTAGTTTCTCAACATTATTAAAATAAGTGAACATGTTTTAGGATTTTACCGGTAATCGATTCCGAATGAAAAAAGTCCAAAAAAAGAGCTCTTTTTGAAATGCTTATAACTTCTGAATGATCTATTGTATTGATCTAACTTAACGATTTTCGAAATTGTTAAGAATTTAACTTTCTATAGATGTACAAATATGTAGGGGTCCAGCGGAAGATTTGGCCGCTATTCCGGAACTTCCGGTAGAAAAAATTCTTACTTCAAAAAAGTTACCCAATTTTGGCTTTGCATTGCTGTATCTCGCTTAACAATGGACCGATTCTCTAAATTCAAATTTTAGTTTTTTTTGGATAACTTTTTTTATTATTTTCGTAGAACATAGTTGGTTCCTCAAAAATCTCAGTTGTTCAGTATATAGTAATGAAACTCACATATTTTTTGTCATTTTTCAAACTCCCCCTCGTATCGGTGGGTTTACGGGATTTTGTTAGCGCGATTTCTCTAAAATTTGAACTCAAAGTGGTCACTTTTTATATACCTAGAGATTCATTAGAATCTCCTCTTTCGATGGACATACTTGTGTAGTGTTTTGAAAATTTGTAGCAACGTTTTTCGAATTTACTGAAAACTGCCAGATTTCAACCAGTTTGACCCAAGTTTTCAGCAGGTTGGTGTACAAATCTCGCACCCCTCACGTAGCCGCGGGAGAAACAAATCCTGTAGCTCTCTTTTTGTCGCTCACCAAATCTACCACCCAACCCAGCAGCAGGAGGAACTGCCGTCTCACCGCGTGGTTTGTTGATTGATTGTGCTGATGCTGATAACGAAATGAATGTTATATTATTGTAGGTATTGTTTGAATCTTTTTTGATATTTTAAATTATATATATACGTATATGTTTATGGATGGTATTATACATTATTCCATTATATTCAAGCACAATTTTCTGCAACTGTGAAATCTATTATTTTTATAAGAAAAAATTGTTTCGATTATAGTCGTTTTAACATCTCTATGTGATTCGCGACTTTTATAAACGATGCAGTTTGCAGACAGTCATGGAAAAACTTATCAGGTACAACTGTGCTCGATGTTTACTCTTGGGCTCAAACTCACGGATTTCAGATTTCAGATTCCAGATTCAAATTTCAGATTCAGATTTCAGATTGAGATTTCAGATTCAGATTTCAGATTCAGATTTCAGATTCAGATTCAGATTTCAGATTCAGATTCAGATTTCAGATTCAGATTTCAGATTCAGATTTCAGATTCAGATTTCAGATTCAGATTTCAGATTCAGATTTCAGATTCAGATTTCAGATTCAGATTTCAGATTCAGATTTCAGATTCAGATTTCAGATTAAGATTTCAGATTCAGATTTCAGATTCAGATTTCAGATTCAGATTTCAGATTCAGATTTCAGATTCAGATTTCAGATTCAGATTTCAGATTCAGATTTCAGATTCAGATTTCAGATTCAGATTTCAGATTCAGATTTCAGATTCAGATTTAAGATTCAGATTTCAGATTCATATTTCAGACTCAGATTTTTGATTAGGGTTTCTGATTAAGGTTTAATTTAGAATTCGTATTTAGAACTTTGAGTTAAAAATTTAGAATACAGAAATGAGATTTTGAAATGTCAAATTAAGAATTTAAAACTTAGAATTTAGAAATTTTTGAATGAAAATACAGAACTTTTACAAAAATTGTCAAAAATCGTAGAAATTTATTTTTTTTCCTCATAATGTTTTGTTCTAAACGCTTAATTCCTCAATTAAATTCTTTATTATGAACGAAAAACTTTCAATTATTAATTCCACATTTTGAATTTTAAAATTTGAGTTCTAAATTCTAAAATCAAGATTCTGAATTATTAATCTCAATTCATTTCGATTGAGATTTCAGATTCAGAATTTTGGAATTCGGAATGCTGAATTCTGCATTTTGATTTCTGATACAGAATTCAGAAACATATGAATGTATAATATAATACGAAATTTTCAAGTCTGAATACTGAATTGTGAACCAAGGGTTATGTATTCTGGACTTTGAATTATGAGTTCAGAGTTCTAAATTCTAAAAAAAATATAATATAAGATATAATCTTCCCTAAAGTTTCACTTGTATTTAGAGGAATTGAGTGATACAACTGAAAGAAGGATTAAAGCACTTCATTAGTTATGATAAATATTTATTAGCAAATCATTGATCTTCCAACAATAAAACATTCATTACGTAAGTATCAGCATGAGCAACAATCAAACAAAATTCAATCTACAAACCACGCGGCACGGCGATTCCTCTTGTTTGCTGCTGGGTAGTAGGTTTGGTGAGCGACAGGAGAGCTAAAGGATTTCGCTTCTCTTGAGACTACACGGAGGGGTGCTAATTTAGTACGCCAACAGTCTGAAAATGTGTGCTGGACTGGTTGAAATCTGACAGCTTTCAGTATATTGGAAAAACGTTGTTACAAATTTTTGAAAAACATCACAAAAAGTATACCAATCGAAAGGGCAGATTTCAATGAATCTCTGGGTATATAAAAAGTGGACAGTTTTATTGAAAATATCCGAGAAATCACGATGACAAAACCCCGAGAACCCATCAACCCAAGGGAGAGTTGGAAAATGTCAAAAAAGTTGTTAGTTTCATTCAGAGATACTGAAAAACTAAATTGTTTTAGAAACAAAGTTTCTTCTATGAATATAAAAAAAAGTATCGAAAAAAAACTAAAATTTGAATTTAGAGAATCGGTCCATTGGTAAGCGAAATACAGCAATGCAAAGCCAAAATTGGGTGACTTTTTTGAAGTAAGAATTTTTTCTACCGGAAGTTCCGGGATAGCGGCCAAACCTTCCACTGGACCCCTACATATTTGTACATCTATAGAAAGGTAAATTCTTAACAATTTCGAAAATCGTTAAGTTAGATCAAAACAATAGATCATTCAGAAGTTATAAGCATTTCGAAAAAAGCTTTTTTTTTTTACTTTTTTCATTCGGAACCGACTACTGGTAATTTCCTAGAACATATTGACTTTATTTCATAATGTTAAGAAACTAGATTAAATTACCTAAACAACGAATATAATATCATCAAAATCGGTTATTATTTATGGCCAGGGGAACGATAACAAACGGCAGGTTAAATAGACCCGAAAAAATTTTAACAGATATTTTGCGAACGGCATGGGAAGGTTAAGGCCCAGAAAGTTTATACCATGGTGACCAGTAATAAGTGTTTGAATAATAGAAACTTGCTTCAAAATAACAAAACCGTATTCGAGCAAGATATCTTTAAAATTTTGTTTAAAAGAAAAATGATTCTCGACCTTCAGCATGCCATACTTTCTACCACAGGGTGGGGCAATACAGGAAGAGCTTTTGAAAAAAAATTAAAAAGAAGGTCGAATCTGAACAAAATCTAGAACAAAAACATGCAAGAGGAAAGTTAAAAAAAAATAACTTAAAATTAAAATTTTGTTTGAATCACAGCAGTAGTGTTAAAATCGTATCTAAGGATTGAACAAAAATTTATGTCAGTTTTGAAATTTTTTAAAAATCGTTTTTGAACAGTAAATTTAAAAAAATTTCAAATAAAATTTGAGTTTCTTATTTCATTTAGAAAATAATTTGAATAAACCTGGGATAATTTTGAAATAATAATTAAAGTATGAAGCTATCTACAGTGAAAGATACACAGATGCACCTAAAAAATTACTGAAACCATTAGATTGTGTAGCTTTTTCAACATTCCTTTTGGATATTTTATAAATTATCCAAAATCATTTGAAAAATTTGACAATTATGTTATTGTATAAATTTCAAAATTTAATATTCAGCCGAATGTTTAGATCAACTATTCGGTGAGCCAAATATTCGGCCTAACGGTTTTTGGACGGTATTCGGCACCGAATATTCGGTACATCTCTAATTTAAACAATTTATTCAAAAGTCGGACTCAAAATGCAGATGTAGAATTATCTGAGAAATCCTAGACTCGAAAATTGGTTGAAAAATCAAAAACTGGGAGTCCAAATCTAAAACTCAGTACCCGGTATGGAACAAGAAGCAATAATTTCCTTGTACTCAGGTATGTATTCCAATATTCAGATTCAGAATCGGAGTCTGTTTACGGAATTACTGTTCAAAACATAACGCATTAAAAGATAAAAAATTTAACTAAATCTAGAATTCTTATTTTGGAATTTAAAAAATAAACCCAAAATTTAGAAATAAACTTTATGGATCCTGCTGTTTAAAATTAAAATACGATGTTCGAGTTACATTTCAGAATGAGGCGAGATTTTTTTTTCAAACTGAATTGACTGATTTATCAACCTTGGGGGATCAAATTTCTAGTGCCTATCTTTAAGTGATTTTAAAAAAGTTGACGCTCTAAATTCGAATCTTTTATCAGGATTTGTTCACCACTTTTAAGTTGTATCAATATATCGTTTAGAAAAATAGAAATTTTCAAGCTCCTAAAAATTTTCGAATATTTTCTATATTGTTTCAAAAGTTTTCATGAGTATTGAAAAACAATCAAATATATCAGCGCAAGAGAAAGGAGGATGAAGTATTGAAAAATCAAGTGATGTGTATCAAGTGAATGGGAAATAGGGTCCGGATTTTTTCAACTCTAAGAAAAATTGGGTCTGATTGCTGATTCCAATAGGGGACCCTTGATTTCACAGTAGAAAATATCCAAGCCAAGTATTCTTTTTTTTTATCAAATGTATCAATTTCAGGGATGCTAGCGAACGGGGAAAACCGGGAAAAACTTTGGAATTTCATCTCACCACCAGGAAACCGGGAAAAAACCGGGAATTTCGGCACATCACCGGGAAAATTTTCATGTTAGGAATTTTTTCACGGAGTTTCAAAATTATTTTTAAATTGATCTCTTAATTTAAGAGCAGTTTTCGGTAATCTCGATATTCATTTACATGAGGTTTATTTTAGTTCATTAGTAACAAACAAAGTTCAAATAGTTTTCCTAACTCATTGCGATCCAAATACGAGTTCTCTTTTTTCTGCTCTTGGGAAGTGTGCTACACTAACAAGCATATTTAAAATGTTCTAAATTTAATGATTAAACAATTATCGAGAAAGCTAAACACAAAACGTTTGTAACTTCATGATACTATGTTTGTATAAATTGGTCCAGTGGCTTCTTAAAATAGATATATGAAGTGTCGGCTTTTCTAGGCGTAGATTTTTCGCGGTCCTTAATTTGTTAAATCTTTTAAAGTTTTCTAGTTAAGGACTACCAGTTTTAGTTTTCGGCGTCAAATGGTTCAGTATTCGATGAACACGTTTCATTAAATTATTTCATGCAGAAACCAAATATTTTGGCAGCGTTAGATCTTTTAAGCAGAGTTACATTTTTCTGACGAAAGAAATATCTTTTTTGTCATAAAAAGATATTTTTGCTATTTTGTTGTTTTTGTTGTTCTGTTTTTCGTTTAAATTGGTCTGAGGAGCGAAACCGATATCGCAAATGTTTTGATTTTTTTATTCTTCCAACGTTAAACTTTTGCTTAAAGTTTCCTGAGCTGCAATATGTGTTTTATTGTAAAAATCCTGTCAAAATCTGAGTTCAGCCCTGTTTTGTTCACAATTTTCAATATTTTCACGAATCTTAAGTTCAAATGACTAGGGCACTACTGAATTTATTTATTGTTTTTTATGAAGAAAAGTTTTTTTTCTATAACCTGTCTTTGGATTTGTATGTATAAAAATATAACTACAGTAAGAAAATAACTAAACATTTCCCTGCAATCTGATGATTTTAAAATTTGTTGGGCAAATTCCCATTCAAGTTGACAAGATGATTTAATATTATATTTCGATATATTTTCTTCAAATTTCTATATAAACTGTACATTTTTTTCTAGAACTCTGTACAATTTTTATATAAACTGGAATATTCATAGTGGCTCAAAAGAACCTCAAAATAGTGATAATTTGAAGATCAAGTCACCTGAACTTCTTCAAGACAAATTGTTAAAATTGTGGAGCAAAACATTTACTATTCCAGTTTCGTTGGATTTGTCAGAACATTTATGAAAACCTGTCAATTTGATGGTAAAAGATAGCGAGGTGAAAGACGTTGAAGTATTTGTTATGATTTCATACAGGTTAACAGATTTGAAAAAAATTGTTAGACATTTTAGGGCTTTATATTGAATTATTTAATTCACCTTGATTTTATATTCAAAAACGAGTATAATAAATACCAAGAAATTCATCAATTTTAACCGGGAATAAATAGGGGGAAAACCGGGAAAAACTTTAGAATTTCAAAACGAAAAATCGCTAGCAACCCTGCAATTTGAACTGTAAATTAAAAGAAATTGTCCATTTGTATCTTTAATCAAATAATATTCATCCTTATAAAATTGCATATCAAAAAAATTACTACTCAATTACTTTTCACCGCATGTTTTTTGGTAAACCCTTGCAATTTGGAGCTCAAATTTATTTCCCTTTTGGAAACTTCTTTTTCAGTACCGCCTTTCTTAAAAACAATTTTGAGAAACAAAAAAGCTATCATAGATGAATCCTCATTTTATTTTTGAGTCTAGAAATTCATGAAATACAGTTCACAGTTCTTAAAGGATTATCTTATATTGAACTTAAACTAAAATTACTAGTTATCGTTGGTAGAGAATGATACTTTGAAATCGCAAAATATTCCAAGAGAGTGTTTTTAGGTTTTACTTACTTCATATGATAATTTGCTTACTTCATATGATGTGAAGATAACACAAGGCAACCAATTTCACGTTTTTCCGAGGGGCAAAGAACTTAAGAACTGAATATAGACTGATTTGCGATCAGTTTTTTTTGTAGCAGCTCTTTCAAAATAACTTTGGAAAATGGATAAAAATTCATTTAATAAACTAGTGCACTTTTTTCGTAGAACTGTAGAAGATTTAAAAGATTCGGAAATTGAAGGTTTTAATTTAATGATAAACTTTCCCCAAGATCGCGAGTAACTTTGATTTCTGAGAGAAAAATTACTGAAGTTTTCTTATTGTTTATTTTTTGAAATTTTGCAAAATACGGCAATTTCGATTAAATTTTTAAGAAAGTTTAACACAATTAAATCTTAGATATTTCTTAAATCATAAATTCAATCGTTTTGCAGTCTTCAACAGACTTATTAATAAATTTATATCCTTAATAATAGATACTCTAATATTTTCTGCAGCGGTGTCAGAAATAGTTGCAATGTTTCTATTAAACTTTCTTAAAATTCTAGAATTTATTATTTTCAAAGCTGTAGGTAAAGCAGAATAAATTTTAATAACTTTGAGTTTGACTGTTCAATTTTTAAAATGAATTCAAAAGCTGAATATATTTACTTGAATTGGTGAAAAAAAACGAAAATATATTTAAAAGTAAAGTATTGATTAAAAGTATTGATTATTCAAAACATTACTTTGTGCTCATCAAACAATAAAGCTCTAAAGATTTTTTAAATGTGAGGCAAAGAGAGCAAAGAATCAAAGAGTTTTCAGAAAGGCAATAATCAATTTGAAAAAAAATGTGACCAAATATTACAATATATTTCATTTTTATTTTAAATAACATTCCGTCTTCAACCATTTAAGCCCTTTTGCAAACTCTTTGCTTCAACAGGGATCACGGTTAGGAAAAAGAGCTAGTTTTTCAAGGGGGAAATTTGAATGGTATTGATTTACCTTCAATATTTTACTCGATCAATTTTTATTGGACATTTATCAAATGCCTCATAGGTATAGGAGTTTTCCTAGGAAATGTCTAGGAGCATAGGAGGTGTAGGAAAATCATGATCGCACCATTTACCAAAATGGATCCTGATCTCTACCTTTCACATACTAACACAACTCCTTCCTTGGATACTTGAATATGGATTCGCAGACGTATAGACGGTTTCCATAGTTGGTGATACTAGCTTGTCTTTGGTTCTGACTATTTCAAAAATTTGTTTTGGAGTATGTAAGAGCGAGAGGTTGCTAGTTGAACTTAAAGAGTATCTGACTAACAATCCTTCCCTTTTCCCCATAGACTACTAGGACGTGGCCGGCGCCGTTATTAATCATATAAATCATATAAAAAGGGAGAGCATCAGTTTTGTACAATGAGATTGGCTGCTAATCCCAAGCACCATTCATTTGGACTTTGTGCAAAATTGATGGCCTCGATTAATCACGGAGTAGCAACCATTGGCGACGTGGAACTTGTTCTGCTTAGCCACGCCAGCGATCATGGAATTCGAAATGTATAGTTTGAAATCAAATTAAAAAAATACGAAATTTTTTACTAGAAACTATTTGAATAAAAAAAACCTGTAAATCAAGCATTTCAAGTTCAATGATTTAAGGTGGATATGAGTAGTCAATAAAGCTAAGTTAAGTTAAGCTATATCGTTTGGAAAAATAAAAAAACAGCTAAATAGGACATTAGTAATAACTGATAAACGAACAAACCAGTATTAAAAAAAAGTGAATAAAAATCAACTTATCAATCAATCATAAAAATTGGGAACTATCCTTGCTATTCTGATTTCAGAGATATAACGCTTTAAAAACTTGAAATTTTGCAGTTATAGATTCATTAAAACTTATTAATTCATTACTGGAAAACGTTAATTCATTACTGGAAACTGTTCGCATTTCATCTTAATGATTTCAATTCATTGAACTACATTTTTACATTTTTTAGCTGGATTCACTTCCGTTTCAAGCAAGATTGACGATTGAAATTTTCAGTGTTTCGCTCAAATTCATGTTCAACCAACAGTTTAATCGAAGAAAATAGAGTAAATGATAAACTAACAATGTACTCTTTCAAAACAGTCACATTTCCTGCAACAACCTGGAAGATAAAGCCAAAAATGCTTCGTGTGACATTTTTGCGTAGAATCTCATCGCAAACGGATACAAGTTTTTACGAAAAACTGTCAGATGGTTATGGTTTTTCTTCCTTTAAAAGCTTGTATTATGTCTGTTTTGATTATTTAGTAAAGTTTTCAAACAACTTCCTTGAGTAACCCAACCAAATCCGAGCTTTCTTCTGAAGAAAATTTTTTTCGTTATAAGGATATACAATTAAATTAAAAAGAAAACGCATTAAAGTCTCTTTCCTTCTCTTCCACCCACTTTTCTCGAGCAGAAACATTGTATAACATAATAAATATGATGAGAGTCTGCAAAAAACTTCTCAAAACAAGAGGTTCTGGATAAGAGAATCTGGAATTTTTTATTTCAATAAACACTCGGATAATGAAAAGCTAGAACTCTTAAATAAAAAGTAATTTCATATTTGTCAGTTCAAAATAAGTTTTGAAATGCTTCCCTCCACAAAAAAAAAAATAAATTTAGCAGACCTGTGTTATAATTAAAACATACCGGTATTAAAAAAATCATTATACATTTTCACATTGAAAATTTATTTCCGTTTTTCGGTACATAACCGTTGTTTTTGTTTGAACGTTTTTATCTTAATATGTTGAAAAAGATAAATTCAAAATTTCAACCAGAAATAAGTTTTACAACCGAGTATTCCACTGACTACCCTGTTTAGTAGAAATCGGTAAAAAGTGGTATGAAGCCCAATATGTCGTTTTTGTGCCAAAGGGATTTTTTTAAACTTATAAAAATTACATTCAAAAGGAAAATCTGGGTTTATTTCTCAGACTCCAGGCTCTAGAAAATAGGAAAAGTCTTTGAAACTAACCAAGAATTGAAAAAATATGGCTCACAGATCCAGAAAAAGATCCGGATTCTTTACATTTTTTTAGACTACTTAGTATGTTTGGGGCATTATAGCTTTTGTCTCTATTCCGGTAATCCATAAAAAATAATATTTATCCATACAAAACTTCAAAAACAAATCCATATTGACATACCCCACTATTTAGAAAGGACCAAGTTCTGGATATATATAGGAGCTGTTACCGCATGGCAAATTCTCAATTCAGCCATTTTGGTTTTGCTACTGCGGAGCTCATGGAGTTTGTTTACCATCAAACCACTGATCGGATGAGCAAATCTAGAGTTTGTTTTGATTACGTCGTATGAACCAATATAAACAAAAATGAGTTATTGGTTGCAAACTATTGTTAAAGATGTATTCTATGTTAGGTAAAAACTTGGTTTCATTTGATCAATAGAAAACTTCAATAAAATTATTTGAATTTTGGACGTATAAACGCTTTCTCTTTTTCTAGTGCAATTTGGTTTTAACGACGTTTTGCGCAGCACTGGATGGACGTGATGCAAAAGGACTCAAAACAACTGTTCGTCGTGTTGGTTTTTGTGTCCTTCTGCATTTTGGTAGAAAATGCATCACCAGATGATGGAAAGATTGTTTATTTAATCGGGAAACGTTTAAAATAGTTGTTCTGACTACCGCAGTGACAAAAATATTCAACTTTCTCCTGGGTAAGTTCAATGTTACTTATATGTCTAAAATAGTTTTCATCCTGATAGTTTTTCTCAATACAGTGATAGCTAACTTCAAAGCAATGCTTCAAAAGAGTTCCTGCACTTTTTATTGTATTATCAGAGTGGGAGGTACATAGTAACCGGTCATTCCCAGTTCACCAAGAGCCTGATGCACAGTCCATCACAGCTAGATTTCAATCTGCTGCACCGGTGTGGTGTGAAGATTGCTCTACTCCCCAATGTTGGAGACTTGGACAAGGCCCTCCCACCAATTCGGTAGAGAAAATATCACCCGCGAGGATCCAGACAACACTCCAGGGATTGAAACGTAAGTACTCTTTCTTTACTGTTCTTTCTCGAGATACTTGGCAAATTGCCAACTGAAGAGTTTCCTAAATTTTATGCTAATAGTTGAGTCATACCCCAGAGGAATCATATAATGTTAGAGCTTTAGTACTTGAAGCAAGTAAGCTGAAATTAGTGAAGGTTAGGACAAAACAAATCATGTTTTAAGTTAAAATTCATAAATTAGCAATACGACGTATGCGCCCAAAAAGTATTGCTAAAGGTCGTAAGTACGTTTTCACCCGAACATCTAAATTCAGGCCTGTATTGAGCATTCTGGCATATTTCTCATCTATTCTTGTTATCGCATATCAATTTTTCAGACAACTCTGTGCCACATTAGAAATACCAGAATTGAAATTGTTTTATAAAACTTCAGCAGCGATTTTCTCGAATCAAGTCAGGTGGCTCATACGACGTAATCAAAACAAACTCTAGAAATATTCTTATGTTTGTAAACAAACTTAATGAGCACCCCGCGCACTCCTCGCCTACTTACTGTGAAAGTCAGAGAACCTTGTGTTTAAAAAAAATTGGAAAGGACCAAGGCAGTCATCACGAGATAGTTCTGTTTGTCAATATTGATTAAATATTCTGAAATTTCTAACTACGAAAATAGATTAATTTTATACAAAAACGATATTTTTGGCTGATTTTTAGAGCTTTTATTTATTTTAATTAATTATTTATTTAAAGCTAAAAATCGTGTTTTTACATTACATGGTCAACTAACTAGCCTAACTCATATCTAACTGCCATACTCAAAACATGGGTCAGCAAATATTTAAAAACACACCAAACTCCGTTTTGAATTGCTTTCTGTTATTCCACCTCACTTCCCTCAATTCTCTTTTAAAAACATACAAACTAGGATCGGCCACCCTCAAATTTTATGAAATCGCTTTCGTTAGCAACCATAATGCTGCCTTAAGTTTTTTACAATGATTTGGAATAATTTGTTGTAAGATATTTTCAATGTCATTGATTTTTAATTTTAGACGATTTTTTATTATACTTTCGCACCATTTCCAAACTGCATTAGCATTTTTACATGATTTTAAACGATGCATATTATCATCTATGGAGCCACATTTTTCACAAATTACTGATTTCAAATTACCAACATTGTACATTTCTAATTTTCTTTTATTTGGTATCAAGTCATTTACAAAAGAATAAACTAATGAGCGATCTTGGAAAGAAATGAGTTTATAATTCAAATTTCCCCACACATTTTTCCATTCAACTGACATTTTATTTTCTATATCTTTATTTGCATTTTATCTAAAAAATAATTATATAGAGCTTTAGTTGTCGGTAAGTCAAAATTTGTCGTTACATCTAAACCTTCGTTTATCCACTCTCTTGCATTCCGCGATAGAAATGATTTCGATCTTGATTCAATTAAAAAATTTTCCAAAGCAAAACCACCGTCCACATCCTGATTGTAAAATATGTTTTTCAAAAATAATGCTTTAGCTTTAGCCTCTGGATCTGTTAGTTTCAATCCTCCTTTATCAAAATCTAAGTAAAGTTGATTTCTGTTTAGTTTAAAAATGTAACCGTTCCAAATAAAAACTTGGGGTTTAAATATAATTTTTTTAAGTAAATATAAGTAGAACAAGAATCATCTAATATCTCTCTTTGATTATAATTTGTTACATTTTCCTCTCTTATCTCTTTCTTCATTGCAGGTAATCCATCGGTTCTTTTGAGCTTGTAACAAGTAAGTCCTTAAAAACAAACTTTTCGAGTACTTTTCAAAATATTATTCAAATTCAATATGATGTTCTCATCTTTTTGATATGAACATTCCGTTTAAAAAATAATCAGCATTGTGATTGAGCAAATCTTGTGCCGCCAAACGTATTTTCAATATTAATTGTGATTTTAATTGAATAAAAATGAAAAAACTCATAATACCGATTAACATTGATTCAACAAACAAAAATGTCATTTCACTGATATTTAGCTGAAGCTTGACTATGACTATGACTATGGTTTTAGTTATGAGTACATATCAAGCCTTCCGCTTGCCTAGTAGTCTCAACCTCTAAGGGCCTAAGTGGACGTTTAACTCCTGATCAGTTTATGACTTTTCGGGGTATCTAGGGGTAGTACGATTTAGCCGTTTTGCTAAAAACTCATATTATTACAGCCTTCAAGAGCGCTTTGATCCGAACTACCCTTAAATATGGATGTCTCTCTATGCCTTGGCGTAGAAACCTCTAGTCAAGTAACAGGTAGCTGCTGGTGAACAAAACAGATTAAATATTCAAGCTCATGTCACTGCACATAAGCATTGCAATAAGCCGACCGCACGGGAAGCCAAAGGTATGCGGATATTATCGATTGGCAGGTGCTTTTTATTAGTTCGTATAGCTACTTGAGTAGATATAAAACATTCCATGGTTCAACAGCATCAGTATCTTGTACATGCAGAGGGAAGGATGGAAATAGATTATCTATAATTGCCATATAATTTATGAATAATTCGTTGTGGAAATATGAAAAGTCTTTAGAAAAATCTTAAGTAACCTAAAATAATCTTCGTGAATTGCATTCCTGAACATACTATCTGACTGCTTTGCTTTGATCTCCACATTCAGTGAGCAATTAACTTATATGAGATGTATACTAGACTGAGTCGATTTGGGGTCATCTTTGAATTTCTCAAACCCTGGGGTCTTAAAAGCTTCGTTTTGTTCCAAAACTCATGCACGATTTTTTGCAGAATTTTTAAGTAACGTTTACATGAGTTAATTTGAACTTTTTGGTTTGTATGGGAAAATTGAATATTTTGTACTGAAAAATCAACATCATTTTTGTTTCTTGCGTGGAACCGAGCCTGCTAATGTTTTTTGTGCCAATTTATAAATTTCTTACAGGAAATTTTCCGCTGAACAACTTTGTAGAATATCATAACTTCGTATCTTTTTAGACAAAAAAGTTATTAGCTCTTTAACAGGTGTATGTCTTTTGGCATTGAAAAACAAGAAACTCAATTGACACCACTGCTGGGTACCTAGCGAAGTATTGTAAGACCACTTTTCATGCCATACTTCGTGGGGCACAAGCAGTGATGTCAATTGAATTCATGGTTTATCAATCCAAAAATACATACACCTGTTAAACAGCTAATAACTTTTTTGTCTAAAAAGATACGAAGTTATGATATTCGACAAAGTTGTTCAGCAGGAAATTTCCTGTAAGAAATTTATAAATTGGCACCAAAACCATTAGCAGGCTCGGTTCCACCGAAGAAACAAAAATGATGTTGATTTTTCAGTACAAAATATTCAATTTTCCCATACAAACCTAAAAGTTCAAATTTACTCATGTAAACGTTACTTAACAATTCTGCAGAAAATCATGGATGAGTTTTGGACCAAAACGAAGCTTTTAATAACCCAGGGTTTGAGAAATTCAAAAATGATCCCGAATCGACTCAGTCTAATGTATACATTGTTACTTATTGTATTAAAGTCGGATATCTTAAAAAAAAACTTTGTTCACACTCTTAATACGTCTAGACTTATCACTGGTCACTATAACACTATTAATTCCTGATTTTGCATATGCACCAAATTCCTTTATGCTAGTTCTGAAGAAAGTAGTGGATGTTGAGCTTATAAAAATTCAACCTTCATCTTTTCCAATGGATACATTTATGTATTATATTCCAAAAAGTAGAAGATTCAATTTAATGGCTACAAATAAGTACCGTCAAACCGAGCATCATGAAACGTCATGGTTAGATGCAACATTTCTGTACCACAATACTCATTCAATTTTTTTTAAAATTATGTTATAAAGTTATCATTTTATAATAACAAAACGATGATACCATAGTTTCTCACATCGTGAGATAGTATTTAGAAGTTTTTGAATCTTCTGGAAAATTTAAAAAATCGAGCAATAGATGTACAAATTTTTACATTTTTCGATGTAGTAAAAAACGTTACACAGTATGACCGATTGACAATGATATAACCCACAAACTTTATATAGATTTAATTATCTTATACCAACACTGTTGGTGTAAAAATATTTTTCGGACAATCACCTAAATTTTTATAAATAAATATTTTCATTATTCCGTTACCAGTCTGTGCTAAAATGCATCAACATGCATATCAATGATTCACCGATTTAATCTTGTTTCCATATGCTGGAATATGGTTTTATTTTTTTTTTTTTTGTAGTATTTTTACCCACAAACATATACAGCACCCTTATGCTTTCTCTTTAAAAAAAATGTTGACAGAAAAAATATAAATTTTAATTCGAATAAAATCAAAAATAACTGCAGATGGTGCTTTATGCGTAACTATATCACAAATCTTTATATATAAAAAGCAATTTCTGTATGTTTGTTTGTATGTCCTCTATAGACTCAGTCGTTTTAAGAGCTAGAGGTCTGAAATTTAGCATGGATGCCCATTAGGACCAGGAAGGATGAAAAACGTTTTCAGATTTTCGGATGACCCCTTCTGAAGGGGGTCGTCCATACAAGACAAATATTGTTTTCGCGATATTGGCGTTACTTTTCGTCGGATGTGTAAAAATTTGCACATGGGGGTTTTGAATGACGAGTAACTGATTTCACGTGTAAAATTTTGTGTAAAGGGTCATCTAAAGGGGTCGTCCATATTAACTGTTCTTTGTTTTTGCGATTATGATGTTATTATACTTCGTATTCAGATCAAAATTGGTTCACGATTGTTTTGAGTGACGTGCAATCGATTTCAGATATCAAATTCAGTGTTAGGGGCCGGCAAAAGGGGTCGTCGATATTATGTTTTCAATATCTTAGTGCATAGGTCGGCAACCTGCGGCTCGCGAGCCGCATGTGGCTCTTTGGATGTATAACTGCGGCTCTTTAGCTCAATGTGTGAAAATTTTGAAAATCCTCGAAATTTTCTGGACGTAACATTAGTTCCTTCATTTGGAAGCCTGGAGAAATTTTTATTCGCTGGCACGGGAAGTTTTCCGTTGAATTTCATTTTCTGATTTAATCGGATAAAAATAAAAACCGAGCATTTTTTAATCGTCAGATAAAGCCTTCGCTATTAGGATTATGAAATTGAGTTTGTTTTTCTTGAATTGAATATTTTAAAAGTTTGTTAAAAAATATTTTTGTAAACCGGGAACTGAGTGTTGGTTTAGTTTTAGAATTTCATAAATAATATGAATATTTTTAAGTCTTTATTCGAATAAGAAACTCTATTTGGTAAAGAAGCATTTTCTTCCATAAACTTTAATATATCTTCTAACAACTTTTACGTCTTTTTTTTTAATTCTCAACCTAATTTCTAATTTTGCAATTATTTTTAAAACGTCATGGCTGTTCTGAGTCTTTTTTAGAATTTAGGTTTTGGTTTGTTCTATGATCAAAATAACGTCAAAAAACTAAAATTTGAGTTTAAAAAATCGGTTCGTTGAAAAATGAAATTCAGCGAAGCAAAGACAAAGTTATGTTAAGTTAAGCAAAGCTAAAGTAGATGTCTATTATTATGTAAGATTTATTTTTGTTATGGGGATTTTTTTTAATATCTGACAATTTGCGCCGGGGGTCTTCAGATTTTCCCCAAAATTGAAAATTTGGTTCATTTTTGCGACTTAAAAACACATGTTTTTTTTCAGATTTCTAACATTTTTATTTTTTGAGTTAGCTTCGGTTGAATTTTTTTGAAAATAAAAAATAACCATTTTTCAAAGCTACATAACTCTGTTATTTTTCAACGGAAATTATAAAATAGCACATCAAAATGCATTGAAATTTTATCAGCTTTCCAAACAAAATATTTGAAAAAAATTAAATAATTACCTTCAACATGAAAAGTTGTAAATAAACTTTAAATGGCGTCTAAAAGTACCGTCTGCACCACCGAATATTTTGCAAAAAACCATTGTATAGCTCGATTCATGATGCAACTTTCATCTGAAGACACCAAAGTGGGCCATTAACACCTTGAAGAGTTATGAAAGAAATAATGACAATAAATCTCTTTTTTTGCATCGAAAACAAACAATGGTCGAACAACTACACTCACATATGAAGATAGCAAGCACTTCTAACAACATGGAAACAAAAGAACTTATCAAAGCAGGTAAAAAACACAATTTTTCGTGCTTTGTAGAGTGTTTGCAGCAAAACTGACTTTAAATTTTAACCAAAATTCTTAGTATCGTACTGTTAATGTGATATAACTAATAATGGGAATGTTGCTTTAACAACCTGGTCATATACTATATAACTTATTAACTTTTCGATCAAAGATCATTGTAAAGCATAATCAATGCCAATAGTAGAAGGTTTAGTGCCTGGGTTTGGGATCACAAAAATGTGATTAAAAAATGAAACATAGACGTGCTTTACATTGTTTTTATATCGGGAGCTATGCACTGGACACCAAAATCATTTCCCATTGATCAAAAAAGTATGAGAAAGTGGCACAAATGTTGTAGAAATAATCGAAGAGCTCAGTATGGCCAGCCCAAGCTGTAAAATAATGAAAATATGATACTTTTACCGTATTCGTTTTCTACATTCGCCCAGTTTTGAGGTTTACCATTCTAGAAAGAACATAATTCGTCGTCAGTGTTTTGCTACCTCGATCGCTCACACACGAATCTTCAGTGTTACACCGTCCATTTTAAATCAAATCTGGGGAATTACGGATGCAAAACTTAGCGCATGAACTTCTAAAAATGACAGTAAAATGTGCATAACTTGTTGTGACCTGGTGCAAAACTGAGTATAAACGAATACGTTATTAGATTTTTGGATATAACATGAAGTCAGTTAAGCTACAACAATCTACCGCCCCTACTTTTATAACAGTCCCATATGCAAAAACAAGCAAGCGAGGAAATCAGCTTTTTCTGTTTTAGAATATATTTTTAAATTGTGATTACCACTTTCAGCATAAACGAAGATCGTTTCTAGGTTGTCATAATAAATCGTTTGACCTGAAATTTTCGAAATTGGGTTATTGGTAAGGTCGAGAGCACCATTTTTATTCACTATGGGACTGTTAATCGACCATATTTGAAACTTTTTTCAAATCTACTCGCATAACAGTCCCATACAGAGTATATTTTGTTTACCAAGCTACTTTCTAGGACTTAAATTTGATCATTTTTAAACTTCTAAATGCAATTGCCAGAAAAAAAACATACTTTTGGAAAAAAAAAATATCGTGAATTCCACATTGTTAGTTGAATATTTTTAAGATTTTTGATTGCATCCGATAGTTTTTCGCTCAGGAAGTCATTCCTAAGAAAGTCAGACCTGCCTTCGAAAACTACTGTGCATCATTCGACATCAGACTATCTCGCCGAATTGATATTTTTTTTCGAAATTTCTAGAACAAAACCTCTTTTTTCAGTGTTTTGTTTTGAAGACTTATGTTGACCTAAAATGACGAAAATTCATATGGGACTGTTATGCGAGTAGGGGCAGTCTGAAAAGGATGAAAAAATAGTGTTTTTTACCTGCTTTGATAAGTTCTTTTGTTTCCATTTTGTTAGAAGTGCTTGCTATCTCCATATGTGATTGCAGTTGTTCGACCATTGTTTGTTTTCGATGCAAAAAAAGAGATTTATTGTCATTATTTCTTTCATAACTCTTCAAGGTGTTAATGGCCCACTTTGGTGTCTTCAGATAAAAGTTGCATCATTAATCGAGCTATACAATGGTATTTTTTGCAAAATATTCGGTGGTGCAGACGGTACTTTTAGACGCCATTTAAAGTTTATTTACAACTTTTCATGTTGAAGGTAATTATTTAATTTTTTTCAAATATTTTGTTTGGAAAGCTGATAAAATTTCAATGCATTTTGATGTGCTATTTTATAATTTCCGTTGAAAAATAACAGAGTTATGTAGCTTTGAAAAATGGTTATTTTTTATTTTCAAAAAAATTTAACCGAAGCTAACTCAAAAAATAAAAATGTTAGAAATCTGAAAAAATACATGTGTTTTTAAGTCGCAAAAATGAACCAAATTTTCAATTTTGGGGAAAATCTGAAGACCCCCGGCGCAAACCCGTCAGATAATAAAAAAAATCCCCTTATGGAAGATCCGAGATAGCAATCAAAACTTTCATTGGACCGCGGCATATTTCCACATCAGCATTGGTTGAATCTATTCTTGACGATTCCAAAAATCCAAGATACACTGAAATACAGCAAATCTGTCAAGAATTAAAAGTACAGACCCCGTTCAATTTTGGCAACATCCGAGCAAAACCCGTTCGATTTTGGCAACATCCAAAAAAGACAGGTATTTTATAACTTTTTTATTTTATATTTTCATTTCAAATTAATAAAAATTAATGTAAAACGTTATCTTAGCATGAAATTTTTCAATTTGGCTTATTAATAATAGTTTTAAACTTAAAAAAACACGATTTTTTCCATGTTTAACTGCTAAAAACTAATATAATTGAGCCAAATTGAAAAATGTTATGCTTATAAAAGGTTTTACATAAATTTTGAATAATTTGAAATGAAAATTTGAAATAAAAAAGTGCCATAAAAATCCGTTTGATTTTGACAACATTCGATTTTGGCAACATAAAATTTACGGGCGTGTTGCCAAAAACGAACGGGGTCTGTATTTTAAAAATATCTTTTTGACTGTTTGAAATATTTGAAGTTGTTTTGTTTTGAAATATTGAAAAATTAGAATGAGTTATTCACACAAAGAATATCATTGAAAATGGTTAACATTTTCGGCCAGGGAATCGCCAACAAACTCTTATAATGTTTAACATTACGAATTCGCAAGTGAAAACTAAGAATTCATTCAACAAATTAAAAATCTGTTTGAAAAACTCAAATAGATTATATTCCAAATCACTTATTTGGATAATAATATAATAATATAAATATATGTAATATAAAATATGAATTTGTGGTTAAAATTTATAGAAACTTTGGAAGGATCAATCTGAATCCATGATATATTTCAGGCTCAGAGGTTTAGAGATTATTTTTAAGTTAAAATTTTATCAGAAATCAAAATGAGAACTAGAGAGCTGGATCGGAATGCTTGTAATGAAAATAAATTAAAAGAAATTTTATAACCACATTTTATAGTTCACATCTCGCGACCGATTATTAAATTTTGTCAAATTTTGTCTATTTTTTTTTTAATCTGTAAAATGAGCATTTATGAATTAAAATTTGGTGGTTTAGTTATTCTTAGGCCCGGAAAATATTTTTCTATTTAAAATGATAAATTTATGCGCATAACAAACAAATGAACCGCAATGGATTTTTATGGATGTTCAAAACCAAAAATAAATTAAGGCTTATTTGTAGAATTTGAAGAAAAAATAATAGTGACAAACCTCGTATAGTTTTTTTTATATTAATTTACATTTTTTAAGATGCAGATGCGGAGAGAGAGGTTAGGGTTTCGCTTGAAACTACCGGCAACTCTCTTTGTCATCTCAGCGGCTTCCATTTTTCGATTTCCCCCGATCCAGACTTCCTGGCTGTCGACAAAGGTTCCCCAAACACTTTAATTACATTTGTAACGGTTGATTTGGCAACTTTTAGCGATTTTGCAAGCTTTGCGTGCGAGTAGCTCGGATTTTCGCAAAATTTTGATACGAGGGGTGTTCAGGTTTTTTAAATGCAAAATTGAAAAAAATACGTCAAGTTGATATTGACCAAATTTTGACCGTATCACCCTTTAAACTAATTCTAAAGTTAAAATATCTTAAAACTTTTTTCTAGCTTTACGAAGGATTAATCACCGTAATTCATATTTGTAGCTTAAATTTATCGACCCTAGCGGTGAAAAGTGATGTCCTTCTTAGTAAGGACATCTCAAGATTATGAAATTTCTTTTTTTTCTATTTCAACCCTCATCCGCATTAGGGTGTCATTTTGACACCATTGCAAGTTTGAAGGCTTGTAACTTTTTTCAGAAGCTTCAAAATACAAAAATTTCTTCGGGGACCCTAAATGAATTCAAAAGTTCTTCAATATTGAATCTTTACTTTTTTTTATGGACGAACCCTGGAAGCCTGGACAAAAAAACTCCCTTTTCCGACTTTGGGTGTCATTTTGACACCACAAAAGTAAAATCTATTTAAGTCGTTTGAATTATTATGAACTTCGTATAAAACTTATATCAATAGAAACCTTGTAATGTCAGTAAAATATGTTTAGAACATTATATACAGCTGAAGTTACAAGTTTTTTCGTTATTCAGCATGAAAGAAAAAAATCCGAAAAAAACATGCCTCACGAAAACTCCTGTAGTTCATATGTTACACGTCCAAAAAAATATTTGCCTTATGCATATGAAAGTTGAAGTTAATGCCTACATCATGAAGACCAGAAATATTTTTTTAATTTTTTTTTAATGAAATGGTCACAAAAATTTCAAAAAAGTGGTCTAAAAAACCTACTTTTCATTCGATTGCTAGTAAATACTGTTTGAGCGATGGTAGAGTGTTTAAAAAATATGACTACAAACTTTATTGAAATTCTAACATTTTGCTGTCTTTAGATTTTCGATGCAACAAAAATTGAATTTACTGGAATTTTTGAAAGTTGGCTACTTTGCGCGACTTTTTCACTAATTGAAATTTCATCTGTTTTTGTGGTCCTCCGTCAGGTTGTACCCGGATTTTCAGTGCTTTCTCGCCGTTTGAAGCAATCAAAACTATATCCATTGAAAAGGGAATTTAATCTACATTCTAGTGAGGTGCTACAATTCACGCTGTGAGATTTCACAAAAATATGAAAATTATAAACGTAAAATCATTCCTGAATTTCTAGAACCACGAGCAGCGCGTCCAGCAAAACGTGTTTGTTTGCTCTCCGAGTAGGTACGGTGGGTGATGATTTGGTCAGAGAGCGAAGCCGACAGACGAAATAATGATGCGTGTCGTGACAAGCAAACGTGAACTACTATCAATAGAAAATTTCCAACCAAGAAACGTACGACACGCATCATTATTTCGGCTCTCGGCTTTGCTCTCTACCCAAATCACCACCCACCGTACCTACTCGGAGAACAAACAAACACGTTTTGCTGGACGCGCTGCTTGTGGTTCTAGAAATTCAGGAGTGATTTTACGTTTATAATTTTCATATTTTTGTGAAATCTCACAGCGTGATTTGTTGCACCTCACTAGAATGTAGATTAAATTTGCTTTTCAATGGATATAGTTTTGATTGCTTCAAACGGCGAGAAAGCACTGAAAATCCGGGTACAACCTGACGGAGGACCACAAAAACAGATGAAAATTCAATTAGTGAAAAAATCGCGCAAAGTAGCCAACTTTGAAAAATTCCTGTAAATTCAATTTTTGTTGCATCGAAAATCTAAAGACAGCAAAATGTTAGAATTTTAACAAAGTTTGTAGTCATATTTTTTAAAACACTCTACCATCGCTCAAACAGTATTTACTAGCAATCGAATGAAAAGTAGGTTTTTTAGACCACTTTTTTGAACTTTTTGTGACCATTTCATTAAAAAAAATTAAGAAAATATTTCTGATCTTCATTTTTTTTTTTAAATATGTCTTTATTTGTATCAACTTATCACTACATTTATATTACATTATAACATTAAATTAGGTGTTCAGCTCAATAATGAACTGTTCAGAGCCCTATAATTAACTAGATATTAAAAATTTATTTGTAAGAATTAAATTTGCTTAGCGCAATTAAGTATTTAATGTAGGAGAACATCCTGTAATGGCAAAAATATTTTAAACTTAAAACTAAACACTATCCTAAAATTAAACTAGTTATAAAGAGAACGAATCTCTGCGATGGAAGACTGCATCGATTTTCCTCTGAAGTTAGAGATGATTTTGTTGACCATCTCTTCGATCGATTCAATGCCCGCAATCCGATGAAGATCTTCGGTGCTGTGCCAAGGTGGAAGCCGCAAAAT
The DNA here is from genome assembly GCF_029784155.1 of Uranotaenia lowii. NCBI lineage: Eukaryota > Metazoa > Arthropoda > Insecta > Diptera > Culicidae > Uranotaenia > Uranotaenia lowii. The sequence continues at coordinate 231,711,284 of NC_073692.1, forward strand.
CATTTTCAGAACCTTGTTCTGAATCCTCTGGATGGCCTTCTTCCTCGTCGCGCAGCAGCTAGACCAAATCGGAACTGCATACATTATCGCTGGTCGGAAAACTTGCTTATAAATAAGCATCTTATTCTTCAGGCACAGCCGGGATTTCCTGTTGATGAGAGAATAAAGAAATTTAGTATATTTATTACACTTAGATTGAATATCTTCAATGTGATTTTTAAAAGTAAGATTCCGATCAAGTGTAAGTCCCAAGTACTTCACGTGATCAGACCATTCTAATGAAACCCATTAAAAGTTATGGAATGATTTTCATTAGGTTTTAAAAATTGAGCTCTTGGCTTATGGGGAAATAAAATAAGTTGAGTTTTGGAAGCGTTAGGAGAAATTTTCCACATTTTCAAGTAAAGCGTAGTTCTTTTAGAAATGGGACAGTTACGAATGCGTGTATCTCAAAAACCATTCGTTTGATCGAAATACTTTATATGAAGAAAATGAAGGTAATGTTATGATATTTCATGAAAAAATTAAAAAAAAATTATTTATCGTTTTTGGTTAGAGAAATTTCTATTTTATTCTTGGTATCTCCCATTGGCCGGCGCACACTTTTTTCAATCATGGTATTGATCAGTTTTTCCAACTTATACTTCGTCAAATCTATATTTTAGGTGGCTTAACCTTCCTTCTTCAATTTCTGATACTTTTCGGTTCAATACTTCTCTTTTAAAAGAGACTGGATGCATTTTAGTGGATACAGTAGTTTCGAAATGAACAAATTTGATTATTTTTGACCACATTTTTGAACGTTTTTAATGGAATTTCTTCTGGCAAAATCTGACAATAACGAAGTGAAACCATCATAAGATGTTATAATAAGATAAAATCGGTTAGTATAAATCGTAGGTTGCAGGTGGTACATACAAGATTACTCTTTTTAGGCTTTTAAAAATAGCGAAAACCAAAGTTTCGTTTTGAAAATTTTTGTTTTTTTTTTCGCAGGAGCAGAATTTTGGCAAATCATTATAATTTTATACAAAATAACCAGCAAATACATCCTTTAATATACTCGGGATATTGCAACGAGCAGACATGGTATAGGATTCAAACGCTGGAGTTTATTTAAAATAGGATATTTCATAAGTTTTGTCGTTCATCAGAAATCACCAGTCCCATAGCCTCGGGGCCGGCTTTACAGCTTACGAGCTCTGGAACTAGCAAAAAATGGTTGTTTGAGGTTGGTTTTGAATGAGTCATCATTAGGCAACACTTTCAGCTTATCGGAGAAAATTGTTTTGGACATTTCAGCGATTTACCCTTAGTTTTTCGCTTATTGAAAATTAAATATACTGGTAAGAGACTTGACTTCCCTGATGACCCTCAACCGTAGTTGCCGATCATGTGCTTCACTCCAATGCTTGATTTGAACTTTGTGGACATTATTGACAGTGTTTGCATACTTATCCACCACACAAACTCAGTAATTCTTTGAAAAATCAAAGGTTTTGTCAGCTAACAATTTGATAATGACGAATTTTAAAGGAAACTGTGCAAAATTATTTTTTTCTTTTTTTCTTGCATCGTACATAATTCAAAAATGCGTGAATCTTAAATTTTGAAAAAAATAGGTCGAATAGTACTTTTCACAGGCAACAAAATGCTGACAAAATTTTGATTATCCGATAACCAGTAAACGAGCTATTAGCAAATGAAAGTGTCCCATTTCTAAAAGAACTAAGCTTTAATTCAAAAAGGAATTTAAATTTTGTTGCAATCTACTGCGTACCACCCGTAAATTTCGACCTTTGGCTGAAAGCAAAGTATCATCAGCAAATAATCTTCTACCTTTTCCTTCTGGTACATCAGGAAGATCAGAAGAAAAAATATTGTATAAGATTGGCCCAAGTATACTACCCTGAGGGACTCCAGCTCTAATGGGTGTCCTTTCAGAGCATGAATTTTGACAGCTTACTTGTAAGGTTCGGCTAGTCAAATAATTTTGTATAATTTTGGTGAGATATACAGGAAAATCAAATCGAGCTAATTTAGCTACTAAACCTTTGTGCCAAACACTGTCAAAAGCTTTTTCAATATCAAGAAGAGCAACACCAGTTGAATAACCTTCAGATTTGCTGGCGTTAATCATATTAGTTATACTCAAAAGTTGATGTGTAGTAGAATGTCCATGACGAAAACCAAATTGTTCATCAGGGAAAATAGAATTCTGATTAATGTGAATCATCATTCTATTCAAAATAACTCTCTCAAATAGTTTACTTAAAGATGGAAGCAAACTAATTGGTCGATAACTTGAAGGCTCTGAAGCACTTTTTCCGGGTTTTAAAATTGGAGTTACTTTGGCATTTTTCCATTTATTGGGAAAATAAGCCAAGTGAAAACATTTATTGAAGATTTTAACTAAAAAATTTAAAGGCAACTTTTTAATAAGAATATAGAAAATCCCATCTTCCCCTGGGGCTTTCATATTTTTAAATTTTTTGCAAATCAATTTAAGTTCATCAATATTTGTCTCATGAGAACTTTCAAATACATTTTGTTTAGAAAGAATATCATCAAATTCAAGGGAAATTTGAGCATCAATTGGACTTACAACGTTTAAATTAAAATCATGAGCAGACTCAAATTGTTGGGCCAATTTTTGAGCTTTTTCTGCATTCGTTAAAAGAAGTTTATCCCCGTCTTTCAAAGTAGGAATTGGCTTCTGGGGCTTTTTCAGAATTTTAGTTAATTTCCAAAATGGCTTTGAGTAGGGTTTTATGTCCTCTACTGCTTTGGCAAAATTTTCATTACGAATGAAATTTAAACGACGTTTGATCTCTTTTTGAATGTCGCAATAAATAAATTTCAAATAAGGATCCCTAGTACGTTGATATTGGCGTCGACGAATGTTTTTCAGTCGTATCAAAAACTGAAGATCATCATCAATTAAAGGTTGATTAAATTTATGTTTAACTTTGGGTATTGAAGCGGCTTTAGCATTGACTATTGAAGTTGTCAAATTTTCTACAGCCAAATCAATATCTTCAATTGAATTCAGTGGAACGTTTACATTCAAATTACGTTCAATAAAATTCCTATATCGCTCCCAGTCAGCTTTTTGAAAGTTAAAAGTTGATTTTAAAGGGTTTTCAATGGGACTTTGGGATAAAGAAAAAGTTACTGGAAGGTGGTCTGAATCGAGGTCCGCATGAGTAACTAATTGACTACAATGCTCGCCAAAATCCCTTAGAACCAAATCAATTGTGGAAGGATTTCTAATCGAAGAGAAACAAGTATGCCCATTAGGATATTCAACAGTGTAATAACCTGCAGAGCAGTCATTAAATAAAATATTCCCATTTGAATTTGATGAAATATTATTCCAAGATCGGTGTTTTGCATTAAAGTCACCAATAACAAAAAATTTAGATTTATTTCTGGTGAGTTTTTGTAAATCTCCCTTCAAAAAATTTTTCTGTTCACCGCTGCATTGATAAGGCAAATATGCGGCAATAATTATAATTTTCTCCATAGAAGTTTCTAGTTCAACTTGTTTCTAAGACTTTTGTATTGAAAGAAGGAAGAAGTCTAAATTTGAGACGACTATTGATGACAATAGCTACACCCCCACCTTGTCGATCAAGTCGATCATTTCGCAAAATTTTAAAGAAAGCATTGCTTTTCAAGTTATTGTCCGGCTTTAAAAAAGTTTCAGTGATGGCAGCAATATGTATGTTTTGAGTTTTCAAAAATAAAAAGAATTCATCTTGGTTAGCCAGCAAAGATCTAGCGTTCCAATTCATAATATTTAAACATCTATTTGGATCCATGAGGGAATCGCAAAGTCATAATAATTTTGTTAGCATAATTAAAAGAAGTTTGGAAAGCTTCAAACATTGAATTTGCTTTCAACATAAGTTGCATCATTTCCATTAAATTTTGATGCAAAAATTTTAATTTTTCCTCAGTAATCTCACCCAAATCAACAAAATTGTTAGGATCAGAAAATGAAGGAGAAGAACAAGTATTTGAATTTCGGGGATTTTCCCGAGCCTTTGCATGAACGTTGAGACTTGGTTTTTTCCCATTTTTATTAGTTATGCCTGGAGAGGGCAACCCATTTTCAACCACCTCTGAGAACGATAAACAAAGAGTCTGTGGCGCAGATTCAGCACAGGTAACATTAAAATCATTTCGGGTATTACCCAGCCGTGATTCCAATGTAGACCGAGGCTGAATGCGAACAGGTAGGTTGTTTGCCGGCCCGACGTGTGAAGACGAAAAAGAGGAAGGAGGAGAAGAAACTTTTCTGGAAACTTTGGGATTTTTCCTAGAAGCAATAATTTTTGCCCTGATGGGACAGTCTAGCGAATTCGAGGAATGATTACCTGCGCAATTTGCACACTTGAAAAATTCTGTTTTTGGTTTATCACCACCATAAAGGCATTTAGATTTTTCATGATCGAATGAGCCGCAAAGCATGCATCTGGCATTCATTCTACAATTTTTAGTGCCGTGACAAAAAGCTTGACAACGACGACATTGCGTAATATTTTGAAGGAAATTGGTTGAAGATTTTCGAAAAGGTTCGAATTTGACTCGACAATGCAACATAAGACGAGCCTTTTCAAGAATTTGCAAATTATTAACTTGATCCTTTTTAAAATGGATCAAATAAAGCTCAGGAGCAAAACCAACACTACTGATATTATTCGTGTTGGTTCTTTTCCTCATTTGAATTATTTGAATTGGAGAAAAACCTAACAAAGAATTTAATTCAGTTGTGATCTCATCCGGTGTCTGATCGCCGGTGAGACCACGAAGTACAACTTTAAAAGGACGATCACCTCTAGTGTCGTACGTAAAAAAATGGTGTTTTTTATGATTCAAATAATTTAAAATTTTTTGAAAATCATTAAAAGATTCCGCCAAAATACGAGCAGTTCCCCTTCGACCGATCTGAAAAGAAATCTTCACATCCTTGACGGAAGTGACGATTTCTTTTCGAAAGGCATTGAAGTCAGAAATCGTGACCGTAATTGGTGGAACCTTTTCATTTTTAAGAGTATAAGAAGAAGAAGGTTTCTTAGTACTCTTATCAGAATTAAATATGAATATTTCCTCTTCACCGATGTTATGAAGGACATCGAATGAATTGGAAATTTCAACTTTTTTGGGCGATGGGCCTGAATTAGGTTCGGCAATCCGTTTTCTTCCGGCCCTTGAACCGGCCGATGACTTCCCCATGCTGGAAAGAAAAGAGAAAAATATGAATAAAAAAAATAGAAATAATTTTAGCACTGAAAAGTGCTGATTGAAAAACAGGTAAGGAAAAAATAAATAATGTAAAAATGTTCCTGCGGGTACACAGCAACGATACGATGCTCCGGCGTACGTGTTGACGGCTCAACGGTACAGATGGAAGTGATTTCTGATCTTCATGATGTAGGCATTAACTCCAGCTTTCATATGCATGAAGCAAATATTTTTTTGGACGTGTAATATATAAACTACAGCAGTTTTCGTGAGGCATATTTTTTTCGGATTTTTTTTCTTTCATGCTGAATAACGAGAAAACTTGTAACTTCAGCTGTATATAATGTTCTAAACATAGTTTTGTTTTGTTTAAATCGGTTCAACACGCCAAAAGTTATAACGATTTGAGCATGTGGTGTCAAATTGACACTCCTAGTGCTGATTAGGGTAATGAAATCTAATGCAGATGACTCAACACCTACATGTTGAGTATCAAATTGGGATAAACTTGGTTTGTTTTTGAAAATTTCAAATGTAAGTAAAAATGTTGTATCAAAATCTTGAAATATCTATTGTTTCGAAGGCTCGCAAACAAACACCTTTCAAGATGAAATCAAATCGTTTGGAACCAGCAGGTTGATTTCTGTAACAGTTAAACTTTAATTTGATATCATTTGAGTTTGTTTCGAGCTGCCTTAGCAATTGATAAACTAGCATTTATCAATATTATGAAGGTGTTTTGTATCCTTTATGATCAAGAAAACTCGTTAAAACCGTCAAAATAGATACAAATCAATGTTACCTTTTCAAGCATCAAACTCTGAAGAAAGACGAATTCGATTTTTAAATCGACTTTGAAAATACACAGCAAAAATTATTTCCTGTAAAATTACGCAAATGTCCTGTAACAAAAAAAAAGCAGAACATTTACCGTAATTTTACAGGTCGAAAACATGATTACGTGACATTTAATTTTTAGTGTACAACTTTTTTTACAGGATATTTGCTGTAATAATAAACGAATATTCGTTAACTTTCAAGGAAAACAATTTAAAATTACAGGTTCTGTTAATTACAGGTGATTTATTTTAAAGGTTGCAGTTTTCAGTGACACGTAATAGTCAAAAAATTTTGCTGTGTAGTCTAAGAGCAAGTTCACTGGTGTTGGGAAAAAGTGGTAGAAATTTTGACATTTGAAAATTTTGCCATGCAAAAATGTTTTCAAGATCTTTTGGCGTTGTATTTTTTTACAGCACTGTTTCTATTTCAGCCGTATGTGATAGAAATATTGTTATTTTTGCATCACATCATGCGAAAATACAACACGTGTTGTAGAAAAATTTGAAGGCCACAGATCTTGAAAATGTTTTTGCATGGCAAAATTTTCAAAATGTGCAAAAATTGACAAAATTTCTACCACTTTTTCCCAACACCAGTGAACTTGCTCTAATAAATTTATGCAAAATGTTTCACGTTCATAGGAGGCCAGTACTGGTTTTAAAAATATGAAACATGCCACACTCCCCTTAACAGAAAAAATAATCGAAAAATATTGAAAAAAGTGATCAATCTTACCCCGGATTACGCTACCTATGAAAAGTCGTCAAAAATTCTATGTTTTGGGTTTTATAAATCTAAAGATGTCAAAATGTCACATATTCCGTCAATTTTTCAATTCACTTTTCAGAAATTTTCTATTACGACTGAGACAGCTTTGACGGTTGATTCATTAAATAGTACGGTTCTGTAATAACTGACATACAGTCTTTTTCCCGAAGCATGTTTTAAAAAAATTCTTTAAATAACTTTTTAATTACTGATTGTAGCTGAATATTGTAGAAGAATCATATTTGAGTCACGTTACAAGCTTTCTAAAACTAGAAATAATTTTAGTAAAAATCGGTTAAGAAACTAGAGATTTTTAGCGGAAAAGGTGTGTATAAGGGATTATTTGACCCCAGGCGGTATAAATTGGTATACCACATACATTTTCGAAATCTATAAACTTTAAAAAAATATATAATAATGAAAACATTAGGGCATTTTGCAAATAAAAAACGGCATGTAGAAAAAATTGAGAAAAAAAAATATGATAGAAGGATTATAGTAGTTATAGTCATTTGAAGTTAAAAAAGTCTACCAAGTTTATTTAATTTAGCTTGTCCATTCATTCATTGTATAGTAAAAAATTGTTTTATTTTGTCCGAAATTTGACATTTTTTAAAACTTTACATTTACTGCTAGGATTCCGGAGTAACATCTGGAGTCATCATCCTTTGTAAGCAGCTTCAAGAATATTTTCTTCAATTGAAAAATATTAACATCGCTAGAACGTGCTCAAAGAATGCTTAATTGAACCAGATTGTTAAGGTGATACCTAATTGTTTATTTTTGGTCCAAAAACGACTTTTTTTTGCTAGTTCAATCAAAATAATCATGAACAGTTTTTAGGAAGCCTAAAATTCGATTAAATATCTGCTGATGTGTTTTGATGTAAAAATGTATTTTCAAATGCACTTTTTTTCGATTTTTAAATGAATAATTCCGTGGTTTTGACTAAATTTACACGGGTTTGGCCAGGATTTTCCGTTAAAATTTTTTAAAACAGATGGCCAGATTTTGCCAGGTTTTTAGATAAAATTGCCCAGTTTCGCCCAGTCACGATATGCCTGGTAAATATTCTGGCAACGTTAAATGCTAAGAACTAAACGAGTTATTTAATCTAGTCTTACATAAGCTTTGAAAAATGCTGCTAATTTGGAAAAAAAACACAAAAGAACATCATCTTTGAATGGTTTTCTGTCTTGAACCAATAAATTTAAATTCAGGCTAAATTTAGGTTTTTACAGTGTAAGTCAGTAAAACTTTATAAAAGTGATACCTATTTAATTTTTACAGCCTTATCGGTGAATGATATCTTTTTTTGGTAAAAACATCTCTAGTTTTCAAATCATAAATGGATAAAAGAAGATTAGAAAAAAAATTACAGGAGTTGAAAATGATCGAGGAGAGATTTTATAGGAAGGGTTTTCATCAAGCACGGAGCACGGTTGAGTCCACCACAAAAGTTTTCTCAGAAAAAAACGGGACATTTTCTAAAAAAGCGGGACATGTCCCGCTTTTGCAATTTTTTAATTTTATAAAACCATGTAGAAGACACCAAAGTTCTATCTTTTCGAAACCCACTTTGTACAAGAAAATTGTGACAGTTGTAAAACTTTACAACATTTTTGAAGATATGGAATCTCTCTCTTGAAATTTGATGGTACTTTTAGAGTAATTTAATTTTAAAATAGCAAGTTTCCAGGCATTAATATCTCTGAAGGTTGTAAAAAATTTAAAAACATATTTGAATCACATTACGATGTTTTCAAAACTATAATTTTTATTTAAAATCGGTTTAGAAAAGAGAGATAAAGCGGTTTTAACCAAGGAGTGTCAAATTTACACTCAAGGTCGGATTAGGGAGTTTTTTTCCTGAGCTTCCAGGGTGCGTCCATAAAAAATTAATGTTCCAAATTAAAGATTTTAAGAATTCATTGAGGGACCCAGCATTTTTATTTGGATGCACCTGAATAAAGTTACAAACCGCCAAACATCCAATAGTGTCATATTGACACTCAAGAGCGGATTAGGGTTGATGCAAGTAACGTGTCCCATTTATGATTTCGTGATCTACATTTAATGATTTTATTGTTTCGAATTCGACAGCTCGTTTCTTATAACTGTTTTTATTGCTCACGGTATTTTTTTCTCAACCCAGTTCACTTAACTGCTAATCTGTTTTGTGTAAACCAAGCTACACAAAAAAAACCGGCACACACTTGCTAGCGCCAGGATCAAATCTGCATCATCATTTCTTATCTGGTCGCGTCACATTGTAAACATGTCACCCTAGCTAATAGCTTAGGGCTATCACATCAATTCAACTGCTCAGCGAACAATAAACGTTGGTACCAACCTACTCTAAATAAACACAAACCAAACAAGACAACTTCTTCTGCAGCAGCCACAGTTTCACTTTTTGGACCGGTTTGCTAATGACTGCTTCCAGATCTGTCGGTTGCAGTAATTCCTGGGTCCATTTCGGTAATGGCCAATAGTCACACCAGACAAAAAGTCAATTTAACAATGTTTATGTTGAGGAAAGGGAAAACATACCTATCAAATATCCCGAAACCGAAATGTGCCACCTTTCGACCTTTCGATAAAGCTTTCGAGGTTTATTTCATTTACCGTGAATAATCTCTGCGTGTGTATCTCTTCCTTTTTCTCTAACTCTCTGTCTGAATTTCACACGAACTAAAGCATCAGCAGCAGCAGCAGGTATGATCGGGTTGGATTGCTTGTTTTTTCTTACTTTTTTTTTTGCTGGCTTAAATGCCCCTCGGCCAAAGCCCCCGAAGTCAAAGAGGCGTTTTGCTGATTGCATTGGATAACATGCCGTAACTTTGGTATGACAACATCATTTCACTGCACTTACGTAATATCCACAGCATCGGATTCAGGGCGTCGGACTTTCTTCTTCTGGAAGTGGGGAAATTCCGCTGCAATTGGTGATCTTGGTGGTTTTAATAGGGTTTTTTTGTTTGTGTGTTTCTTATGCATGCATATTTTTTTTAAATTTATTTGGACTTTTCTTATATTTTTTTGATTTAGAACATTTGTTCCATTTTGTTTAATTCTTTGGAGTGTTAAAGTTCTATACACAAACTTTTAGTTTAATTTATTTTGGCGATTTATTTATTTGACCGATTCCATTGAACATTTTTCTATATCTTTCCTAGTAGTATCTTATGGGGTGGCCACAACTGTCTCATTTTTAAATTCCCGGTTTTTTCCCGATTTTCTCGGTCAAAAATTCAAGGTTTTCCAGACTTTGATTGTCCTATGGACAATGTCCATAGTCATCGGCATATAGCAAAATTGTGATTTCATGACAATCAAATTATTGAACACTTAGACTAATTCGATTCTAATTTAAGGTCTTCATCAGGTTCATTTTCAAGGTATGAAAACGACAAAAAAAACCCTACATAAAATCGTTTTGGGTTTTTACATAATGTCTGCAAAAAAAAAATTAATTGGTGTGTTAAACAGGACTTTTCAATCAATCATTCGTCATGTGACACTCTATTATTTCATGTTAAGTTACAGATACCAAATGTGTTACTACAGCTCACAAAATCCATGTCTCTGAGAATTTAAAATTCTTCTGAGGGCTTCTTATCATATCACTCCCTTGTCACTGTATATTCAGTAAAAAATTTAAATTATATTTGTAAAAAAAATCTTATTTAGTTTATTTATTATTATTATTATTCTTGTGAATCAAAGCAATCGAAAGATTCCTTTTAATTAAACCAAGATATATGAAAAGTTCATATACCGGTATTTCGATAGCAACTTACTACTTTCTTTAGTGAGCGTTTAGCTATGTAGTAAGTTGCTATCGAAATACCGGTATATGAACTTTTCATTTACCGTGATTGAATTAAAAGGAATCTTTCGATTGCTTTGATTCAGTTGAATCATTCAACCAAGTAGGCGAAAAGCGATTATTTTTCACTACATACTATTTTTTGCCTGCAAAAGTGAGGTCCATGATCTACATGATCAGAATTTTTCAGTCATTTGGCATAGTCATTTGGCATTTTTTTTTATTTCAATTTTATTTTATGAAACGGGATCATCTGGTAACTCTGTGAATGTTAAGTATTGATTAATTCGACAGCTTTAAATCACCTGTTTTTATGCTTATTCTGCTGCTCTAAATTCGGTCGTTCGTTTCCTTCGTCACGAAAAAGTTCCATAAAACTCGAAGCTATTCAAGTATACGTGCTGAAAGGTTGAAAGAAGTAATAAATCGTGCTAAAAGTTTCGGTTATTGAAAGCATGCTTGACATCGCTCCTCAGATTTGCCCGTTCAGAGTAAGAGCGTGTATTTTTTTCGCTGTGCTTTTCCCAAACGGAGAATCTTAAAAAAATTCTCAGTAACCTCCAGAGCGACCAAGCGTCCACCCAAGTGTGGGCAAGAGAAGCAAGCAAACTGATGAAGTGCGTTCTCGGTGCAGATAAATTCGTTCGCACTCGGGCGAAAGAGAAGCTTTACAGAAAACTCAGTTTGTCTTCATCGGTTGCGTCTGGATCGATGTTTCGAAGTGCGTCAGAATTTACAATGCAGAACATAAATCTAACGGAACTAAATTAATAACGCCAAAGGTAGTTAAGATAGAATGCTGGTGTCTTCGACAACATTGCTCTGTATAATAAAGCGCATATTTTGATATGAAATATAAAGTTTAGAGGTCCACCAATAGCGAGATATAAATTATAACTTTCTTGTTTAGCATTTAAGAGCTTAAGTTTTTTCTACAAAGTTATCTATCTCAATAAAATACACAACTTTGCTTAACATGTTTGCTTTAAATTTTATATCAAAATATGCGAACTAACAACTTTGCCCAAAACACCTATCTTTTCATTCCTGAGCGAGTTCCTCTAGATTGATATTCTGCACCAGAACCAATGATTAGCTACGAAAGCTTTCTTCGGTCGAAAAATATTAAAAGCGTAGCGGTAAAGGAGGATGAATCCTAAATTTTTCGATTTGTGAAAGTTTTGCAATTTTATTACTAAAATTTGTCCTAGATCCCTGCGTAGTTTTCACGATTTGTTTAATAGACAAAGATTGGATAACTTTAGTAAATATTACTTTACGAATTGCTGCTTTTGTAAATTAATGCTACCCACGTACGATATTGAAAGTACATAACATTAACCTAAGTATACAGCAATTTGCGAATGCCCGGATATTGTGAAAAAACTACTTGGATTTTGCCCAGTTTTATCCACATTATTTGGAAAAACACAAAACAAGAAAATCGAATTCAGTTTAAAATTGTTTGTCAAAAATTGGATTTGTGAAAGTTTGTTTCATCAAAAATCAAACCAAAACTTTCCTTCGTATGCTTTAAACATAAATTTAACACTGCTGATGTGTTGCGACAAAAAATTGTAAGTCGTTTTTCTTCACTAGATAAATGCCTGTAATTTCCTCAGATTTGGCCGGATATTGCTCGGTTTTTGGAATGGAGAATTTCAGATTATTTACCCGGTTTTCACCATGTTTTTCAAATAATTTGCCAGGAAGTGCCCGGCCCGGCTACGTACAAAACATAAACCTACATTGGACCTCTTCAACTGATGCACTGTTCTGCACTGCATTACGGCTTTTTTGAAGAAAACATTCCTGCATTGAAATCTTTCTGGCTTGATACATTGAGCTACTCAGCAGCGTCGCCAGAGCACAATTTTCTAGCCAGCTCCTTCTCCTTTCTGTAGAGCGAGCGACGTCCACCCGACCGTCAGAGCAACCGCAATTTGTGAACGTTGATCGGCTGAGCAGTGCACTCGGAAACCGAAGTGATAAAAGTGTAATTCGTTCTCTGCTCTGTTCTGTTTGCGAGGTGTTGGACAAGCATGATTGAAAGTACCGTTTGTTTACAAAGGACGTTAGTGTAAACACCCCAGCTCGATTTTTCCGATTGAAGCGACATTTGCCGGAATTTTTTGAACCATCAGTTTCTTTCTGCGAAGTGAATTGCATAACTGAAGGCGCAATGGAACAGCACTGCTCGACTTGCCGTGAAGCTATCACTGGTATCGAGCAGATCGCTTGCAAAGGAGTTTGCAGCAAGCGATTTCACATCGTGTGCACCGGATTGTCTAAAAGTTTGGCCAGACAAATTGATACTACGTCCAATAATGTTTTCTGGTTCTGTGATGACTGTGCGGCGACACGTCCTCTGAGCTAAGGCGTCCAATGAAGCGTATTCGGGTCCCTGATGCTGTTTCGACTGAGCCGTGTCAACTTGGATCCAAAAATGCTTCAAATGATGTAGTATCCGTTCCACTGTGTGATGATTTTTTTTTTTTTTTTTTTTTGTTTCGATTATAGTCGTTTTACCAACATTATGGCATTCGCGACTCTATCAACGTTACAGTTGGCGGATCGTTATTGAAAAACTTATCCGGTACAACTGTGTTCGATGTTTACTCTTGTGCTCGAACTCGCGGACATCTGCTCAGGAGGCAACAGACTTGCCAACTGAGCTATATCACAAGCCACACTGTGTGATGATGATAACCCCAAGTTGCTCTGGATTTACTTGTCACGCATCAAACCTGACGTCACTGAAGATGCTGTTAAAGCAATGGTCCATGCCAACCTTGGTGTGGAGGATGCGAATGTGGTTAAACTGGTTCCGAAAGGAAATGATATTAGCACCTACCGTTTTATATCATTTAAAGTCGGCCTATCACCGGACCTAAAATCAAAAGCGTTAAATCCTGATTCTTGGCCAAAAGGATTGTATTTCCGGGAATTCGTGGATTACAGCTCGAAGCAGTTTCGTGGTCCTCAGCAATAACCGTAACCAGCCATCAGAAAACGTTATCTTGACTCCGGGACGCATCATTCATGCCAATTCGGAAGTTCTCTACTCTGGCCACCAACGACCGACTGTTCCTGCTGCAAGTCGTCCCGTTAATCGGTCAGGTGGTTCAGGGGGAGGCTTCCAATTGCCATGCTATGGCAAGTATACATCTGTTTGTAGTTTTTCTCCCAGTGACGCATTTATGCCTTCCAGCTTTACTTGTGCCTCGGATTGTGCGTTTTTCAAAACTAATGATGCACGCTTCGAAGCTGATGCCAGCCTTATGCTGCAGCCTACCGCTAACAGTTGTTCATATATCGATGCTAACTCGGCGTTTTTTAACTGGAATTCGGGACGCACCTCTCAAAGCAATTGGGAAGTTCTTTACCCGGACCACCAACGACTGACTGTTCCTGCTTCAAGTCGTCCCGTTTATCAGTCAGGTGGTTCTGGGGGAGGCTTCCAATTGCCATTTCATGGCAAGTATCCTTCGGTTTTATGTATTCCATCTAGTCACACACCTCTGCCTTCTAGTCCCGAACCGTGTGCGTCGAGTACGACAGTACCTTTTGATAAATTGGATGTTCGCTCAACTGGAAATTTTGCCGAAAATTTGCCGATCGGATCACCGGGATGCAACGAACTTAGCACAATGGAGGCCCCCAAGCCCTTCGTCACAGTCGCGCAGTTTCCAGCCAGCGTCAACAGTCGTCCCGGCCCTGTGTTCGAAGAAGGCAACGGGGCTCTCCAGCCTGTGCTGTCAGGCAAGTACTCTTCTTCTTCTCCCGCTGCGTTCAATGACTGCCCCTATTTGCAGCTCTCGTCCTATCGACCATCGCAAAACATGCTCAATTGACGCATCCAATTCATCTGATGCGCTGCGCCTGTATTACCAGAACGTGCGTGGTTTGAAATCGAAGATTTGTGAGTGCTTCGTTGCTGCATCAGAGCTCGGCTACGAAATCTACTCATTCACCGAAACCTGGCTCGATTCTTCAGTTCCGTCTAGTCAGCTATTCGGCTCTGATTATAATGTATTTCGTTGCGACAGAAGTAGTGTCAATAGTCGTCGTAGCAGGGGTGGCGGAGTACTTATAGCGGTGTTAAACAAGCTCAGCGCATCATTGGTTAATTTGACTCATACCAATTGCATAGAAGCTTTGTGGGTTAAATCTCAAGGTTAAAAGGTCTTTAATAAATATTATTATTATTATTATTTGTGGGTTAAAGTTTCTCATGCTCATAGCTCGTTTTTAATTGGTATAGCATATATTCCACCGGAAAAAAGTCAGGATGGATCAATTATCGATCTGCATGTTGATAGCTTATCTGAAGTTAGATTGCAACATCCTTCGTGCAGCGTTATTCTTCTTGGTGACTTCAACCAACCGCAATTGATGTGGATTCGTGGTGACAGTAACAATATGGTGATAGACTCTACTTCAGTATTAACATCGGCTAGTGCATCACTTTTGGATGGAATGCAACTGAATGGAATGAATCAAAGAAGAGAATTGCGAGAGAGTAATTCTCAAAACCGAACGCTGGATTTGGTTTTTACGGACGAATCTATCTCAATAAGCTCGGTCACCGAGGCCATCGATGCCGTTGTTCCGATTGACATGTACCATCCTCCGTTCAATTTTGATATCTCTTTTCCAAACCCTATCGTTTTTGATGAGGCGTTCGATACGTCAGCTCGCAACTTCAATCGGGCAGATTTTGACACAATGAATCGAGTCCTTTCTGAAATCGATTGGACGGATTTCCTCAATTGTACGGACGTTGAAATTGCCCTGAGAATTTTTTGCTCAATTTTGGACGATGTTTTTAACAACTCGGTACCCTTGGTGCGACCTCCTCTTCGACCTCCCTGGAGTAACGGACGCCTAAAGCGGTTAAAACAGATACGTTCTAAATTACTTAGAAAGTTCACTAGCTCCAGGTGCCCTTTCACTAAAATGAAATTGAACGCTGCTACAAGAAGATATCGCAGTTACAACCGTTTTTGCTATCGACGTTATGTTGCTCGTACGCAAAGAGAGCTTCGCCGCAATCCGAAAAAGTTCTGGAAATTCGTCAACTCAAAACGGAAGGAATCCGGACTGCCTGCGGTATTCCAACTAAATGACAGAATTGCCACGTCTCCTGCCGAAAAATGTAACCTCTTCGCGATGCACTTCTCCAGTGTTTTCTATGATCTATCGCCAACTGCTGATCAAATTTTCGCAGCCGTCACACGGTTGCCCATAGATGTGCTGGATCTGGATGTTTTTTCTATAAGCGAGGAAATGGTTCTTGAAGCCATCGGTAAACTGAAGTATACTACATCGGCCGGACAGGACGGAATTCCGGCATGCGTTCTAAAGAAGTGTCGTACACTTTTAGTGAAACCACTTACTCACATCTTTAACCGGTCCCTAGAACAGCAAAAATTCCCCGACCTCTGGAAAAGATCGTTTATGAACCCAGTTTATAAAAAAGGTGATAAGCAAAATATTCTTAACTACCGTGGTGTCACATCACTAGCTGCCTGTTCGAAGGTATTAGAGAGGATCGTAAACGATATTATTTTCTCAGCTTGTCGGAACTGGATCTCCGAAAATCAGCACGGATTTTTCCCTAAACGTTCCGTAACCACGAATTTGACAGTTTTTACATCATATTGCATATCACAAATGGATGGTGGAAAGCAAATTGATGCAATTTATACTGATATTTCGGCTGCATTCGATTCAGTGAATCACGATATTCTCCTGAAAAAATTGCAACGTTTGGGATGTTCCGAACGACTATGTGCTTGGATAAAAAGTTATCTTACGAATCGCCGTTTAGCTGTTAGAATAGGTTCTGCAGAATCTCCTGATTTTATTCCAAAGTCTGGGGTCCCACAAGGCAGCAACTTGGGCCCTCTGTTGTTTACAATGTTCTGTAATGACATTAATTTGCTTCTTGTTGGCTGTGGAGTTCTCCAGTATGCTGACGACCTAAAAATATTTTTGGTCATAAACAGTTTAGCTGATTGTTACGAGTTACAAGGCTTCCTGGACATGGTGGTGAACTGGTGTGCTGTCAATTTACTGGTTTTAAGCGTTGCTAAGTGTTGTTTTATTACATTCGGTCGGAGGAAACATTCATTCATATATGAATACAGCATACTGGGTGAGTCACTACAACGTGTGGATCAGATAAAGGATCTTGGAGTTTTATTGGACCGTCATATGACTTTCAAGCCCCATTTCTCTGTGGTACTCGAGAAGGCCAACAGAATGCTGGGGTTTATTATACGCCTGAGTACAGAATTCACTGATCCCGTCTGCCTGCGAGCTTTATATTGCTGCCTGGTTCGATCTATATTGGAATCTGCGAATCTTATATGGTGGCCGTTTGAAGCTTTGTGGGTTGCGCGTTTCGAAGCAATTCAACGGCGATTTGTGCGGTATGCTCTCCGCGAACTACCTTGGGAAAACCCGTTAAATCTACCGCCTTATCCACAACGATGTGCTCTGCTTGGACTCCATACGCTGGCGGATCGTCATTCCATTGGTCGATCACTGTTCGTGGCAAAGATCTTGAGAAATGAAATTGATTGCTGTTGGCTGCTTTCCCGTTGTAACATTTATGCTCCAGAACGAACCCTTCGTAATCGAGACTGGCTCTCATTGGAACCAAGAAGTACGCGCTATGGCAGTAACGACCCCCTTCGTTCCGCAAAAATATGCTTCCTCCGTTATTATACCCAATTCGATTTTAATGTGTCCATTGCAACTTTCAAACAACGGATTGAGCATAGCATGAGTGAACGATTAACACGTTCGTCGCCACGTCACCCATATTCGGCAGACGGGTGTATTTCCTGGGGGGCCCCGTCACATCAAAAAGCAGGTGACGCTCTCTTACTTGAGTTTACCGCTCAGCTTCGCCACACGTTTCAAATATGGGAGTTCTCCCTCTTTGCTTTCTCTCTCTGAAAATTTCTTTGGGCCCGGCTAGCAAAACTATCAAAATGAGCGTGGCGACGAACGTGTTAAGAAACTAGCAAATGATTTATGTAAACCTAGATTTAAGTTTTATTCATTCAGACACCCACCTTTGTCAGATGATATCAAGATAATAAATAAATAAATAAATAAATAAATAGTCGTTACCAAGTAGTTATTTGTAAGATGCACTTCTTGTTGGTCAATTCATGGATTTTCAAAGGGGTTTTTCGAATTTGCATAAAATTGTGTGTGCCACTCGTTGAAAAAAATAGATTTTTTCAGCACTCGACGTAATTTATCCAACTCGGCAAACCCCCTTGGATAAATTCTCACGTGAGCTTTCATTACGTATGAAACATCATAAGAATTCAAAGAAAACTGGTGCAACGTTACAATTTAAATTTCACATTTGTTGTCTAAGTTACATATATTCTAAATGGAAATAACTAGTTTATGTCAGTTTTTGTATTTTTTCGTAGTAAAACTGTTTGTTTACAATTTGTTTCATACCACGTTACGAAAGCTCACGCGAGAATTTACGACTCATGGTAAAAAATTAAAGATAAAAACTTTTTGCAATTTGTTACAATGAGTAACTAATAGTTTAACCAAACAGTGTTTTTGCATCTCGAATTCTGGACTTCAAAGGTTAAAAAAAAAGTGGGCAACAAGTTACATAGTCTTTATTTAACAGTTTTGAGGATTATTTAACAGCATATCATAGATTGAGATGTAGACAAAATTTAAAATATTTTTTCAAACCAGATTTACCCACTGTTTTTTTTTTATTTTAAACTTAGGAATTTCAATTTCGAAATTAATATTTGAAAAAAAAACTGCAAAAGGGATTCAAAATTATGATGTTTAAATTAATTAAAATGAAATGAAAAGTATCGTGAATCACTTAAAATAAAAAACATTTATTTTTGATTTTCATAGCGTAGTAAAATTGTAATTTACAGTTTTGCAGTTTAAATTGATTAATACTAGAACTAAACTACCTTTACTATTTTAAAAATCTGAACTCCAGAACCCATGAATTTTAAGTTCAAGACAAAATTTTAATATATGATAATTGAAATTAAAATTTTTGAAAGAAAGTTCAAAAGGAACTATACAATTTTTTTGTAGAAGCCGTAAAATGTAAAAAAAAACATTTTTAAATCCTCTACCTCCTCGATTTTTTTTCAAATGTTGTTAGCATGATTCAGTACTATAAATCATTGCAAACAATATTTATTATTTAAAAAAAGGGTTTTCATGCATTATTTAAACATTAAAATTATTTAAAAAAAATCTTTTATTTTCCTGTAACAGGTCATTAAAAATATTCCGATCAAAAAACCATCTCAACATTTTCATTTTTATTCAGTAGAGGATTAGTTTTGTAATGCAGAATAATGTGGATTTCATTTCAGTGAAAAAGGTTAACAGTTAATAAGTCAACATATATTATTATTCAATCAGTTTGTTGGGATAAAATTAAGAAAATTAACTGTTCCGGTTAATGATAGTGTAATCACATATTTTAGATTCAAAGAAACAATGCTTGAAAATAATCCTCAAGTTTAAAAAAAAAAAGCAATAGAAAAAATTATTTGTAACATCATTTACAAATTTATTGAAGACTGCGATTTTTTTTACTTATGCTTTTAAAAAAATATTTGATTCATTTTGATTAAAAAAATATTCCAAAATATCCATAAATTCTCATATTTCACCAGAATTAGCTAAATAATCTTAAAGGACGCCCCAGTTTTCTCAGAAATTCCAACTCGCGGTCTTTGAAAAAGTTGAGCATTGATTCGAAACATTCGATTTAAGTATTTTAGAAATGTTCTAAAATATTCTTAAAATTTTTCTTAAGTTAACCCTTGAATCTCAAAAACTAGAGCTATCAGAAAAAAAACCAAACATATTTGGATATGTCACCTTCAAATTAGTAAACTAGCTCTCAAACTCCCGGACAAATGGAATAACGTAAATTTTGTTACTTTGTGCAATCGAAAAGAAATAAACAAAAAATAAAAATAATCGATATTATTGCAATAATTTTGTTATTTTGTTTGTTACCATGGGCCTTTTTTAACATTCGAATTCTAGGATTTTTTTTCTCTTAAATGCTTCCCTCAAAACACTAATCTGCATATTTTGAGGAAAATACCATTCAATGCTGAATCATTTCAATATTTATGAAGAATTCACATAGTGTCTTACACATATAGACATAAACACACCCTTCTGAAAAAAAAATTTCAAACGAATTTTCTGAATTTTCTTTCAATTTTCGTCACGAATCAGGTTTGAAATCAGTTCATTCGAAATTTTCGAAAATTTTCAAATAATCTTACCATATTCAAGCTTTAAAAAGTATAATTTAAAATTTTCTGGATCAACTATGACCAGGGATCGAAAAAGTTGAACAAATTTTTAGCGATGTCTAATTTATTATTTTTAAGCTACAAAACATTATATCATAAGCCATCGAAAAAATGTTGCTAGGTTCAAGGTCTGGTAAAACGGACACGTAAGTTTCTTCAGGTATTTCTAATTTTTCATTGGTCTGATTCACCAAATGCCTTCAAAGGATCCTGGCAAGAGCAATTGTCGACCGAAAAGCACTCTGCTTCTCAAACAGGCCATAAAATTGTTAAAAGTTGATCCTAGGTAAAGGAAGCGCCTATAAATTACGGAATTCCGAAAACCACCCTTTTTTTCTTCAGGAATTGCACCAGTTGGTTCCGTTTTGGTTTATAAACATACTCAAATGTTTAATTCATAAAATTTTGTACATCAATGGAAAGGCAATATCTACCTTTTCTACGCAGTGTCCGTTTTACCTAACCATTAATTAAAAGTGTAATTTGCAATCATGTTTTAGATTTCTTTTCATTTTCAAATCAGAAAGTGAAATTAAAAAGGGTTAGGGAACATCCATAAATGACGTAGCTTTTTTTTGGAGTTTTTATACCCCCCCTCGTAGCATTTCGTCACAAAGTCATTGACTCCCTCTAGATAATAACGTAGCTTTAATAACCCCCCTCACCCCCCCCCCCCCCCCATTTTTAAAAATCGGTTTTTAATTTTTACTTTTATTATCAGCATTTTGCAAGAATAATACAAAAAATAACAAAAGAAGGTATAGAAGTTATAAATGGAATTTTAAAAAAGCATATCAATCAGTCAAAAAAAATCAAGCTACCTTTCAACAAACAGGATAGCTAGTATTTAAGTATTCAATAAGTTGCGTCGGTCCAAATTATCTGCATTCTGGATTCCAATGAAATCGTTGGGCAGCTTTTCTCCATCGTCTGTTCGGCTGGAAAAATCAAAACAAAAACAATTTTGATATTTAATTGAAGCTACGTAGCTTTACTTGAATCCCTACCCCCCCCCCCCTCTCGTCACACATCGTCACACAAAGTCAACCCCCCCCCCTCCCCCCAAAATGCTACGTCAATTATGGATGTTCCCTTACTCCTTTTTTTTTATTTTTACGTCCAAAAACGCACGTTTTTTAAACAAAATAATGAAGAACAGTTTTTTGAAATAAAAAACCTATAATTTAAAATCTGCTGATGTGTTTTGATGAAAAATATATTTCTCAAGGTTTTCCTCTTGATTTTTGTTGAGTTATTCCTGGATTTTGACCAAATTTGCCCGGACATTGCATAGATTTTGAGTTGAAAATTTTCTAATCAAATGCCCGAATTTTGCCAGGTTTTTAGATAAAATAGTTTATCATATGTCTAATTTATCGATGATCAGAACAAACATAAATTATGAGTTCAAAATGAAATGAAATATTTATCACCCATTGCTAGTACTATGATGAACTTTCCAGAAATAGTTGAACAATTAAAGATTCAACCTTAAAAATGTAGGTTTGTAAAATCCAAACGTATATGACTTGCCATTATTTGAATAAATTTTCACAAGTATGGTCTTGATGAATAACTTTAAGTTTCCTTTTCTAGTTTTTAGAATTTTTAATCTGAATCAAAAGAACTTTGGCATACGTATTAAAATGTTGAACTAGCTCAAAAAAGCTGTATTTTTCACTGGGTTCTCAAGACTTTCACTAATCGTAAAAATATGGTAAAAAATGTGCAAAATGAATAATTTCGAATAATTTATGAACTCCTATAGTTGAATTTAAATTAAATATTAAACTTTCTCTAAAAATCATGGTTTTTTATGTATATAAAAACTGAAATATAAAAAAAATGCCAATGCAGTTTTAATCGTTTTTCTAAGCCACGGAGTAGGTTGGAAAATCCTTGGACTTTTTTTAATCAATACGAGTTCCAGAACTGAATCGAACCGATAATAACCCTCACAATATGGGTATTGAGTGAAAGGGTACAACAAGTAGAAGTTAAATAACCTGAAAACAATAAAAACAAAAGATTAAACAGAATAAAATAAGTTAGAACAGAGTAAAATTAGGCGGAACGACCTAGAATATGATGAAGAAGGAAAAATAAGACAAAACAAAACGAAACATGATAGAAATAGAAACCCCGTTCGATTTTGGCAACATGCCCGTACATTTTATGTTGCCAAAATCGAATGTTGTTTAAATCGAATGGCTTTTATTCTTATCTTGAGTTTCAGTTATTTTTACCAAATAACTATTATTATAATAAAAAACGTTTTTTTTAGTCAATTCCCGACCAATTGTAGTCATTTTTCAATTTTTGCATCATGTTTTTGATGCATTTTGCACTTTTTTTGTTTTATTTATAATGCTTGTTTTCTTTTGTCATATTTTGTGTTTTTGTCATTCTTCATCATTTTTTTGTTTGTTTTTTTTTTCTATTCAGTCTTTTGTTTGAGTTTGTTTTTAAACTTTTCGAAATTTTCATCTAACACGAAAAACTTGGTCAAACAAGAGAGTATTATTAAGTTTTATCTTGTTTTACCTAGTTTTGTTGTTTTATCCTTTTCTTTGTTTCTTTACCATGCTAAATATTGTTTTCTCTTATTTCAGCTTATTTGTTTTAATATGTTTTGTTATTTTTTTTCTTAATTAATCCTGTTTTATCTCTTTCTGTCTTTCTTCACTATGCTGAGTTGGTTTTCTCTTGTTCCACCTTGTGTTGTCTTGGTTGTGTTGTGTTGTGTTGGTTTCGTTTTTCGCTCTAAATATCTCGTTTTATCCTGTTTAACCTTGTTATGTTTTGATTTTGTTTTTTTTTCTATCTGGATGTTTTGGTTTTTTTGTTTGGTTTGGAAAAAAATCAATGTGGGTAGGAAGTTCTAGGGGTTAAACGCCCTCACGGACGAACCAATGAAATGTCTTATTAAGTTTTTAAAAACAAAGCCAGAGTGGTGAAAATGCATGAAATCGGCGAGAAAACACACTTCAAAGTTTTAATTTTCCCAAATTTCCATACATTTTTCCAAATTTCCTTTTTCATTTAAACAAAGAAAAGTGTGAAAAAAAATCTGAAAGTTGCAGTTTAAGATTAAGATATAAAGAATCGTTCGAAATAACTAACTCAAAATAGATGTTTTTTGCACTTATTTCCAGAGTGATTATTTTAATATATTAAAAATATATAACATTCCTTGACATACTATTATTTGGATCTCAGTGCCTCGAATGTACTGAAAATGACAGCGAACTCGGAATCATTAAACGTGACTTATTACAAAATATTAAATAAGAGGATTAAAATAATACGCTTTTTTCATAGTCCTCATTTTAGAATGAGTAATGATGAATTAACAATCTTCCTTACAACTGATTTTTATATCTGATTACTTTATCGGTCTACTGCATCCGATTTTCGATCATCTTAACTGTCGCACAGTAGTTTTGCTCAGCTACTTATCAACATCCGTTTTTCTGTTGTTTTTTTTTCTGTGAGCTGTTGCTTTGAACTTGGCGTCAACCTGACGAGTTTCGATGCGCGCAGGTAATTGTTTTCGGCAAACGGCATGCCTTTGATCTCCGATTTCACCGATTGAACCGATCCATGTCAAACACGAGATGATGAATGTAGTGTTGGATTGCTCTGCTCAGGTCACCTCTTAGACCCCAAAGAGGAATCGGTCAGCTGAACGTTCGAATGTGCTGACGAGTAGAGGTATTCTTCTAAACCGAAACTCGACAAACCATTTTATTACGTGTGTATTTTTTATTTTATTTTTGTTTTACGTGTGGGATCCCACTGATTGGTTAAAGGTCGCTGACATTGAATTCGCGTGTTTCCTTTACTAAACTGAGCTTCGATTTGTGTTGAGTTTTCGCATACAAGTTTTTGATTGTCCATCAATCATCAGAAATAAAACCCAGACAAGGTGGCGTTTTACGAGCGGCTGAAATAGTTTCACGTTCTCAAGGAGTATGTTTACTGATGCACTATTTAAATCATCCGCAACATTCACATCCTTGCGGCAGTTGCTTCCTTTTTCGATTGATGATTCCTAGCCATAAATTATAAGATAAGCAAGACGCTACTGAATTTCGATTCGATCGATCTTGAATGCTACCGGATTTTGATTTTATTGCACACACCAGGATAGAAGATAGAATGTTAAATATATATAAATAAAATGTTCCGTCTTATTATAAATTTATCGTGAGGAAAATTGGTAAATTATATGTAAAAAAGAATCATTTAACTGAAAATCTGTAATAGTCATATTTTACAGTGAAGGCAAGATTTAATCATATTATTCTGACTGGCATTTGGTCGAAGTCGTTGTCTGAAAGTTGTTTGAAGCGAAGAATTGTATTTTTAAACGTTTCTGTTTTATTACAGCTCGTTGATTGATATCTTTTTCTTTTCTTTTCTTTCAGGTGTATGGAGCCGATAACGTAAAAGCCACAAAATAGTGAGTATTTGTGTCAGAAAATTTTATTTGAAGCACCCAATAACAAATAAATTAACAAACTTCGAATATCAATTTCATCTAAAAACAATGTCAAGGGGGATTAATAGAATAAAGGGAGAAAGAAAATAAAACAAGATAAATGGAAAAAAGTAAAGGGAGAGAGAGAGAGAGAGAGAGAGAGAGAGAGAGAAAATTAAATTATAAGAAAATGATGATGATGATGATGATAGCAGAGGAAAGTGAAAAATATAAGAAAGATGTATATCTGAAGGAAAATCGAAGTATGTTTCTTCTAGTTTAAAAAAAATGAATTGTAATGTTCCCGATGAAACTCACCAAATTCCGAGTTATGTTTTGTTCTGTTTTTTTTTTTCGTTTTGATTTTTTTCATATGAACAGCTTTTCGTTTTTCGCAATTGATTGCACTATGCGTAATTAACTGCGATTTTTAACAAATTATGAAATTTAAATTACATAAATTATGAAAAAATGAAAATATTTAAAAGACTTTTGATGGATAGGAGCAAAAATAAACCTTGCAGTGTCATATGGTTCCAGCTAGATATGTAGTTTTAATTTTTTTTTTTTCAGTATAATGAAATTAATAAGCATTTTTTTTAAATCAAATTGGTTTCGAGCAAACCTTAACCGCTTTAAATTTCTTCGGTAAGAATTCGAAACAATTTTCCAAGACGATTTGTAAAATTTGAACACTATAGGAACTTATTGAACACTAGAGTGCCCCAAATGACCCGACTTTTGAAAAAGTTATACGCTGCAGGCTAAAATTGATCCTTGGCCTAGTACAAGATCTCATGCCAAATTTGGGCTAGATCGGATCACGTTTAGGGGTCGCTCAACGAGCCTGAAGTTTGTATGGGATTTTGAGACATTTTTTTCGGGAGAAACATGAAAAACCAGTTTTTCATCAATAGCTTTGGTTCCCGTTGGCCGATTTCTTTCAAAAACGGGTTTTCTCAAAGCCTAAATTATGAAAAATATTTCATCCGAAGACTGCATTTCGATAAAAGTTAAGATAAAAAAGTTATTAGGCTTCAAAAATGGGCTAACTTTTTTAACGGTGGTATTCAGCACTGTGAATGAGGAGTCAATATGTTCGACCGCCTCGACTCATTAACAGTGATGAATACCATCCTTAAAAAAGTTAACCCATTTTTTAAGCCTTATTACTTTCTTATCTTGACTCTAATTGAAATGCAGTCTTCGGATGAAATATTTTTCATAATTTAGGCTTTGAGAAAACCCGTTTTTGAAAGAAATCGGCCAACGGGAACCAAAGCTATTGATGAAAAACTGGTTTTTCATGTTTCTCCCGAAAAAAATGTCTCAAAATCCCATACAAACTTCAGGCTCGTTGAGCGACCCCTAAACGTGATCCGATCTGGCCCAAATTTGGCATGAGATCTTGTACTAGGCCTAGGATCAATTTTAAGCTGCAGCGCATAACATTTCACAGGTTTTGAATTTTCCATACAAATTTGGGGCAATCTATTGAACACTTATTGTATTTTATAAACAAAAATATAGGAAATATAGGAAAAAAGCGCGAAATAGTACCACTTATGTTTTGCAAGAAAAATCAAGATTATTTCTTGAAATTTACTGTGTAAAAGTGAATAATAATGCCTCTACGAACTATTTGAATAGATCGATGCATGATACATGACGTGAAATGATAAAACAAACACTCTGAACTGATTTTGAATCAGAAAAAAAAATTTTGATTTTTTTTTTCAGTAAACCACACTTTTTTTCTGTTTCAAGTCGTAGATTGCAGCACTATCTTGCAGTTAAAATCAAATTAAGTCTCAATATTGATTTTTCAGGCTTATTCAGGCCCATATTCATCATTTGAGGTTGTATTTCAACACAGTTTTGTGGGAGTTCACGCTGAAGAAAGCTTTGCTGGGTTTTTCAAAATCACCAGCATGAGAATATACCACTGATAATATAAACTGATATAACACTGTACCACATTTCCACCAACTTGAGGTTCGTGTCTTAACTGCTTAGTTATTGATTGATACACTGGTAGTGATGGCGCTGACATTCAAAAATTCTCAGCCTGCTTCAATTTTTCTGCGTGCCAAAGTATACGTTGCTATGGTGTTCAATTTGGGTTTTGTTTTCCTTCCAGCAGTGTTCCGAATATCACTCATTTTCAATGAATGTTCCTGATTGCACTTCGCAACTGAACGTACAGCGATCGGGTTTTGTTATTGATTGCTATTGGACCTATCCGATCATTGTTCGTTCTATTCATCGCTAAAATACAGATCACCTCGCATGATGCTTTCTGTCAAAACAGTACAGCACCATCATCAAATTGGAATCTCACCAAAGAACGATGCATACGGCGAATCATGTTCGTCTAGGATCAAGAGTGAATGGTTCAGGCAGTGAGTGAGTGATACATTCAACCGATCATTAGCAAATATTATTTGATTTTAAACATAGCCAATTAATAAATTTATTTGATTTTACAGCGTGTTTTTACACCAGTAAGAATAAAATCCAATTGTATTTGTGTTTGTGAGGGAAAGATGGTCACTTCCGCTGTGTTTTCAATTTCAAATAAGCTAGGCGGATACTGAGTGAGTGACATTCAGAATGGATCAGTTTGTATCTCACTCATCTCCGATATGCGATGTTTGCAAAACCGATGATTCTGAATGATGCGACTCGGTTGGCATTTCTGAGTGGAACGCTGATCGAGATTGCATACCAGTCGGGCAAAGCAGTTGCGAGAGACGCCTTCCTATTATACTATCAGAATGTTTCAAATAAGAAACGTATCCTGAGTGTTGGTTTTGATTGATTTTCGGAACATTGCCTTCCAGTGACAAAAGGTCCCGATGGATGAAAAGTACTAGAGTCAATTGAGCTTTGAAATTTGAGGAACAAAATTTTAAACATACCTACATATGAAAATCTATTCTTTAAAAATGAAAATAATAAAAAATGATTCCAATCAATAGGCTAGTTAAATTTAAAGAAAATTATCATAATAGAATTAAAATTAAAGGCCAAGCGTGGCCTACTAAAGCTTAGTTCTTTTAGAAATGGGACACTTTCTTTTACACCCAAAATTCAGCCTCTGTGCCAATGGCGTGTAGTCAATTACATAGCATCATTGGTACAAGAAGATAACGCGACCGGTGCTGATTCGATTTGCTCCCACCGGCATTAATCTCCCAAGTTAACCGAATTGCGTATGTCTGAAAGAAACAAAATAAAAACGCTTTCACGTCCCTCCCTATCGCATCACAAGACGAAGAAGGATGGAAATAAATACCGGCCAACACCAGGCAGCCAGCGAACCGAGCACTGTGCGTGTGAATGTAGCAAAAGCAACAACAAAAACATCCTTCTAATTCAATCCACCGGCAAACAACCACGGCTAAGCTGTGCGTGTGTATGTAGCAAAAGCAACAACAAAAACATTCCTTCAATTCACCGGCAAACAGCCACCGGCCAAGCTGCCCGGCTTTAGCAGCTGTGTATATGTAGCTTGTGTATGTAATAGCAGGCAGTAAGCAATGCACAGTTCTCATTCAATGGGTTTCCCGTTGCCTTCACTCCCGTTCCCTTTCCCGTTTCCATCGCAAGACAAAAGACTACCTTGAAAGGAGGCCAAACGCCGGGAAGCCACCGTTGTGCGTTTTATTTTATGATTGATCGGTGGCAGAAAGCCAATGACAAATATCCCTCGTCCTGCAAGAAGCGCAAATAGTACACTGGTTAAGATCTCGAACTGGCAAGATGATTTGGTTGGTGATTTGAGTTCGACTCTCCCTACTGCGCTATGGTTTTTTTTATTTTCTTGCTTCTGGGATGAATTATCCAATAGGAATGAAATGCCATAAGGGGGCATCCATAAATTACGTAACGCTCCTAGGGGGGGAGGGAGTAAGCTTTAGCGTTACGAATTGTGACATAGGGGAGGGGGGGAGGTATGCTCATCGTTACGTAACCATTTTTTCCCTAATTTCAGTTTTATCGCAGCTTTTTTGATATCATGAAATTTTCGCTGAATGATGAGCGAACCAAAATCAGCTTAAAATTTGAAGCTTCAACAAGATTGAAACTGGTTTGTAACAATTCTTATTTGAAGATTCTAAGATAGATTAAACGTGTATTGGATATCCGTGAAATAACCGTTGGAAAACCGAATATTATGTATATTTACCCAAGAACTCAATCTAGTCTTAAGACTGAAATTTTAGAATTTTTTCTCAATTGATTTTGATTATTCCGATCAGCTATTTTGATAATATTACTAAGTGGAGTATATTTTGCATAAAAAGTTATGCTGCTTGAACAAAATAAAGTAAACAAGGTAGATCACCAGTTAATAAGCACAGAGCAACTCGTAATAAGTCAATTAATTTTATTATATTACAATTATATTTCATCAGAGAGTTATCATCAATGAGTAATAAGAAGCGATTTCGGATGGATAATATTTCCGTTTAAAAATTATGTTATATTTTTTTTTCCTTCGAAAATCAGTGTTAAAAATCATGAGAAGATGGGGGGGGGGGTTATTGTCAGAGTTACGTAATTTTCATAGAAGGGGATTTTGAAGCGTTACGATTTGTGACATACGGGGGGGAGGGGGTCAAAAAAGTGCGTTTTATGCGTTACGTAATTTATGGATGCCGCCTAAAATGTATTTCTTGTTTCGCTTGAATGTGGTGGTCATGCATCATTTTGATTGGGAGCCGAGTCCTTATGCCAGTTACGGTTTTTCAATTATACCGTCTTCGGCACAGTGCACATTTCAGCGCATAATCGGCACAGAGATGTGCTAAATAGGCATTGGATTTTCGCAACCTCTTCTATGGGTGTACTAATAGCTCGTTTACTAGTAATCGGACATTTTGGCAGCAATTTGTTGCCTGTAAAAAGTACTATCCGACCTATTTTTTTTCAAAATTTTAAAATTACGCGTTTTTGAGATATTTACGATGCAAGAGAAAAAGGAAAAAATAATTTTGCACAGTTTCATTCAAAATCCATCATAATCAAATTGATAGCTGACAAAACCGTTGATTATCCGAAGAATTACTGTATGTAAGTGGTGAAAAATATGCAAATACTGTCAAAAATGTTCACAAAGTTCAAATCAAGCATTTTAGTGAAGCATATGATCGGCAACTTTGGCTAAGGGTCATCAGAGAATCAAGTTTCATACCAGCATTTTTAATTTTAAAAAGGGGAAAACTAAGGGTAGATCGCTGAAATTTCCAAAAAAAATTTTCTCCGATAAGCTGAAAGTGTTGCCTGGTAATGAGTCATTCAAACCACACCTCAAACACTAAATTTTGCTAGTTCCAGAGCTCGTAAGCTGTACAGCCGGTTCCGAGGCCATGGGAAAGATGATTTCTGATGAACGATAAAACTTATGAAATACCCTATTTTAAACAAATTCCAGCGGTTGAGTCCTATACCATGTCTGCTCGTTGCAAGGTCCTGAGTATATTAAAGTATGTTTTTGCTGGTTATTTTTTATGAAATATTATGATTTGCCAAAATTCTGCTCCTGTGGAAAGAAATAACAATATTCAAAACGAAAACTATGGTTTTCGCTGTTTTTAAAAGCCTAAAAAGAGTAATCTTTTATGGAACCTTCGCAAACTACGATCTATACTAACCGACTATACTTTAAGTTTAATCTCATGATGGTTTTACTTCGATATTGCCAGATTTTGCCAGCAGAAATTCCATTAAAAACGCTCAAAAAGTGGCTCAAAAATAATCAAATTTGTTAGTTTCGAAACCTCTTTTTCCACTTAACTGTCCTCAGTTTCTTTTAAAAGAGAAGTATTGGTCCGAAAAGTAGCGGAATTTGAAAGAAGAGGGTGTAACCACCTAAAATACAGATTATGCGAAGTATTAGTTTGAAAAACTGATCAATATCATGACTGAAAAAAGTGTGCGCTAGCCGATGGGAGGTACCAAGAATAAAGTAGAATTTATTCTTACAAAAAAACGTTTAATAAATTTTTTCAATTTTTTTCATGAATTATCATAAAATTACCTTCATTTCTTTCATAGAAAGTTTTTAGACCAAACGAAAGGATTTTGAGTTACGCGCATTCGTAACTGTCCCATTTCTAAAAGAACTAAGCTTTAATGTGTGGTGGTAGATGCAACTCTATCTGTATCTACCGCTTCATAGTAGTAGGCCCGTGAGGAACAAAAATTTGATATGTGATGATATGCTTCTAAATAAATTCTACCCGCTTATTTTCAACATCTTTCATTTCATCTAACCTTCTATCTACCTATATGAAAAAAATTTCATAATCTTTAGATGTCCCTACTAAAAAGGACATCACTTTTCACCGCCGATAAATTAAATCTACTTAAATTTAATTTAACTGAGTTACATAACTCTTCATGTGATTTAAATCATCGACGTTTTTCGACGGATTTTAAAATCAAAAACGTTATTACCAATTGTCCAGACGTTACGAGCTACTATGGCTTTCGCTCCTCTTCAGTGGACACTAAAATTATATTTTAAACAATGAATTTCCATCTAAATTTACAATATTTTAAATCTTACAAACTACTGGCCTTCGTCTATACTAGTTTGATTCGGGACATTTTGTTTTGATTTTCGTTTACATTTGTATGTTAGTGTTTGTGAAATTTTTTAATTACAGAGTCGTAAGCTGTCTTAAAATTACAGGAGTCTATCTGTCTATTGACTACATTTTTGTCACCTCTAATCTTAATGTAAAAAGTTTCAGCTGTGATTTATGCATTATAGCCTGTAACTTTTTCCAAAATGTTTGTATTGTCGAAATCGAAAAGGTGACCAGTTTCCAAACTGTGAACAATACGGGATTGTTACAAATTTGCTTGAATTTCTATTGGTTATACTCAAAGTATTGTAGATTTTATGAGTTCGTTCTTTAACAATACTGATCCTCACAAAAACTAAGGACAAAATCCCCAGTCCGATCGGGGTACGAAAAAAAACACGTGCCTCAATCCATCCATGTATCATTGTATAGATCAATGCAAAGTCAGCCTATCGACTTTGCTTCTTCTAGACACTAATACGGTGTGGGACAAATGGTCTTGTGCGGCCAGAAGTTTTCTCAAATCACGCTCTTGGCTCATTTTCAACACCTTTCATGCTTCCTAATCTAATGTATCCGTCTATAATTTTCATTACTTTCATTTGATATTCTTCCTATTAGAATGTATTGTTCACCGAAATGCCATTAATCATTCAATTCAATCCCCAAAAACAAAAACATCAATGTCGTGTATGAAATTAATTGTGGTAAATGTAACAAATCATACATAGGTGAAACTTGTCAGTTTTTGGAAAAAAGATTAAAAAAACATAAAACAAATGTATCTACGAAACACACAACACAGTTTGGAAACTGGTCACCTTTTCGATTTCGACAATACAAACTTTTTGGAAAAAGTTACAGGCTATAAGGCAAGAATCACAGCTGAAACTTTTTACATTAAGATTAGAGGTGACAACAATGTAGCCAATAGGCAGATAGACTCCTGTAATTTTATTTAAGACAGCTTACGACTCTGTAATTAAAAATTTGTCACAAACACTAACATGCAAATGTAAACGAAAATCAAAACAAAATGTCCCGAATCAAACTAGTATAGACGAAGGCCAGTAGTTTGTAAGATTTCGAGTATTGTAAATTTAGATGAAAAATCATTGTTTAAAATATAATTTTAGTGTCCACTGAAGAGGAGCGAAAGCCATAGTAGCTCGAAACGTCTGGACAACTGGTAATAACGTTCTTGATTCTAAAATCCGCCGAAAAACGTTGATGATTTAAATCATATTAAAGCGCGGCGATAAACAAAATTCCAATAACTCTTCATGGAAAATATTTACGAATTTTCAAATGAAAAGCAAATGAAAAAATCGAAATTTAGTTATTGGTGTCATTACATGATCAGGAAATGAAGCTTCGGGAAAGATGAGCTGGTTGGCGCCAGGAGCTCTGGGCGATCAATGATTTTCTCCTACGGGAGTTATATCAGCTCATCAGTGAATATACCACCGCCAAAGTTCCTGCTCATTTCAACTTCCGATTCATTTGCAAATCATACCAATAATACTGCTAGCCGTCTGGTCCGTCAAGCTCCATCTAAAAGTACAACATTATTCAGATTTTATTTAATTTATTTAATATTTAAATTTACTTTTAGTGACCTTGATGCAATTCTAGTTATTTGATTTAGAGATGTAAGAATTTTACAGGCTTTCACGTGGTACCGAGTACTTATTTCATAACAAAAAATCATTCAGCACACCAAAATTCATTCCAGATAGTCGAAAATGGGTCTGCAACCTGTTTAACGTTCAGAAGTTATTCATAAATTATTTTTATCGAATACAGTCCTTTTTCTTAATCCTAATCCGTTGTAAGACTAACTACTTCGGCACAAAACTGACGGACAGGTAATAAACGTGAATTTAAGACTGTGCACTGAAATTATGCTATCGGCTATATCGGTGAATTGTTATATTTTTAAAGAAAGAATATTAAAGATAGATAGACGGGCTGGAGATTAAAATAAGATTTAAAATGTTAAAAATGAGCGGTAGAGTAATTTTAATTTGAAAAACTTTTCATCACATTTCATCCCTTTGTTCCTCACGGACCTACTACTTTGCAGTGGTAAATACAGGATAGAGTTGTAGCTACCACCACACAATAGTAGGCCATGGTTCAACCCACAAGCGGAAACTTGCAGTGTGAACCAAATATGTATACATTTTTTTGTTTAATTGATAAGGTATTTTACAAATTTGAACTGAAAAAGATTTTTTTTTGTAACTTAAGGCTTACATCTTTTTTATTGTTACAACAGTTTGTTTGCGGTACATAGAATGCGGGTTATCGAATATAATACAATTTGATTTCCAGGTACATAATTTAAAAACTAACTGGCTTAGATCTATGTCAACAATTTTAAAAAATATCTTGGACTTCGTGAAAAAGTTACTACAAAAACCAACGGGATCAACAGATGGGTGTAAAAAGAGTCTTGTATGTTTTTTTTATGTAAATTCGTTTAATGTGAGCCTTCTACCTTTTTTAATCTATTCTTAGTACACGTGTTGTTGATTATATACATACATCAAATTTACAAGAACCGATTACAAGCGTCATTAGAAGGTAGATTTAAAAAAATCTATAATCTGTATCTCTACGCTAAGATCTGAATTTTGACCCCTTCACAAATGACTATCATCAGCCATTGAGAAGTTTGCATTGACTGTGCTAGCTTAGAATTTTCCACACTTCAGTTGATATGATTGGAATTTGATGAGCAACAAGTTTGATATGCTATGCCTAATCCAGCTGAACATGCCAGACAGTAATAACATGTATCATGAATTTAAGGAAAAAAAAACCTTGCGTGGCCAAATCAAACAAAACTCGCTTACAAACTGAATGGCATATCTTAGTCTATACGTAAAGCCGACAATATGCCAAGCCGTTCTATCCATAGGAACACAAGACGAAGAAGCCTCTAATTGAGCAATGCGTATTATTAGACACGCTTGAAATATCGCGGCTTTGCATGGAGAAAAAAAACCATAAGAATC
This sequence comes from Uranotaenia lowii, assembly GCF_029784155.1. Classification (NCBI taxonomy): domain Eukaryota; kingdom Metazoa; phylum Arthropoda; class Insecta; order Diptera; family Culicidae; genus Uranotaenia; species Uranotaenia lowii. The sequence goes on from NC_073692.1 coordinate 231,745,441, forward strand.
CTCAAGAAATTCTTGAGACTTGCTCGACAGTATACATACTTGGAAAAGGTAGCATAACGAAACCAAATTAATATCCACTCGTTCTATGTAATTACGTTTCATCTAATTCTAGGAAAATGTAATCTGAAAAGGTCACTTGATGCTGCCTAAAAACGGTGCCCTTCAGATGAAAGCGAACCCATCTTTAAAAAAAAGAAATAAAAGAAAAAACAATCGGAAACCTTAGTTTCTTATTAAGACAAAAAAGTCGATTCTTTTGCTGATAGATCATTTTCTAGTTATCGGACAAAGAAAATTTAGCCAGCATTGTGTTGACTTGAAAAAGTACTATCTGACCTTTTTTTTTAACTAACGTGTTTTTGAGATAATTACGATGCAAGAGAAAAAGAAAAAAAAATATTTTGCTCAGTTTCCTTCAAATCCAATATTATCAAATCGATAGTTGGCAAAACTGTTATTTATTCATAAAATGTCTGTGCATGAGTGGTGGAAAATTATGCAAACGCTGTCAAGAAAGATTCGGTTTAGTTATTCTTGCCGCAGCCTGTGGCGTAGAGGATAGGCTTCAAGTCTACTAAGCCAGTGGGCATGAGATCGAATCCCGGTCACGGCATACATAGTAGATAGACTTTCTGTGGGTTGGTGGTTTTAGAATTCGTAAGAAGCTAGCAAAAATATCCTTGGATGATGTACGCCTTAGAGTTAATTAAATTAGATCTCTTCAAAGAAACATGAAGTTTCACTGAGATCCTATATGTGTGTGTTCGTTTTTAATATAGCGTCTTTAAGTATACAATGACTATTGAGAAGAAGACAAACTTTTAGATTTATCTTCGTCTGACACTTACAAACTGTGAAATGAGAACTAATAAGGCAAACAAAGGACCTTTTATCTTCGGATTTTATTAGACTTTCGCCTAGGGTCAGGGCCCCCTGAATCAAGTATCAAGTAACTTAAAAAATATCATAATTTTTTCAAGTTCACGAAAATGCTTCTAGTTCATCTACGAGTTCCTGTATCATTCTAACTGTTGGTGCATATAAACTTGAAATTACACGCTATCAGATAATGCATTTTCACCTTCTTTCATTTCATCTAACCTTCTATCCATCTATAAAAAAAATTCATAATCTTTAGATGTCCCTACTAAAAAATACGTCGCTTTTCACCGATAAGGCCGTTAAATAAAAGTGACTAACAAATCTACGTTGAAGAAAATATCTGATTCTGAAATTGTTTATAATACCTATATAATTCAATTAAGGAATAAAATTTAAAGGTGATGATACATGGTCTAAAAAAATTAAATATTTATTATATAGTTAATTGGATTTGTTTTTTCATTACAAGTATTTCTGACATTACTGAATGAAGTTTTAAAAATAATTAAATTCAACAACATTCAACAAAATTGGTTCAAACCTTCAAAACGGTTAGATTTTCAGTTTAAAAATATCTAAAATTCAATTTGGTTTAAAACTTCATTAAGAATGGGGAAAAGTGAACAAATTCAAAGCCTCTATAATTTTTTTAGCAGAACTCTAAATTACTTGAAGTCTAGAGGAAAATATAAAATTGATTTAAAACCATTATTTAAAAATGTTGTGTTATTTTAAAGTTTTGTAAAAAAAAACATGCAGAAATTTCTTGAATTCTTAAAAATTTATTTAAAAACAAAAGCTGATAGACAAATTTCATATTGAGGTCCATATTTAGGCTCGCAAACTAATCAAGTTTTGTTTCGAAATTCTTTGAACTTCGAAGGATGTAAATTTTGTGGCCTTGTGTAATTTATCAAAACGTTTTTGAATGTTATGTTGAGCATTTAGAATAACAAGAAACACAAAATTAAATTGAGACTTAAATTGGTTTCTTGAAGAATATTTCATATTTATGAGTTTTTATTAAAAAGTGTAACCAAACAAATTCCGATTTTGAAAATTGAAAACAACCATTTTAACTTCAAAATAAATTCATCAAATACTAACTTTATACATAAACAAGTTAGAAGCCATGTATCATGACTCATGACGATGGTCATCAGAATGAGCAAAACAGAACCTAAAACCTAGTATCCTTTACTTTATTACTAAAAATTTTGATTTACAAAAAATCGTGCTGATAAAGGGTGATACGGTCAAAATTTGGCCAAGGGAAAACGCATGTAAATCGGTGAAATCGTTTATTTAAAAAATCAAATTAAATTTCTTTTTCAAGTTTAATAAGTATAAAATTCAGAAAAAATATTCAGTTAGGCTTCCGCTTTTCCAAATCCGAATTGCCGGGCCTTATGCTTACCCCTGCCATCAGATTTTGTACAGCCACCTTGTCCACCTTCTTCGCTGCGAAAGCCAGTTTGCCTTGAACTGCTGCTCGTTTTAGCAGTTTTTTTTATCTTCTTTAGGTTCCGTTTGACAATAGCCCAGTATTTCTCAATTGGGCGGAGCTCTGGCGTGTTGGGAGGGTTCTTTTCCTTGGGAATCACCTGTACGTTGTTGGCGGCGTACCACTCCATGGCCTTTTCACCGTAATGGCAAGATGCCAAATCCGGCCAAAACAGTACGGAACAACCGTGTTTTTTCAGGAAAGGCAGCAGACGTTTATTCAAACACTCTTTCACGTAAATTTCTTGATTGACAGTCCCGAAGCGATGAAAAGCAGCATTTTTCAAGCCACAGGTACAGATGGCTTGCCAAACCAGATATTTCTTCGTGAACTTTGACAGTTTCATGTGCTTGAAAATATCTGCTACCTTTCCCCTTCCTTTTGCCGTATAAAACTCCTGTCTCGGAAGCTGCTTGTAGTCGGCTTTGGCGTAGGTTTCGTCGTCCATTACCACGCAGTCAAACTTCGTCAGCATCGTCGTGTACAGCCTCCGGGATCGCGCTTTGGTCGTCGTATTTTGTTTATCATCGCGATTTGGAGTCACTACCTTCTTGTAAGTCGATAGTTCGGCTCGTTTTTTGGCTCGATGCACGGTTGAAGACGATACACCCAGCTTATTTGCGGCATCTCAGAGAGAGAGGTTAGGGTTTTGCTTGAAACTACCGGCAACTCTCTTTGTCGTCTCAGCGGCTTCCGCTTTTCGATTTCCCCCCGATCCAGTCTTTCTGGCTGTCGACAAACGTTCCCCAAACACTTTAATTCCATTTGTGACGGTTGATTTGGACTCTTTTAGCGATTTTGCCAGCTTTGCGTGCTCGGATTTTCGCGATGTGCGAGCAAAATTTTGATACGCTGCTCTTCTTCCTTGGACGGCATTTTGACAACTGAAGAGTGAATTCCAAAATGGAAATAGGAGCAATATTCTACACACACACCTTCAAAATGAGGGGTGTTCAGGTTTTTTAAATGCAAAATTGAAAGAAATACGTCAAGTTGATATTGACCAAATTTTGACCGTATCACCCTTTAGTTTATGTTTATTTTTTTCGTAATGAAACTGTTTGTTTACATGTTGTTTTCCGGAAAAGGAGGAAAAGGAGAATTTCAAAATTACTGATATATCATGTAATAAATAAAAAAAAACTTTAACATAGGTTCAAATTAAATTTTATGATAATGTATCGACAAATTTTATACAATAATCAGAAAGTCTAAGTGACAAGGTCACTTTCAAGGATAATAGTTACCCAAGTAACACTGTTTGATTTAAAAAACTCTTCAGGCCTCTTATAAAAATTGTCTTGTAGCCGGTTATAAAACCTGAAATTTTGCTTGGGTTGTATTATTATCCAAGACATAAAATTCTTAAATTAAAACCAGATGAGGAAAAAATAACAGATCATCATGTTACACATAAGACAAAAACTAATAGAAATTTATAATAAATGATCGAATCGAGAGAAAAAAAATCTGAACACAAAAATCAAATAAAAAATGAGAATTTCAAGAAGAAACCCGATCAAATTTAATCCCCGGGAATGAACTGAGAATGATAAGCTCTTAATATGATTCTATTGAAAGAAAATTAAATCAAAAATAGTTCTATGGAAATTATAGTTTCGAAATTTTGAATTTTAATTGAACATGCACCCATGGCGTAGTGGAACTTTATTCAAGCCTTCTAAGCCAACGGTTCTGAGATCGGATCTCGGTCACGCGATACATATAGTACTTTTTCTTTAGGTTGGTGGCTTTAGCAGTTGTAAGATGATTGATTTTTTTTAGTTGAAATCATTTTAAGCCATAATTAAAAATTTTGATTATAATTTCTGAATTTGGAATTCCAAAACTAAACATTAAGATGAATAGCAAAAAATTAAAGTGGACAAAATTGCGGTTTTGGAAATAGTGAATCGAGAACTGAAATGAAAATAATAATCATTTAAAAAATAATAATTCAAAAAGCTTATCAAAAATAAGCACGCGATCAGTCTATGGTACGATTCAGGAATAAAGCTTGCTTCATTTAGAATTGGAACAAACTTTTGCTCATATTGTGGCGCTCCTGGTGGCCGGATTTGAAAGTTCTTGGCAAACATAAGCCGGAAATTTTATTATCACGTATGTATTTTTGACATCCCGCAAATCGACTGTACTTTGTAAACAATCAACATAGAAGCCGAAAGAAGGGACAAAATTGTGCACAGTTATTTGGATAGCTGGAATTGCCCAGAATATGAAGCTCAAATAGTACACTAGTTAAAATGTCAGACTGGCAAGACGATATAGTTGGTGATGTGAGTTCGACTCCGCCCCATTGTTTCTGGAATGAATTATCTAATAGGAAGGAAATCCCATAAAATGTTTTTCTTGTTTCGCTTGAATATAGTGGTCATGCATTATTTTGGTTGAGAGCTCAAGTCCTCGTGCCAGTAGTGCTTTTTCAAACATACCATCTTCGGCACAGAAAATAATAGGCATTGGATTTTTACAACCTCTTCTATGGGTGCAGAGAAGGCTAAGTTTGCATAAAAAAAGATCTTGAAATCAATAATAAATAGACACTCCTGAAACTCTGACGGGTAAAATTTTGAAATTAAATTAAATAAATATGGATCTTTCTATTATCTTATCGTAACCAAATAAAGTCTATGCGCAGAAATAAATAGTGAATTTTCAATCCCAATTGAGAACGGTTTTCACCTTTTCAAGCCCATTTAACGATCGACAGTGAATGTTCCAAAAAAAGTCCGATTGAATTATTTTTAAATGCCTTCGATAAATATTCATGGGTGTCGAAGATTGGAAAAGATACCCTTGTTCGGTCAAGCTTTAAACAGCTTGGCTAAGCGAAAATCTAGCTCTTACTTCATCTTCTACTGCAAAACGTTGTTGCGATAGATTCAGCGTGGAAAATCATTTCCGCACCATTGTCTGTCTCAAAAAATACACCTGACACACTCTCTTCTCGGACTGGGTTAATGGGGATTTTATGGCAGCCGTGTGGCAATGAAGCTGACTGAGTTGATCGAGTTTAGTAGAGCCATATTTTTGATTGTGTCGCCTTTTCTTTTCTCTTTTTTTTCGCAGGTTCCCACCAAAATAAAGGCCGACCTTTCCTAGAATGAAGGGTTGGTTCGATGCCTTCCGAGACGATGGGGCCCCAACTCTTTACTCGTTCTCGAACCGAACTCCGGTCACCGGCGATGTTTCGATTGTGGCCGTTTGCGTCATGTTCGCCACTATCTATCTGGCATTTTTGGTCATCTTCCCCGGTGTTCGAAAGCAGGTTCGTCGCTTGGATTTGGAACCAAGTCTTTTGAATTGGTATTTCAAACATATTTTGTTTTTCGTTTCAGAAATTCACTACCTTCACGACAGTTACGCTTAGCTTATTTGTAGGACTAGTCATTTTAGGTGAGTCGTTACCCGACAAATTTTAACGCCATAATATACTAACGTTTTGGTTTTTAAATTTCAAGTTACTCGGCTTGGTTCAGGATGGCACGTGGCCCAATCGACCATCGTCGCACCGTACAAGGCGTTCTCCCGAGAGAAGCTTCCGGCCAAATTGGGAGCCCACATCGGTCTGATGCACATCAACATCACCCTGGCGGCACTCCCTGTCGGAAATTGGACGCCCCCGGATATTGACTTCAACGAACGATTTAGCTGGAACCAGGCTAATGATATGGGCAATTCGTACAAAAACGCACTTCAGCGTGGCTTGCCGTATCCGATTCTAACCGTGGCCGAGTACTTCAGCCTTGGACAAGAGGGATTCGCCTGGGGTGGCCAGTATCGGGCTGCTGGGTACTATGCCAGTATCCTACTATGGCAAGTTTTTACTTCTTGTTCTGATGAAGAGTGACAATAATCCATATCCAAGGATCCATCATACGTAATGCTTTTCCGTTGCTTTCAGGGCTTCTTTCGCGGCTTGGTTGCTGATGAATCTGCTGCTGGTGGCAGTTCCACGTTACGGGGCCTACACGATGACCCTGACCGGGGCCCTGTTGATCGGGGCCAGCGTTGGGTACAGCCATATGCTTCCGAAACGACCGCTGACGATATTCATTGAGGGTGGACGCATCAGTTTCCAGCTGGGATGGTGCTTCTGGCTTGTGCTGGTCGCAGGTTGTTAATCGAAAATTAATTAAAGCCTTCTTGAATTGCAATCGGATTTGTGGTAACGTCAAATCCCATTGCAGTTTATTCTATTAACTGTTTATGTTCCCTTTTCCTAATCTTATGTTTAGTTTCGTTTTTCAGCATGCAGGTGTTTTTGTAGCAGATATCCGTTTGCGAAAAAAAAACTTCGATCGGCCACTGATTGGTTTATTCATATAAATTTAACATGTATCAGTACAACACTTTTGCATGGTTTAATTTTTTCGCGTGGATGTCGATTGCTGTTCGAAAGTGATTTTTCTAATTTAAACCTTAAAGAGGATGATCCAAAGCAAAAGACGATTTCGAAGATAAAACTTATAGTTTAACCCGTCCCTTTAATCTGACATACCGGCAGAGTTCTTTAATTGGGCTTGTGCTATATCTCAGTTGGCACGTCTGTTGTCTCCTGAGCCGATGTCCGTGAGTTCGAGCCCAAGAGCAAACATCGAACACAGTTGTACCGGATAAGTTTTTCAATAACGATCCGGCAACTGCACCGCTGATAAAGTCGCGAATGCCATGAAGATGGTAAAACGACTATAATCGAAACAAAAAAAAAAGAGTTCTTTAATTTTTGTTCTATTTTAAACCTTCTGCATGTGTTGATTGAGAAGACCACATCTGGTGTTTTTGAAAGTTAATCGCACGCAGCGTATGAATAATGTCACAGGTATTGAAAAGCATTTAAGCTAATATTTCTTTGCCTAATAAGATATGAAGTTACGGTCTTCGACAAAGTTTTTCAGCGAAAAATTTCCTTTAGACAATTTATAAAATTGCACAAAAACCATAAGCAGCCACAATAGAAACAAAAATGATGTTGGTTTTTCCGTACAAAATATTCAATTTTTTCATACAAGCCTAAAAGTTCAAGTTTACTCATGTAAACGTTACTTAAAAATCGTGGATGAGTTTCGAACCAAATCGAAGCTTTTTAGTCGACTCAGCTCAGGGCCGTAGGAACGGAGGCTGACCCCCCCCCCCCTCCCTCCCTGAGGGTTCAGAAAAAGCAAACCAGGTATTCTAATCTACACCCAAAATTTTAGATTCCCATAGAAATTTTAATGATTGAGTAAGATTATTCAAGAGTAATAATCTTTATTCAAAACAAATGACAAAATTCCGAAAACTAATCCTAGGTTCAGAATTTTGTTACAGTTTTTCTAGAAAATTTCACATGTTTATAGAAGTTCTGTTCGGAATATTAGATTATAAATTAGATATTTTTACATGTTTCGGAGGTTTTCGTTCCATATTTTCATATCAAAATTGTCTTTCTGTATTCATATTTCGGAGTCTGTATCCAGTTTGGGATTCTTGATTTTCAGTTCGGATCATCATCTTATAATGATATATTGTTCTGCTATCTTGAATATGGTTTTGCATTTAGTTCAAAATTTGATTTATTATTTTCAAAGCTCAAATGAATTTTTAATATTAAGGTAATTGTTTTCCGAACATGAAAAAAAGGAATTAGGAAACCATCCTGACTCTTTGTTCACCATTCAGATACGAAACTCTCAAACTCAATTCTCATGAAAAATATCAACTTAACAAAGCTTCTTACTGGTGATCCAGAATTAAAAACTCAGAATCAAATTGCTAATTCGAAATTAATTTTTTATTTGAATTTACAAGTCAGATTAAAAATGAAAACTGAAAACAATGAATTCAGATTCAAACCCAAAACATAAGATTTTAAATTAAAAATTCATGATTGAGGGCGCACTTCTTTACTCACTCATTTCTTGACTCATATTTACAAATTATGACTTGCAATTTAGGTGCAGAAATAATTTTTTTTGTAGATTTCAGAAATCGTATTGAAATTCGCAAGCAGAATCAAAATTCAAAGTTTGGATTCAGGTTCAAAACTCAGATTCAGAATTATTATTCAAAATTCAGATTCAGATCCAGCTCAGAAATGAGTTTCGTTTTAAAAATATCTAGATGAATATTTTGTTAGGAAATTCAAACAGCAGGAAATCGTAAACTTACGATATTTATTGTCGCGACTTATTGTTATCGGCTGTGATTCAAAATTTTGAATCACAGTCAGTTTGTTTACACAATTCAGCTGAAAATCACATATATATTTGAGTTTATTTGAAAGTTTTTTAATGAAAAAAAAAATCACAAACTTTATTTCATGAAATCGATTTTTAATGAACAGTAATCGCTTTAAAAAAATTTAAGTTAAAAAACCTTCAGAAAATGCCATATTTTTCGAGTGGATTGAGTAACATTCGAAAATTGAATTATCGATTGAAAAAACATTAAATTTGCCCAAGATTTGAGTAGGTTTATCTTACTTGATTTAAGCAATTTAAAGCTCTCTTTAAAAAATAACTTATTTAATCCCAAATCAAATGACCTAATTCTCCCAGATTTTTGAGCATATTCAAAGATTTTGAACCAACGGATAAAGTAAGTTTCTTATTTTGCTTTCATTATACAAATTTTACTAGGACTATTTATTAAATTTTAAAAGGTTTGTTCAAAAGTTACTATTTATTATTTAAAAACCATTCAAGGAAACAACTTCAATATGAATAACCAAAAATGTACAGCTAAAACAAATTGTTTGTGTTTTTTTCAGCTAATGCACTGTTTGAGCAAAAATATCTTACAAATAAATCAGTCATTAAAACCCCTCCTATGAGACGGTTCTTCCTACGGTCCTGACTCAGTGTACTACCTATACAATTAACGGAAAAAGATACCGCTATTCCCGTAAAACAGAGAAATTTTGTGCTTCACAAAATTAACTCTAACTTTGACAATTTTTATATTTAAAAAAAAACTTTAAATTTGGTCACAAGATGTAAAAAAAACCTGGCCAAGTTTCATCAAAACGATAAAAAATAAAGCCAGTTCTAAATAGGGGTCCAATATCGCCCAACGGGGAATTTCATTCTTTTTTGGATTGATGTTTGTTTAAATTTGTGTGTAATCAATGCTTTTTAGATTTTTCTATGACGCTATGGAATATCGCTTAATCATTTCTAAACGAATTAATCAATCATTTTGTAAAATAAAACAAGCCGTTAGCTGTATTGTTAATCAATGGCTGAAGCATCGGAAGCATCTACTCACCGAACATTTCGTCGAACTTAAGACATTCACTTTCCACTCAGTTGAATTTAACCTAAAAAAATAAACAAGTTTCGAATCTGACAGATCAATTGCTGATGCTGATGATTGCTGATGATTTGGACTATCTTGCATATTATTTTTCCGAAAAATCGTATGAAGGCTGATTGAGCCACCGCACGCTTCGGAAAATGGAGTGTTGGCTGGTTTTACCGATGACTCCCCTACATTTTTCAATTAGGGGGAAGTGTTCCTAAACGCGCATATTGAGTAATATGCGCAAACAGCCGATTGACGATATGGCTGGAAATTCAACGCATCTAATCAGTTTGAGGGTAATACGCTTTTGACACATGGCATGAAAAAATTTAATTGTTACCTAAAGCCAAAAAAAAATTAAAAAATTCAAACAAGATTTTTGTAAGTTTTGTTAAAATATATTGAACTTTAATTATCGTGAGTATTAGACTGCCCCAAATTTGTATGGGAAATTTAAAACCTGTGAAATGTTATACGCTGAAGGCTAAAATTGATCCTGGGCGTAGTACAAGATCTCATGCCAAATTTGGGCCAGATCGGACCACAGGAAGGGGTCACTCAACGAGCCTGAAGTTTGTATGGGATTTTGAGACATTTTGTTCGAGAGGAACATGAAAAACCAGTTTTTCGTCGATAACTTTTGTCTCCTTCGACCGATTTCTTTCAAAAACGGGTTTTCTTAAAGTCTTAATTATGAAAAATATATCATCCCAAGACTGCATTTCGAAAAGAGTTAAGATAAAAAAAGTTATTAGGCTTAAAAAATGGGCTTACTTTTTTACGGTGGTATTCATTAGTCTTTATTGTTAATGAGGCGTCAATATGTTCGAACGCCGACAGATTAACAATTATAAATACTATCCTTTAAAAACCCGTTTTCGAAAGAATTCGGCCAACGGGAACTAAAGTTAATGATGAAAAACAGGTTTTTCATGTTTCTTCCGAGCAAAATGTCTCAAAATCCCATACAAACTTCAGGCTCGTTGAGCGACCCGTTCCCGTGATCCGATCTGACCCAAATTTGGCATAAGATCTTGTACTAGGACTAGAATCAATTTTAGCCTTCAGCGCATAATATTTCACAGGTTTTGAATTTCCCATACAAATTTGGGGTAGTCTATTGTACATATTTCCGCCTTTGGGCCTTGAAGCCTAATAACTTTTTTTTTATCTTAACTCTTATCGAAATGCAGTCTTCGGATGAAATATTTTTAATAATTTAGACTTTAAGAAAACCCGTTTATAAAAGAAATCGGCCGACGAAAACGAAAATTATTGATGAAAAGCTGATTTTTATTGGCACCACAAATCGTCCAGTCATGTTTTTAAGCCCCTGTGGTTATGCAATTTTTTTTAAATTGTCAAGCATTTTTCCGTCCATACTCCTTTCCGAACTAACAAGTGAATATCATCCGAACTCAAATATTAGAAAAACATTAAAAATTGCAATCGAGCGCAACAACAATCGTTAAAATCAGTCCTTATTTGACGAAACGGCATGCATTTCACATTGAGTGTTCTGGTCGGACATTTAGTCGCCTCATTAAAACAGTGATGAATATCACCCTTAAAAAAGTTAGCCAATTTTTGAAGCTTAATAACTTTTTTATCTTGACTCTAATTGACATGCAATCTTCAGATGAAATGTTTGTCATAATTTAGGCTTTAATTTTGCTTTTTGTTTCGATTATAGTCGTTTTACCATCTTTATGGCATTCGCGACTTTTATCAACGTTGCAGTTGGCGGATCGTTATTGAAAAACTTATCCGATACAACTGCGTTCGATGTTTACTCTTGGGCTCGAACTAGCGGACATCGGCTCAGAAGACAACAGACTTGCCAACTGAGCTATATCACAAGCCCACAATTTAGGCTTTAAGAAAATCCGTTTTTGAAAGAAATCGGTCGAAGGAGACAAAAGTTATCGACGAAAAACTGGTTTTTTATGTTCCTCTCGAACAAAATGTCTCAAAAGCCCATACAAACTTCAGGCTCATTGAGCGACCCCTTCCCGTGGTCCGATCTGGCCCAAATTTGGCATGAGATCTTGTACTAAGCCCAGGATCAATTTTAGCCTGCAGCGTTTAACTTTTTCAAAAGTCGGGTCATTTGGGGCAGTCTAGTGCGTATATTGGAATAAGAGACAGGTTCTGAATGCCCATATCAGGCAGGTTAAAAGCCTATATCAAGAAAAAATAGGTTAGTCTTATATTTTTTTTTACTTTTTATCGTTGAAACATTTAATCTACGCTCAAATCACAATCTTATCACCATGAAATATGGCCATATGCCATACCTTACTATGTTTCATGCAACAGAACTAGTAAAACTGAAATTTCGCCAAAATTTCAGCCTTGACGTATGCTTAACATCCGTTCCTGCCATTTTCAATTAAATAATATCAAAATATTGCAAGTGATAATGAAATATAGCTGAAAACATAAATATGCGCAATTTAGCCCGCCGGTTTCGGTAATCGGCTATTTTGACTACTTTTAATATAAAATTATTTCCACAAAAACTGTAAGAGATTCAAACGGAAAAATTTCTCTAACGTATATAAAATAGATGTCCACTCATGTGCATATAGTTTTCAGACTCCTATCTATTGGATGATGGGAGAAAATGAGTTCTTTCTTTAATATGCGCATATAGCCCACCTCTCCCCTTATTATAAAAAAAGTAAGTTCGGACTTGAAAATTTGACGCTTGAGACGCTTCCTGTGTGTTTTTTCGAGGAATTGAGTTAAGTTTATTTGATATACCGCACGCATAGGAAAATCGAATTATGGCTGTTTTACCTTCAATTCCTCTACATTTTTCAAATAGTTAAGCCATATACTCCATTTTTCGAAGCGTGAGGCAACTCAAATAGCCTTCATTTGATTCCTCGAAAAAAAAAACACACCAGATTAATCTCATTCAACTTGAAATTACGTACAGTACGAACATGCTTTTTCTAAAATATTTGAAAAATGTAGTGCAATTGAGGGTAAAAGAGCCAATAACTTCGTTCGATTTCTAGGGAAAAATCACACAAGATAGGTTTCATTTGCTTCTAAATTTTTCCGTTCGAACAAGTTTTTTCGGAACTATTCAAAAAATGATGGGAAATTGGGAGTAAAACAGACATAACTCAATTTGCGATGGCTCAATAGTCTTCATTTTATTTCTCTAGAATCACTCTAGAAAGGTCTAATTTGGTTCAAAATTCCGAACTTACTTTTTCCATAATTAATTGGAAAATGTAGGGAAACCAAGGGTAAAACCAGCCATAACGCAATATTCCGAAGCTTGCGGTGCACACAGGGGAAAACGATGTGAAAAGGTGATCAAAATTGTTTACGCCAAAAGGGAGCGTTTTAGACCCATAGTGTCTTCGGGACAATTAACTTACATTTAAAGCACTTTAAAATAAGTTTGAAATGATTCAATCACCTAGCAGTGAGATAGAAAAATTATTTTTTGTCATTTTCATTTTAGAGCAATTATGTATTTGGCAAGTTTAAAGATTGTAAAAAATGTAGCAATTTTGTCGAAGACGTGAACTTCGTAAAAGCTAACCCAAAAAAGTTAGAAAGGTTCAAATTAAAAGAAATATTTTTTATTCAAAATTTTCTGTTTTTTTACTTGTATATCTTTTCAAGCCAAGTTTATTCGAGCAAAGTGTAAAAATTGATACTTCCGGATTGTGATGACAATAATATCAATTTCCAAATTTGTAACGTTCCCTTTTATTCGTACGATGCTCTACCGGGACACGTTTTTAATTCCTACGATTTTAATACAAATTAATTTATGAATATTCTATAGAACAATTTTCAAGCTTACGTTTAGTGAACTTTCTATCGCTTATTTCCGTCTCGATTCCAGCTATGTTCCGCCGCTAGCCCTACACCTTTAATAAACCTAGGTTAGAGATACAATTTCCAACTTTTCTCAATCAATTTCTCTCCTCAATTCGATTTTGGTTCAATCTGGCGATTCCTAATTGAAAAACGCTTCGTTGCGTGGTATTGTAGCCTGTGTTCAACTTTCCTGCGCAGTTTCACTTCGCACCCTTCCGTACTAAAGTTGCAAATGCCTTAGCGCGTAAATTTAGGGTAAGTATTCGAACTCAAAAATATCCGTTGTGAACTTAAGCTATAGTTTTCTTTGAATCACCAAACTACTATACTGGCTTTGAATTGAACAATTGTTGTTTTGTTTTTGTTTATTTTCGTCCTATGACTTTCCCGCCGAATAAACCGCTTTTTTTCTCTCGCTCTTTTTCCCTGTTCAAAACTGTCATCAACTTGAGTGCGTTCAGTCTTCAGTGCTGCCCGTTCAGTAGCCCCGTTCAGTATGCTTGACGGGGGTTGGAGTCACCCAAAATCGAACAGTTTTATCGAACACACATTATAAAAATATTCAGACTGAAACGAGTTAGATTGGAAAAACTAAGAAAAAATAGCTGTTTTCAAACACCTGTATCTTTCTAGTTCGGATGAGTTCGGTTCATTTTTTGGTTGCATCAGAATCAAGCACGTTTCAGCGTTATAATAACATGGAGTTTACAACATTTATTTGTTTATTTTGTAGTCTTATAAATGATTTAAGTTAGCTATTTTTATGGAATCTAGAGGACAACTTTTTTGCATTTAAAATTAGCTAACCGAAAAACAAACTCGTATAATATATTGTATTTTAAGCGAAAAGATAGGTTGTAAGGTTCGTCAATGGAGGCTTAATAACGTCATACGCGAGCGAGAGAATAATATGGCTAAAGTTTCAACAAAATAAAAACGGTTGCAACCTAAATTTCAGTTTGAATAAACTTGAAATTTGTCCTCTAAAATCCTTGGAAATTGATAACTTCAACCATTTATAAAGCTAAAAAATAAACAGTTTAACGTTGTAAACTCCATGTTATTATAACGGTGAAACGTGCTTGATTCTGATGCAACCAAAAAATGAACCGAACTCATCCGAACTAGAAAGATACAGGTGTTTGAAAACGGCTATTTTTTCTTAGTTTTTCCCATCTAACTCGTTTCGGAATAATCGATTTGGAGCTCATTGTCGCCAAAAGAATTGATACAAATCAATTCTGTAGCTCTCCCTCAATTGTATAGAAAATGGCTGCGTCCTGAAAATGTCTGCTCCTTCCAAAAGCGTCAAATTTGTCAATTATTTCAAAATTCCGATTGTGGCTGCGTCCTGTAGATGAAAATTACCATCCGAAATTTTTTTGGTCAAATTGGATCTGAACGGAATGTTCGATTAAGACTTAAAATTGCAAAAAGGACTGATACAAATCAATTCTTTAGGTCTCCTTCAATTGTATAGAAAATGGCTGCGTCCTGAAACTGTCTGTTTCTTCCAAAAGCTTCAAGTTTGTCCTTTATTTCAAAATTCCGATTGTGGCGGCGTGTTGTACATGAAAATTGCCAAACGAAATTTGTTTGGTCATCATGGATCTGAACAGAATATTCGATTTAGAGCTCAACGTTGCCTGAATATTTTTATAAAGTTTGTTCGACAAAACTGTTCGATTTTGGGTGACTCAAAACTTTTTCAAATATACTTTGCTTGAATAAGCTCGGCCTGAAAAGATATAGTTAAAAAACTGAACATTTTGAATAAAACATATTTTTTTATTTTGAACCTTTCAAACTTTTTTGGGTAAGTTTCTAAGAAGTTGACGTCTTCAACAAAATTGCTACATTTTTTACTATCTTAAAACTTGCCAAATACATAATTGCTCTAAAATGAAAATCACAAAAAATAATTTTTCTATCTCACTGCTAGGTGATTGAATCATTTTTTTCAAAAGCTCATTTTAAAGTGCTTTAAATGTAGGTTAAATGTCCCGAAGACACTATGGGTCTAGAACGCTCCCTTTTGGCGTAAACAATTTTGATCACCTTTTTACATCGTTTTCCCCTGTCAGCTCGAACATATTTCATTCGATTCCGCGAAAAATCACACAAAATAAAGCTTAGTTCTTTTAGAAATGGGACAGTTACGAATGCGTGTATCTAAAAAACCTTTCGTTTGTTCTAAATACTTTCTATGAAGGAAATGAAGGATATCTTATGATAATTCATGAAAAAATTTGAAAAAAAAATATTTATCGTTTTTTGTAAGAATAAATTCTACTTTATCCTTGGTACCTCTCATCGGCCAGCGCACACTTTTTTCAGTCATGATAATGATCAGTTTTTCAAACTAATACTTCGTCTAGAATGTATTTTAGGTGGCTACATCCTCCTCCTGCAATTTCTGCTACTTTTCGGACCAATACTTCTCTTTTCAAAGAAACTGAGGGCAATTTAGTGGATACGACTGTTTCGAAATTAACAAATTTGATTGTTTTTGAGCCACTTTTTGAGCGTTTTTAATGGAATTTCTGCTGGCAAAATCTGGCAATAACGAAGTAAAACCATCAGGAGATTGAACTTAAAGTATAATCGGTTAGTATAGATCGTAGGTTGCGAAGGGTACATGAAAGATCGCTCTTCTTGGGCTTTTGAAAACAGCGAAACCCATAGTTTTCGTTTTGAAAATTGTTGTTTTTTTTTCACAGGAGCAGCAAAATTTGGGCAAATCATTATATTTTATACAAAATAACCAACAAATACATACTTTAATTTACTCGGGAGCAGCCAAAGTATAGGATTCAAAAACTGGAATTTGTTTAAAATAGGATATTTAATAAGTTTTGTCGTTCATCAGAAATCATCTGTCCCATAGCCTCGGAACCGGCTATACAGCTTACGAGCTGTGGAACTAGTAAAAATTTGTTGTTTGAGGTTAGATTTGAATGCTTCATAACCGGGCAACACTTTCAGCTTATCGGAGAAAAAAAAATTGGAAATTTCAGCGATCTACCCTTAGTTTTTCACTTATTGAAAATTAAAAATGCTGGAATGAGACTTGACTTTCCTGATGACAATTAGCCGTAGTTGCCGATCATATGCTTCACTCCAATGCTTGATTTGAACTTTGTGGACATTTTTAACAGTATTTGCATACTTTTCCATCACTCACACACAGTAATTCTTCGATTTATCAACAGTTTTGTTAGCTATCAATTTGATAATGATGGATTTTAAATGAAACTGTGCAAACTTATTTTTTCCTTTTTCTCTTGCATCGTAAATAGCCCAAAAACGCGTAAAATTTAAATTTTGAAAAAAATAGATAGGATAATACTTTTTACAGGCAACAAAATGCTGTCAAAATTTTGAATGTCGAATTACTAGTAAACGAGTTATTAGCGAAAGAAAGTGTCCCATTTCTAAAAGAACTAAGCTTCAATTCTTTTTCACAATTTTTAAGTCCAAATAAGTTTTTTTCTGAATTGTTTACGAAATATAGGGGAATTAGGGGTTAAAAGAAACTATATCTCCGTTCGTAAGCTCGCGTGGCGTCTGAAACTTTGTTCAATCTATTTTCTGGACATTTTCACCAAAGGAAAGTTTATTTTTATATACATTTTACACTAATTGTTAAACATTTTTTGAATTTTTATTTTGAAATTTCGACCTTTTGGGAAAACATATGAAGACAACTTCATAATAATATTATGTGTGTATGATGACCATCGATATTCTTCTTATGGAATTTAAATTTTAAATTCATATTCCAACATCGTATTGAGAATATAAATTTAAGATTCAGAATTCAGATTTAAGATTCTGAAATTCACGGTTTAAATACAGAACAAGATCAATGATAATCGGTCGTTTTTTGGGGACTTAGTACAAGGCCAGTTTTGCTAAAAAAAAATCAGAAGTATAATTGAAATTATTCCAAAAATTCATTTATTTATATTTAACTCATTGGACACTTTTTAGTTCATTTATCGATGGTTTTTTTCGTACTCATCTATGTTATCAGGCAATACTGTTGTTTTACTACTTTTGTTATTAAATGTTTGAAGCTCTTTAAACTCATTCGACTTCTTTTGGTTCAGCCTTTCATAATAAATAATTATTGTGATAAAAAATATAGTTTTGAGCCAAAATTTTTCATCAAAATAATGTTTTCGTTAAGACACCCTTGGTAATGGGACGTTTTCCGATTAACAAGCAAGTACTGATATTTTGATTGAAAAATCACTTTTTGTTCTTTTTATGGGCATTTTCATCGTATTGGATGATGTTGAGGAATCACAATTTAGATTCAGAGGTAAACTGAATTAAGATTCAGAAAAAAAAATTGAAGTTCGGATTCGAAAATCCGATTAAGAATTTAGAATAGCTTTAGAGTTCATGATTAAAATTAAGATTAAGAATACTGGTTCTGAATTTAGATTCAGTTTTAAAATAAAGGATTTGGGATAAAAGATCTAACTAGAGAAAAGCCTCTGGCAAAAAATTAATTAAGATCCAAATTCAGATTCAGGATTTGGATTCTGAATCCAAATGAGAATCCAAATTAGAATCGAAATTGATTTTGGAATAAGACTCAGCATTCAGATACATATTCAGTCAAATTTAAATTTCAAGTTCAAATTTAAAATGAAGATGCGTATTTCTTTTCATGGGTTGTTTGTTATTGGTATTGGAATAAAATCTAACATTAGCTTTCTGTTATTTTATTGTCTGAGATGTTTTTCGTTTCGTCATGTCCAGTTTCTATTCTCCTCTTCAAAGCATCTTCTTGGTAACTATCGAACATTTGAAAAAAATTAAACCTCGGCAAAATACCACTTGCTGGAAAAAAATGGTATGTATGCAAGAGACAAACGCAATTTCTTTCCGTAGGTATCCTATGTTTGTCGGTGGGATTGATGATTTCGATAATCGACCTGGTATGGCCACATCGCTTCTCGACGATTTTAGAGGTAACAACTTGAGAAGGGCTTCTTGCTAAAACTAGAAGGATAGTTTTTTAAATCGTTTTCAAATGCTTCAGGTATACTACGACACTCCTTACGACAGACACGTGATATTGGAAGAATCTCACGATGTCAGATATCGCAAACGCAACAGCAAAGGTCTGGAGGATCCTCCGGGCTTGGGATCCAGAATCTTACGGTATCGCAACATGCACAATTCGAAGATCAGCAGAACAGAATAATTGAAGTTTTTTTTCCTTAACAACAGACGCTTATCATCGAAAACGCGAGACCAATCCAATGACAAGGCGGGCGTGGAAAATCGAGGCTTCCAGCATGATGCCCCGAAGTCACCCTGGCGCTATCCATTCCGACGGGCTCAGCAGACTCCACCGCATGGAATCCAGCGAACCATATCACAAGACTCTAACTCTAGCATAGCATCAGCAGCGGCCATGTCCCAGTCATTGCACAAAGTTGCACTCTCCAGAATGCTACCGTAATTATCTATCTATCAACTCAAAAGACAGAAAGAAATTCCAAAACTATTTTTTTTGTGATAACTATCGACTCAAAGTGAGTAACACTGTTTTCCTTCCCTTTAATCGCAGCAGAAAACCTCCTCTGGAGCGAACTCGTGAAATTTCCAACTGGTAGCCGAATTAGGTTTCTCTATAAGGTTTTCTTCATCAGGCCGGTTCAAAACTGGCAGCCAATTCTCACAAATGCATCAACGGACGCGAGCATAAACTTACACATAAAAGAAACAAAAAAACTAACCCGCATGTGCATACGTTTACGTGATGAATTTCTTGTGATATTAAATCGTAAAACGCAAAGTCGGTTATAATTCCCAACTAATTAGCAATACAACAAAAAATCACGCGGCGGAGTTGAAGGCTCGACGAGACGAGAGACTCTTTCAGGCAGATTATTTTTAACTAGGACAAAACAATTTTAGCTAGACACCAATAGTACGTAAGGGATCAAGAAAATGGCTTCGTATGGAGCAAATTTTGATTAAAAGGTCAAATCCTAGCGGATAGTAGTATTCTGTGAATTAATGGATCATGATTATAGTTTTTAAAGAAGACTGTTTAACGACGCGTGAATGAATAGATATCCTCATAGAGCCAGCAAAATTTGAAAAAAAAAGAAGCATGCAAAGATTACATTTGAAGCCTTCCATTCTACTCTAAGTTTTAACTTATTAGCAAGAAACTCTTTTAGGATTCTTTTTATATAAGGCATTTAGAAAACCTACCATTTGTAACGTATAGTATTGAATTCAAATCATCGATTTATGAATGTTTGTATAAGTGAAAATTAGTTAATAAGAAATCCAAGATTGTAATAAAATTTTATCAATTGTGTCATGTATTTATTTTTCTTTATATTGCAAAGAAATCTCATATCCGCAAATAACGTATTCGCTTTGAGTAAACTGGTTTATTCTCTGAATCTGGTAAAACATTACTCTCCATAACTAGGAGCTGTTCCTTTTCTGGAAAATTTATAAAGAAAATGTTGTAATAAAGGATGTCCACAATGAAATTTCATCTGAATTTCATCAATTTTTCAGGGATTGAAAAATAACTATTAAACTTCATTTTACCATTTTACTCGTATTTTATTTACAGTCCATACGAAAATGCCCGAACCTTGGCCTTAACCCCGGCCATAAGATTCTGCACAACCTGTAAATCAACATTTTTTGCTTGTAAACTCATACTTTCTTCAGTTCCTCGACTGTCTTCACTAGCTTAGGTCGTTTAAAAAGCTGCTGCTTCATAATCGTCCAGTACTTCTCGATGGGGCGGAGCTCCGGAGTGTTAGGAGGGTTGAACATTTTCGGCACATTTTTGTCCGCATACCACTTCAGCACGTCCTTGGAGTAGTGGTATGAGGCCATTTTTTTTTAGTTGGTAACCACAGGTGGTAAATCCCGGTTTACGGATTGTATTCCAAGGCACGGCGAGTTATCGCGTCCCCCCAGTTTGCTACTCTGGGTCCATGGGTACAATGGGAATACTCATGATATACTCCGTGTATACCCCCTACTCCCTAAACTACACCTGGGGCCGCAGACCTGGTTCCCACCTCGAACTTTTTAGTACACTATGCTTCAATAGTGAGAGGTCTATTCGCGCTAATGCGCTCCAAGGCAATACTCATTACCGAGACCACTTTCAGCAAAACCTCTCATCCTCACGACTCGGCGCCTGAACTCTCCTCTAACGGCTTGAGAATCGACATCTCCTCGCAAAGACTCAAGATTCCCACACAAACCTGTCCTCTTCGCGACATAAGGCCTGATCTCTCCTCTAACGACTCGAGATCCGACCCCTCCTCGCATCGACTCGAGTGTAGGACACAGATTAGGCAGTAAAAAGAGCAAAGTTCATGGATTCTGATTCTGATCTGGGACCATCTGACGGACAGAGAAAATGAGATAATCGGAAATCACGGACTACTTAGATTAAAGCACATTTTCAGCGAAATGCGCTGACAAATTTCCTTTAAAAAGAACAGCGCTCGTAAGGAAAGGTCATCGTAGGGGTAGGTCAACAATTCATCAGCTCGCCCGAGTCTATTACAACATCCGGCACAACAAGTCAGTTTCTAAAACAACAGCAATGGCACTTTTGGACATCGAAAAAGCCTTTGACAATGTGTGGCATGAAGGGTTGATCTTAAAAATGAAGCGATACAATTTCCCTGACTATCTCATTAAGATAACCAAAAGTTATCTCTCTGGTCGAGCATTCAGAGTGTCCCTTCATGGGGCCTGTTCAGAGAAATACAATATTGTGGCTGGTGTCCCTCAAGGAAGCATTTTGAGACCTATTCTGTATAATATATACACCGCTGACATCCCATCGCTACCTGGTGGTGGCGTGTTGTCTCAATTCGCGGACGATACGGCTATAATGGACAAAGGTCGAATCATCCGCACTCTGACAAAAAGTTTCTAAGAAGGCCTTGACACTCTGACAGAATACTATAAAAGTTGAAAAATTGTCATAAATGCTGCTAAGACTCAAACCATCATATTTCCGCATTCGAGATCCAAAAACTCATACCAGCTGACAACGTCAAAATACGATTCGGTCTCTCCACTATCGATTGGTCAAATGAAGTAGTTTACTTGGGCCTCACCTTGGACAGTCATCTGATATTCAGAGCACACGTTGATAAAACCATCTCCACATGTAATTTATTAATCCGATCCCTGTACCCGTTGATGTGCAAAACATCCAAACTGAGTCTGGAGAACAAAATGGCTGTATATAAGCAAATCATCTACCCTACTATTGAGTATGCTGTGCCAGTTGTGCTCAGACCCATAGGTTACGACTCCAACGCATCCAAAACAAGATCTTAAAGATGATCCTAAATCTACCTCCCTGGACGAGAACAGTCGAGGTTCACGAAAGGGCTTGCCTGGATACCCTTCAGACGAAATTTCAAAATTACAACGTAAGTTTTGGAGAGAGGTGCCTTGCCTCTGAACATGCTATCATCCGAGAACTGGAATCCTTAGGTGAATTAATTAATTAGGTTAAGTAGGTAGTTATATTTAAATAATTAAAAAAAAATATAATGATAACTCACTGCCTACATCATATTGCTTTCGCAGAATCATATCTAAATGTATATAAATAAAAAAAAATTTCAAAGATGAGTTGCTTCGCAGAACACTTGAATTGTTAAACATTTGCTTTGTTCAAAAATTAAAGGTGAAATAAAACTTATTTAATGTAAAAAAAAAGGAAAGGTCATTCTTAATTCTGGTTTTAAAGGGCGAACATCATCAGCCTAGAGAAGACGCAACATCCTGGATTTACGGACCTTGCTTCTGAAGGATATCAAACTCATTGACTTTGAGTAGTCGATATGCTGGAAATCCACGTTTCAACAGAACACTGAAGGAAATTGTTTTTTTAAGCACTGAGTTTTGTTTTGAACTTTTCAGTTTGAATAGACCATTCAGAGCAAGCTCACTGGTGTTGGGAAAAAGTGTTAGAAATTTTGACATTTTGAAAATTTTACCATGTAAAAATGTTTTCAAGATCTTTGGGCGTTGTATTTTTTTTACAACACTGTTTCTATTTCAGCCGTATGTGATAGAAATATTGCTATTTTTGCATCAAAGCATGCGAAAATACAACACGTGTTGTAGAAAAACTTGAAGGCCAAAGATCTTGAAAATGTTTTTGCATGGCAAAATTTTCAAAATGTGTACAAAAAGTGACAAAATTTCTACCACTTTTTCCCAACACCAGTGAACTTGCTCTCAGTATGAAACTGCAATGTGTAAATATGGAAAATTTCGACAGAAAAGACGAAATTCACTCGGTTTGTATTGTTTCTCCTGATAGAA
Source organism: Uranotaenia lowii (assembly GCF_029784155.1). Lineage (NCBI taxonomy): Eukaryota > Metazoa > Arthropoda > Insecta > Diptera > Culicidae > Uranotaenia > Uranotaenia lowii. The sequence continues at coordinate 231,768,344 of NC_073692.1, forward strand.
CAACATTATTACTTCGGTAGGAAAGACGAAGTAATTTGATAAAAAAAGGGTTCTGATGGAGAAGGCAGACACTCGAAAGCAGAGCAAAGATAAATATCTTCGATTGGAAGACGATCGACTGAAAAAAAAAGAGTTCTGATGGAAAAGGCAGAAACTAAGAAAAACAAATGATTAGAATTAGATAGACGATTGAAATGAAAGTTCTGATAGAGAAGGCAGAAACTTGCGGAAATCTAATAAATGATATGGGATGTTTTGAATGGATAAACAGAAGACTAAAAAAATAGAGTTCTGATTGAAAAAGCAGAAACTCAAAGAAGCAGAAAAAAGAGTTCATATATTTTCCAAAAGTTAACGAACCACTGGAAGTAAAGTTCTGTTAAAAAGAGTAGAAGTTTATTGAAAAAATATATGAAGAAATTGGCAAGGAATTTTGAAAAGGCCGGATGCGCCAAATGGGAAAAAAAGAGTTATCACCTGAATAAAAAAAGTACATACGGAGACCTTAATTTTGAATGCTCAAAGTTATCTGAAGATTTGGTTTTCAAGAAATAAAGAAAACAAAATATTTATTGCTGGGAGTTTATGGCTCTGTCAAATTTTGATACCAAAATGAAAATTGTTATAAGAGTACAGAAGGGAAGTATTGTAGGATACAGATTAGGCAGTAAAAAGAGCAAAGTTCATGGATTCTGATTCTGATCTGGGACCATCTGACGGACAGAGAAAATGAGATAATCGGAAATCACGGACTACTTAGATTAAAGAACATTTTCAGCTGAATGCGCGGACAAATTTCCTTTAAAAATAACAGCGCTCGTACGGAAAGGTCATTCTTAATTCGGATTTTAAAGTGCGAACATCATCAGCCTAGAGAAGGCGGAACATCCTGGATTTACGACATCGAGGTTTACCTCTCCTCTGCACAATCCAAGGCCCGATCTCTCATCTAACGACTTAAGATCCGACCCCTCCTCGTAACGACTCGAGGTGACCACTTCTACCCCTCCAGGCTCTGTATCAAGAGCCTGGTCCCTCCTCTTACGACTCGAGACCCGACCCCTTATCATAAAGACTCGGGGTTGACAACACAAACCTCTCCGCCTGGAGGTTCCAGGCCTGACCTCTCCTCTAACGACTAGAAGCCTGACCTCTTACCTCCAGGATTCGAGATTCGCCACCTTGCCCGTCGTGTGCCAGATCGAGAGCAGCTTATCCTAGACTCGCGCCTGTCACGGTACACGCGCGGGACTTAACGCAACGACTCGGATGATTCCCGACGAAGACGTCATCCTACTCCGACTCGAATGGATCACCCGGCGTCGAGAGCCACTCTACCCGTGGGTATTCTCCGATCGTGGAATAACCCGATTTCCACTGCGAAGAAGGTAAAGTCTTATCTCCTAAGCTCCTGTCGTTGGAACCGCCCAACTCAGATACTCCCCGAAGGTAGAGCATCCTACGCACGAACGCGGCGCACCCACGGCATCCGCTACGCAGAAGATGTTGCCATATCTTTGTATCTTCAAACCGTGGGGTCGGACGCACTCTACTCGACAGCCTCACGTCGATGGGGTCAGTCTATTGCGACCGTTGTCCTGTCTTCTTTATCCCCCTTGGCTGGCAACCCTAGGATTTATGGCCCGCGAATTCTACATCATCCGCTAATCCTACGAGTTCGGCTCCCGATTGGAGGCTCGTACGTAGCAGTTCGTCGTGAGTGATGTTCTATAGAACCGGGCCGAGTATTGACCCCTGTGGAACACCCGCCGAAACCTCTTGTGTTCGCAAACCCTTACCGGTCATATACTGCAGTTGGCGATATTGGAAGTAACTTTCCACAAGCCTATACAGATATTCCGGGTTCCTCATTTGGATGAGCGATGACGCAATCGCTGTCCAACTGACACTGTTGAAGGCGTTCTTCACATCCAGAGTGAATTTCGGGTGAGCATCAAACAATTTCGATCATCAATCGACCAGCGATGGCGGAGCAAAGACCGAGAACGAACGAACTTTCGGGTGGTAAAAAACACGTCCGTTGCGCGCGATTAGGTTTTCAAAAATTTTTAAACATGACCATTTTTCCGGTGAGGCGCCGAAGTTCCCGGTTTATTCCCGGTCTCCCGGTGACACGATGAAATTCCAAAGTTTTTCCCGGTATTCCCGGTTTGCTAGCAACCCTGCATTTAAATGATGTTTGACAGCCACTTGCATAATTTGAGGCGTCTTCAGTACCTGTATTTCGCCTTTATTTATATGCAATCTAAGCACAGCTGCATGTTATTTCCAATTTAGCGGTGCCCTGAAGAATCCTGTTTTTTCCATCGCGGTGTCCTGATTTTTGTCAAAGCCACCTGTCATGCCTGGTTAGTAGCGGGTACACTCCTTTTTTTAACTCAAAATTTAAGTTTGACCGAGGTTCAAATCAGTTCGATTTTATGAACTTTAAATTATGCTCCCTTTTTTCTCCTTCACGCTCTTTTTTTTAACTCAAAATTAAGTATGACCGAGGTTCAAAACATAGTTCGATTCTATGAACTTAAAGTTAAGTACCATTTTTCCTCCTTGCTCAAAACGGAGTTCGAACTGCGAACTCAAAATTGATCCCTTTTTTTCCTTCGGCGAGGGATCAAAGCTGAGTTCGACCTTATGAACTAAAAATTGAACTCTCTTTGTTGGACTGAAAACACTTTTTCCGAGTTCAGTCCGAACCGGAACAGCAACCAACGAACACGTCGCAAAATTTTGTCGTTCCGGAACAATTACCGGAAGACTATGAAGGAACTTCATAATGAAATGCATGTTCACCGTGTCAGCATAAAATTCTGTCCGTCATTGACATCATATGGTGAGCGGCTTGGAATGTCCGGAAACTTCCGGATGTTGTTTACTTCCCGTGGGAAGTAACATCCGGAAGTTTTCTTTGACCGGGAATGTCAAAACTTTCCACAGCTCTGTAATTGCAATGCAATGTACCGGAACAGCAACATCCGGGTACAACAAATTTAAATCATCCTTCAATTCCCTGAAAATAAGCTACCCTCGAAAAAAAAAGGATAAATTCGAGTTCGGCTGTCGAACTTAGGGCGTATTTTTTTTTATATCGGATTTGGCTCTAGAACCGTCAGAATAAAAAAACGATTTTCGGGTTTCGAGTTATTCCATACGTAGGTGTGCGTGAGAACGAGCGCAATGTTTACATGCAGCTGTCATTTTGTTCTCCCTTCTAGATTTCTTCATTCGGTTCTTCACATCCGGATTGCCTTTTTTCGTGTCCGGATTGCACTGGACAGCAGATAGTACGATTTTGCTTGGCTGAGAGGTTCAAAATCGCGACAATCATCATTTTCCCGTTCATTATTTCAACTGTTTTGCTTTCAGCCAAAAACAGCTGTTTAATGTTTTGACAACAACGTTGAGAGTATTGGTGAACTTCTCGCAAAACTGACTTTCTTCTCAGGGCGACTCCGTCCGTATTTCGAGCGAACCTAGGTTGCCTCTCGAGCAATAAATGAGCACGATGACAGCAGTTCCCGGATCGAAAAATCGGCCCAAAATCGGTAGGATTTCGAACCGTTCAACCCGAGAATCGGTTAGAATTCTGACGAGAATTCCAACCGATTTCCGACGAATTCAGTGCCCTGGTGAAACAACTTTCCTGACGACGATAAGTTTTTACGAGTGAGCTGTCAAAACAACCGGGTCGTTTCAAGACGGAAATCGGTTAGATTTCCTACCAAAATCAGATGGTTTTCCCATCAAAATTTGACGGTTTTCCGATCGAAATCGGACAAAAAATCCGAACGCTTTGCCCTGTTGTTATTGTTGTTTTTCTGCCCTGATGTCAATTTTTGTTCGGATTAAAATTTCAAAAAAAAACAACAAAATAATTTTTGTATATAATTTTAATAAGTTTTTTTGTGATAATAAAAAATATATATATGAAATACAATATACAATGTATTCTAATTGACGAGCGATTGGTTTGCGAGCTCCATATCTGGTCACTCCGTAGACTGTCGTAATAACAGTTTGTTTGATAACTTTGCGTTGAATAAATCCTTCCAAAATTTTCGCTACTTTTAAATTGTTTTCGGCATGTTTGGCTCTACTTTCTCACACCAGTGCAGCAACAGCGCTATAAACGTCTTGTGGCTTTTCAGCGGGAGCGAGATTCACGCTAATAGCGCCAAGTTTGTCACGACCAAGAGCTGCATAATGCTGAAGTCCATTACATGAACCATCTTGATGAATGGGAAAACTACTCAGAAATTTAGAAGGATCAGGACATCGGTGAACTTTGGCAATTTCCATGCAACAGGCAAGTGTTTGCCATGGTTCATCAGATTTGCTCCACCACATTTTTCCCGACAGTGGTAGATGTGCTGAGTCCAAAATATCATCCATAATTTCATTTGCGTATTTAAGGCGATCAGCGACAGAATCTCTTTTCTTCAGGTCCGTCAAATTGATGCAATGTAATTTCAGCCAGTCAAATCCGTCTGGGCCTAACGGTTTCTTTTCATGGAAAACCATCAGAAATCGGGCCAGGGGTAATAGGGTAATCGCGTCCTCGAAAATGTATATTTTGTGGAAGCCAGAATACCCGTTTGCGAAAATGATTGGCTAGCGAAAGTCTATAACGAGCATCGCACGACAAACTGTACATATCAACCTGCTTTCGTTTGTAGGAGATTTTCTTGCGCAACATATCCAATTTGTCATAATTAGACATTTCGTTCCGTGGTTTCAACTCTTCTATCCGTGATAGAGAACTTGGTGGCTCAGGAACATCCAGTTTAGCATTACCACCATCATTGAAAACTTTCAGCTCTACATTTAACATTCCTTAGTTTATTCTCCACGGAATACTGCCTAATTGGTTCAATGAATCTAAAGTTGGGTACATGTCTTGTTTTTTAACATTGGCAATCCTTTTTTTTTCCTTTACCCACCATTCTCTGGTGTCCTCCACGGCTGAGGAGGGCACAACATCGGAACTAAGTTGACATCGAATTTCAGAGTGTCCTGTTGTGATTTACGGAACAGCTTGACCAGCACTGGATGGGGCTCAATTTGTTTTTTAGCAATTTTAGCCTCATAGCGGCACAACGAATAGAACGCAGGGACATTTTTTATCTGTCGATTGATTTTCGAGGCAGCGTTTACGTTTACTTTTAAGTCATTTTCAAGATATTGTACAAAAAGCGACCTACGCCAATTACGGCAGCTTTCGGCCAAGAAATAGTTTGAATATCCATACTGGCTCCACTGTGTCGGTTTTCGTGAACTAACTGTTGCCATAGTTGTCTTGGATTATCGCTATTCGTACCCTCGGATAAGGCGTCGCAATACATTCCATAAATCTCACAGGTTTTGTCTAGCACGCCATTCGATCGTTTTTGTTCTACATGATAACGTGCCTCAACTTTCTTGCCTAACTCTCGATGAAGATGACTAATTACATAGCTGAAGGTATCCGAACCCTTGATCAACATTTGTGCTTCATCCAGTAGTATTTCTGTGAATTGCGTCACGTCAAGAGCCTTTTTATACGGAAACAAATTGATCGACCGACCAGCTTTGGATTCAGTTACGGCTTTCAGCGTATTTACATCCATATTGAATGCTACCAAAGCTTGTTTTATCCAGGTTTTTCATAGTTCTTCCATCTCTCGACGCTATACAAATAAAACAATTTAATAATATCATTGCAGCATGATAAACAAAAGGACTGTAAATGAATTTTCTGATAAATAATACTTACATAAAGTTGTACGCTATCACTAGGTTCGGGTATATTTTGAATAACTTTAACCTTGAGATGACCCTTCAATTCCAGTTCAAGCTGTTCATTGGTCATTTGCTCTTATTCATCTCGGGAAAATCCAAACTTACTGCTCATTATTTCCGAGCCTGGTTGCGGGATCCCGAAGTCGATCTCGAAACTCTTTGGTTCGATCGGTAATACGTGCTCGTTCAAATCATTCAGTAGATGATTGTCGTAGTGAATAACTGGAACGGTGTATCTCGGTATGAATCCTGGATCTAGTTCTCTGAAAAGGCCAAGCAGAATTTCCGCCAACGTTTCCTGAGAAAGTTCAATCTCTTTCATGTCTTACCCTATATAAATAACCGGGGTCTCTTCCAGATTCCAGTTCGACGGAAGGTTTGTTGGAATGCCAGACATAATTTTGTCGGAACAACTGACAGCGACACCTTCTTCGTCAGGTACAATCTCATCGGCATTCATCGAAGAAATAGTACTGGAGAAATTTGATGATAAATAAAGTTTGCCAGCTTCTGTGCTTTCAGTTTTCTAATCGTTGTTTTTATTTCCTTTGTCGATGTATCAGTGACTATTGAGAGGTATAATATAGAAGTGTAATTAGCATTGCGAAAATAAAATTTTAAAAATGTAGGAATTTTTTACCATTCAAAAGCTCTGTAAATTTCTTGGATGATTTCTTTCGTTTTTTCTTGAGCACAGGATCCAAAATTTCTGCAGTAGGTGTTGTTGAATGAACTCGCTTTGTGATGTCTTCTTTGCACTGATTAAATCCAGTTCCTGGAAGCAGCCTAAAACACGTTCTGAATCCACTAACTCTGTTACATAAATAGGAATAATTCTGCACTTGATTTTCTTTGTACTAACACCGGTTAATTGTACCTTTACCAATCAATAGATTGTTCTGATTCCTGGACAAGTTCCTTAATGCTAGTATACGATACATTTTTCCAACTTTAAATCGGAATTTATTAAAAGAAATCGTGAAAACCTGGAACTTTCGGTACACTAGCGAGTTTTCGGCAAGCACATTGTTTTTGTTATGAAAACAAATCATTCAGTTATTTGGAGATTATAGACGCGAAGTTTCAAAGTAAAAAAATACGGTTTAGCAAGTTTAGGGAAGCTATCTCAAAAAAATACTACACTGTCGACAATTTCCTCCGCTCCGGTTCCAAAAAGGATTTCAGCCGCGCACGCACGTACCTGCCGACCGAACCGATGAGAAAAAAACATAAACGTTTCGAATCGTTTTCGATTGACAGTCCAACCAGTGATGTCAACCTTCCAGATTTAGGTCGAATTCACAGTGAGCGCGGTGCGAAGTGCGAAGCGAATTTCCAATTCGCGCGAAAAACCGCTTCTCATTGAAACACGTTGAAAAAAACATCGACCGGCCACAGTGCAAGCGAATTTTCGTGCGAAGACCCGGCTGGATCGCGCGAATTCATCCTGTTCATCCGGACATACACTGAAAATATTTTCTCGGATATTTTTTATCGTAAAATGATTTATCAAAAAAATCTTTTTCAAAAGTTTATTTATTTAATTATCATTGCCGTTTCTGTGTTGGTAATGAAAAATGCGCGGTTTTTAAGCGCGGCTTTTCGAAAAAAAAACGCGGTTTCATTCTTTTTCAATTGAAACAAATTATAACTGGCAATAAACGACCGGTGGCATGAAAGCCCCACAATATGTGTATAGGGTGAAGAGGCTGAACGGATAGAAGTTGGAATTTGTTATCCGACGCCATTTTGAAATCCAATATGGCCCCTTCCACTCAACTTTAAAATGCTGGAAGTGACTGAAAAGCACACGAAACTCCCACAATATGGGTATTGAATTAAAGTACTCAATAAGTAGAAGTCGAATTTGGCTGTCCGACGCCATTTTGAAATAAAAGATGGCGGTTCCCGCTTAATTCAAAATGCAATAAAGAACTGAAAATCGTATGGTCCATCCACAATATAAGAAATGAGTGAAAGGGATAAAAAATTTGATGAAAAATTACTGACAAAAATTTAACAAAATTTAAAAAAGCATGAAATGAATAAACAAAAATATGACAAGTGTTATAAAACTAAAGTAATATTGACAAAAATATAACAAAACTGTGGGAAAATATGAATAACTATTACTAAAATTAAAAAATATGACAAAAAAAATAAAGACAAATGACAAAACTTTGAATAAAACACGACAAATGTGGTAAAATAATATGACAAATTTAAAAAAAATAGACAAAATATGAGGAAAAATTCACAGAAAAGCAGCAAAACTATGACAAATGAGAAAAATAATGTATGGCAAAATTATAATCAAAATTTGACAATATGACCTGACAGAACTAATATAAGGACCAATATTTGTCAACAAATTTACAAAAATGACAAAATAATAACAACAAATTTACAATAAAATCTCAAAAATCTGACAAAAAATAAACACAAAATTTAAAAAAAATGACATAATGTTGAATATGTTAAAAAAACATCCTAAGCAAATGTCCGTGAGTTCAAATACAAGAGTAATCATCGAATGCAGTTGTACTGGGTAAGACTTTCAGCACTGACCACACTGACTTGACTCTTAGAACAAAAATTCAACCATTTTCTGTCTAATTTTTTGTTGTCAGATTTTGCAGGTTCGCAATACCGACGGCAGGTGGCGAACCTGAAAAATTTGACAAAAAATGCCCTGTAGGAAAAATGGTCCTGTTCAGCCCGATTTTATCGTAGAAATTGCGTGTTTTATTTTTAAAGTTGGGTGGCATTTCCTAACTGGGGTAGAATTTCTTCAAATCGATCCATGCGCACTCTGGAATCGACATTGCGTACTGTTGGAAAAATGATTTTTTTTTTGTTTTTTTTCTGGAAAACTTATCCAGAAAACGAAATCGAGTGTCCAGTCAGTATGGTCAGTGCTTTCAGTATGAAGAGAAGATGTTAAATCGATTAAAATCGAACGAAAAAAGACAAAACTCACAATCAAATGAACAAAAAATCTGACAGAACTATGACAAAAATACGACAAATGAAAACATGACAAAATTATTACAAAAATTAAAATAAAATGACAAAAATCTTACAGTACTATAACAACCTTTGTCAACTGTTTGTCATAATTTTGTTTTCTTATCGTTGTTTTGTTAAATTTTTATCATATTTTTTCATAGCTTTGTTACATATATGTTTATTACATTTGTAAGATTTTTTTCATAGTATCGCCAGATTTATGTAATTTTATTGCAAAATTTTGTCATATTTGTAAATTTTGATTAGTTATAATATTTTTCATATTGTTATTTCAATTTTCATATTTTCCATAATGTTGTCAAGTATTTGTTAAAGTTCTTATTTCGAATTTTGGAATTATTGTTAATTTTTTGTTATTATTTAGTCAACTTTATTAATTTTTGTCAGATTTTTTGAAAATTTGGTCAAGGCTTTGCCATTTTGATGTCAAATTTATCATAGATTTGGTATATTTTTATCATATTGTAATATTTGTGTCACCTTTGTCATATTTCTATCAAAGTTTTGTCAGCGTTTCGTAATATTTGTTGTTATTATATTGTAATTTTTTTTTCATTATTTTGTTATATTTTTGTCATAGTTTTGGTAGATTTTTTTTCTTGCGATTTTAAGTCATTTAAAATATTTAAAAGTTGAGCGAAAGCTGCCGTATTGGATTTTGAAATGGCGTTTCATAGCGTCAGACTGCAAATTTCGACTTTTTCTAATTAATTCTTCTCACCTAATATCCACATTATGCTTGTTTTATGCGATTTTCAGTCATTTAAAGCATGTTGGTGTTAGGCTGAAGCCGTCATACAGGATTTGGGTGTCAAAAATCTATTCTCCGACGTACTCATAAAGTCCAGGCAATTCATGACCTTGAGATTCCTTTTCATAATCCCCGCGGTCCTAGAACGCGCAAGGTTTTTCCGAGTTAACGTGGTTTTTCGGAATTAACGCGGATTTTTTTTTTTGGCGCGGTACGTATCCCTCGCTCACAGTTTTGATTCTGCAAATTAATTTGCAAAGATTTTTTCACAAGTGATTAATTTTTGCAAAACAGAAGGTTTTTTTTTCAGTGTTGAACCGCTTCGCAATTCGCGTACACTGTGGCCGGCCTTCAAAAATGAACTTGCGAAATTCATCCGGTGAATGAATATTTCGCTTCGCAGTTCGCTTCGCGCTCACTGTGTTCGTACCCTTAGACTTTTTGAACTTTCGTCAGTTGGCAGTTGGCATCTCTGGTCCCGCCAAGTAAAACTGACAGAATTCGAATCGAAACCGAACCGATGCGAACTGATCGATTTCGATATCTGTCATTGTATGGCAGCGGAGAAATTGTCAGGAAATCCAACAGATTTCGAAGGGAAACCGGATAGATTCAAACTGACAACTAATGGTTTGACAGTTATCGGTCCGGTTGCGATATTCCTTCCGATCCGGGTTAGAGCGAACCTAGTTTGCCTTCAGGTGAAAAAAAATACGGTATTAGTATTGAGTATGCACTGAACAAAATCGGGCTATAAGCATTATCGGAAATTCTAGTGTTTTTGCACTAAAGGAAAATCCAATACTTTTTAAAGACTGGCAGGCAATGATGTGATCATTATTTCCGATTGATTTTATCGGAAATTCTAATGAAAGTAAAAAATAATCGTTTTTTTTTACTGTAAAATGAATTTAACCTCAAACAATATAAGTTAAAAGAAACACCCTATATATTTAATCGCCCGATTTGGTTCAGTGCACGCTAACTTTTGGCTACCCCTTAACGAATACTTTTGACCCGTTATTCGATGAGACTGGGAGAACTCCTTTTAAAGGATACAGCCGCTGTACCCTTTAAGGGGTACTCAGCTTGATAACGCTTGCACCGGATGAAATTTACCCCTTATTTAAAACGCAGCGGATGAAAATTACCCCTTATTCCAAAAGCTTCCGTTATATGGTGGAAATTAAAGGTTCTGTTTATAGAGAATGTGTTCCCTGGAAAATAAATAAAAACAACATGTTTTATTTCATTTAGTTTATTGAGATGCTAATTTTTTTGAAATTTGGATTCACTTAAATAACTTTTTTTATATTACAGATGATTGAAATACTCGATTTCCCTGCTTGAATATTAAATTTATCTTACGATGCATCCTGAAAGAAAACAAAAGATTAGATTTTAAGTTAAGAAATCATTAACCATCAATCTTACCTTCAATTTTATATCGCCTCGGTGCGTGTTTTCCTGTTAAATTCTTTTTGTGTCTGCCTGGCTCGTCCGGAACTTTGCTGTGCTGCTGAAATAAAATGAATGAATATAAATTCGGAAAGAATACAATTCAAATTTTTACAATTAAAACTTACCACAACATCTCTCATCATGCCGAATTCAACGCTTTTAATGTAACGCTTCTAAAACTGCCCTTTTTGAAGGGAATCGAGCCTTTCAAAATAAGGGGTAATATTGATCCGATATAATGACCCGTTATTTGACAGATCATGGGGGTTCTCAATAACGGGTCAATTTTACGCCTTTAAGGGGTAGCCAAAAGTTAGCGTGTGTGCCTATCAGAACCAAGGTGGGTATATATTCAGGAGGTGTTCCCAAATAACGAATTCCCGATTCAGCCATTTTGGCTATGTAGGCTATGCAACTATGCGGAACTCATGAAGTTTGTTTACCAACCAACCACAGAAAAGCTGAGCAAAAAATAAACAAACTCATTGAGAGCCCCGCTCACTCCTCGCCTACTTACTGTGAAAGTCGGAGAACCTAGTGTATCTAAGAACCTTGATCAGAACTTAGTTTTGCTATTGCCCAGTCAAACTCAAAGTTGAGGGAAGCCACCGAGTGCTGTTTTGAACCAAAACTACTTAATTTTGAGTTAAAAAAAAAAGAGCGTGTTGCGATGTTTCAAAACGGAGTTCGAACTGCGAACTCAACACTAATCCCTTTTTATCACTCGGCGCGGTAGCAAAGGTGAGTTCGACCTTATGAACTAAAAATGCAATGTACTGGAACAGCAACATCCGGTTACAAAAAATGTTAACCATCCTTTAATTCCCTGAAAATAAACAGCCTTCGAAAACAAATGATAAATTTTAGTTCGGCCGCCGAACTTAGTATTGAGTATGTCTATCAGAACTGGGTTTTGCGATTGCCCAGTCGAACTCAAAGTTCAGGACTGCCACTCCACTGAAGTGCTGTTTTGAACCAAAATAATTTAATTTTGAGCTTAAAAAAAGGAGCATGTGATTCATCGTCAATTGACAACCGAGTTTGACGTTTTGAAACATATGGTCCGCATTTTTACCACTTAACCGTTTTCTTGGATCGAGTGCGGAAGCATTTTTATTTTTCAACAGGAATATTCACATTTATCGCAGTTTAAAAAGGTAATTTTAACATTCTTTCATTGCGAATTGATAAACAGTAGTTTTATTTTTGTTTTTGCTTAGCCCACCAATATGTCCGGCCGAGAGGGAGGAAAGAAAAAGCCCCTGAAGCAGCCCAAGAAAGACTCGAAGGAGATGGACGATGATGATCTCGCCTTCAAACAGAAGCAGAAGGAGCAGCAAAAAGCATTGGAAGCGGCCAAGGATAAGGCATCGAAGGGTGGACCAATGGGCAGCGGAGGGATCAAAAAGTCTGGCAAGAAATGATCGATCATTATCGCACATTTGAAAATGTGTATTCTTTTTTAATTAACTTTACCTACGATAAGATCCATTCGGTTTGCTTGTGAAAATAAAATGCCTGTCAAAAGGGCGCCGTATACTGAACCATTTACTCAATCTATATTTAATTTGATATCGTTATTCGAAAGAATTACCCATTTATAAATTTAAGAAGCTTATTTCTTTGAATAATTAACTTAAAGATGATCAAATCGAATGATCTTGAAGATACATTTATAACCCAGATACCGACTTGAAAGACGGAAAATGTCGAACGCGTTCGATGAAACGATCTGAATTTTCTATTTTGTACCTGTTAATAAAAAACGTCAATGCAAAGCTGGGGTGCTAATGATAAGACCTAATTTCCAGCTGTTAATCAAATAGATGTTTTGTTGACATAAAGTCATGTTAGTAGCTAGTACGGAAAAACGATTTTCGTTTAAGCATATTTTGAACATTCACCCATACTTATTTAATGCTGTTAAATTTTGCATTTAAAAACATCATGTAAACTACAGATTTCAGTATAAGTCATTTATTAGTATATTAGAATTAGAGAAACGAAATAAATATTTTTATTAATAAAGTTATCAGATATATCAAGCACCAGTTGCTGGAATGAAGTGCTCGTAGTACGATTTGGTATATTCCACCATAAGGTCCTGCATGGCGTGGGGAACAAAATCCGGATTGCCCTGACCACCTTCAATTTTGCCATCAGCTGTGTATCGCATGTAGCTTGCCACTGTTGTTTCCGGCGGCAGGATTGCACCATCCTCGACAATGCAGTTATCCTTCAGGACACATCTTCTTCCCTAAAATAAAATTAACAAATAATTAAAAATGTCCAATGTAATATGAGTTGATTTATTCCTTACGATGACGGCGTTTTTCCCGATGTAAACGTAGGATCCAATGGAGGCCGCTGATACTATGGCCCCCTCTCCGATGAAAACGTGATCTCCGATTTGAAGTGGAAAGAAAGCTACCCCTTTGCTGAACTGTTTATATGGTGGCCGTACTACAGACCCTTTCGAAATCACACAGTATCGTCCAGTCCGCACAGCAGCGAGATCCCCTCGTATGATGGCTCCACTTTGCACTATCACTTTTCCATGGAGAACAATGTTTTGTGATCCACAGAGGATCGTCTGTCTACTGACTTTATTTCCGGAAGCGGTTTCAACGTATTCATCTTTATTATAATAGGTATCCGGGACATCCATGATCAAATAATATTCACTAATTTTCACCATTAACCCTTTCAGTCCCAGCTAAACTCAGAATTTTGTTTACGTTTCAATGCTACCTGTCAATTGACAGATAGTTCACACTGTTAATTGGTAGAAATCGAATTGTGATCAACTTAACCGAACACAGAGTATCAGGCTTTTCAGTCATTTTAAATACCCAACTTCGAGCTTTAACGCCAGTATTGGGTTTTACATTACTGTTTGAAACTTGAAAAACTTTGAAGATAGCATTTTATATCTGTTTTCACAGTAACACAGAGAATATAATAATTATCTCAATTATTGAGAGCTTTAGATAAAGTAGAGACAACGGGAAAGAAGACTAAACGACCAAGATAGACGTCAAACTTTCATAAGAAAGTCAGAACAAACTTTCATCCGACGGGTCCTACACATCAGAAAAAAGGCTGACCAGGAAGACGAAAAACCTGAGGTAGCTAAAAAAGCTACAGGAAGCCACCACCGGACCCTGATGGAAACTGTTTTTTTTAAATGACTCCAGATAATGCCCTTTCCTTTCCTATGATAGATCTAACTTGAGTCACCGCGACGATTACTAACCCAAAGTTCGGAAAAATACCCACATAAAACCCACATAAATACACACACCTCGTAAAAGTTGTCAGTTATGGGGGTATAAGCTTAAGGGTACGAACACAGTGAGCGCGAAGCGAACTGCGAAGCGAAATATTCATTCTCCGGATGAATTTCGCAAGTTCGTTTTTGAAGGCCGGCCACAGTGCTCGCGAATTGCGAAGCGGTTCAACACTGAAAAAAACCTTCTGTGTTTTGCAAAAATTATTCACACGCGAAAAAATCTTTGCAAATTTATTTGCAGAATAAAAACTGTGAACGGGGAATACGTGCCGCGCAAAAAAACCGCTTTAATTCCGCATTAATTCCGAAAAACCAAGATGGCGAAAATGACAAAAAAACTCCTGAAATCGCATAAAACACCCATAATTGTGGTATTAGGTGAAAGGAATCAATTAGTAGAAGTCGAATTTTGCAGTCTGACGCTATGAAACACCATCTTAAAATCCAATTCGGCGGCTTCCGCTCAACTTTAAAATATTTCAAATGACTGAAAATCGCATGAAAACAAATCTACCAAAACTATGACAAAAATATAAAATTATGAAAAGATATTTTACAATATTATGACAACACAAATTACGAAACGCTGACAAAACTTTGAGAAAAATATGGCAAAGGTGATAAAAATATTAGAAAAATATACCAAAATTTTGATAAATTTGACATTAAAATGGCAAAGCCATGACCAAAATATTAAAAAAATCTGACAAAATTAATTAAAATTGACTAAACTAAATAACAAAAAAATTACAATGATAACAAAACACGAAATAAAAACTTTGACAAATATTTGACAACATTATGGAAAATATGACAAATGAAATATAAATGACAAATATATTTATTTGTATTATGTATTTGTCATCATTTTGTAATTTTTTTTACATGTATTTAAAAGTATTTTGTTATCTTTTTATTTCATTCTTCATAATTTTGTCAGACTTTTAATCATATTTTTTTCAGAACTTCGTCGTATTCTAGTCCATTTGTCTTATTTTTTTCATTTTAATGACAAATTTTTGCCATATTTTTACCACCTTTGAAATATGTTTTTTTTTATAGTTTTATATATGTGTCAGTTTTGTGATTTTATTGTAAATTTATTTATTACTCTGTCGTTTTTGTAAATTAGTTGTCAAAATTTGTCATATTTTTCGGTATAATTTTTTCAGCACATTTGTCGTGTTTTATTCAAAGTTTTGTCATTTGTCATTATTTTGTTTGTCATATTTTTGTCATAGTTCTTTCAAATTTTTGTCATTTTTCAAATTTTAGTAATAGTTATTTATATTTTTGCCACGCAGTTTTGTTATATTTTTGTCATCATTACTTTATTTTTCAACACATTGTCATATTTTTGTTAATTTCTTTCAGTGCTTTTCTGCAGTTTTCTCAAAAATTTTGTCAATCATTTTTCATCAACTTTTTGAGCCCTTTTACTAATTACCTATATTGTGGATGGTTCATGCGATTTTCAGTTATTTACTGCCCTTTGAATTAAGCGGAAACCGTCATCTTTGATTTCAAGATGGCGTCGAACAGCCAAATTCGACTTCTACTTATTGAGCCCTTTCATCCAATACCCAGATGTGGGAGTTTCGTGTGCTTTTCAGTCACTTCCAGCATTTTAAAGTTGAATGGAAGGGGACATATTGGATTTCAAGATGGCATCGGACAACGAATTCTAACTTCTATCCGTTCAGCCCCTTCACCCTATACACATATTGTGGCACCGGTCGTTTATTGCCAGTTAGATTTTGTTTCAATTGAAAAAGACTGACACCGCGTTATTTGTGAAAATTCACGCTAAAAACCGTGCATTTTTCATAACCAACACAGAAACGGCAATGATAATTAAATAAATAAACTTTTGAAAATGATTTTTTAATAATTATCATTTGCGAAAAGAAATATCCCAGAGAATATTTTCAGTGTATGTCCGGATGAACTGGATGAATTCGCGCGATCGAGCCCGGCTCTTCGCGAGAACATTCGCTTGCACTGTGGCCGGTCGATGTTTTTTTCAACGTGTTTCAATGAGAAGCGGTTTTCTGCGCGAATTAGAAATTCGCTTCGCACTTCGCTTCGCGCTCACTGTGAATTCGACCTTATGGTTCGAGAACAATTTAACGATAATTGATAAATTTGAAGTAAATCGTAATACCATTCATTAACCTTTTCAGATACCTTCACCTTCTAACATATACGATTATTTATCGTTCCTAACGTTGTCGACGAAAAGTTCAAAATAAGAGCTACGTTTACAGATACAATCACTATTTCTAGAGCCGTAAATGTATCGTATTGGCTGTTTGAGATATAGTTTTTTGCTATGCGGGTCGTCCCGGGTAACGATTCTGTTTGTTTATTCAGAAAAAGTTTTGTCCCGCGGGTCCTACGCCGTTTGGTCTAAAGTCATTTGGCATAAAGCCGTTTGGCATAACGTCGTTTGGCATAAAAGTCGTTTGGCATAAAGTCGTTTGGCATAATGGCCGTTTGGCATAATGGACGTTTGGCATAATGGTCATTTGGCATAATGTCCGTTTGGCATAATGGCCGTTTGGCATAAAAATATAAAAATTTATAAGGTAACATAAAATGTTGCTAAACATTAAAATACATAAGTTTTTTTTTCAATTTACCGATTTTCTAGGTTTAATCAAATCCCTAGGAAGGCCCCGTGTTTCTAGGTTTACCCAAAGCTAGGGACAATCCCCTAGCCCGGTCCGCAACGCGAAGCGTAAGGACCATACTTCATTTTAGTTCGAACGCGAAGCGTGAGGAGGCTTCCTCGAAATTTTGATCCATCATTTTAGAACGGCCACGTACCCAAAGTTAGGGACAATCCCCTAGCCCGGTCTGCAACGCGAAGCGTAAGGACCATATTTTATTTTAGTTCGAACGCGAAGCGTGAGGAGGCTTCCTCGAAATTTTTATCCATCATTTTATGCCAATTATGCCAAACGGCCATTATGCCAAACGACTTTATGCCAAACGACTTTTATGCCAAACGGCGTTATGCCAAACGGCTTTATGCCAAATGACTTTATGCCAATCGGTACACAATCGTCCCGCGCTAGTGGAGAAAAACGAAAACGACATAAGTCATTATGTGCCTTCTGGTCACTTAGAAGCGAAATAATTGTTATAAAGGGTTGCAATTAGTTCGTGCTCGAGAACAAAAAAAAACAGATGCTTCTGAAATTTGAAAAAAAAATCATTCAGAAATTCGTAGAAATCTTCCCTGAATCTACTGAACAAATTCCCTGAATTTTGTATATGTACCTTTCAATAATGGCTATTAATAAAAAAATTAAAAACATATTTACTAACAGCAAGCGAATTAAGAAGTTAAAGGTAAAGATTTTGTCTTCCCGTGCAGTTACGAAGTGGCTTCAAATTCCCATTTTTGTGTTTTTAATATTATCGTGCTCTTGTGGATAATGTTTTCTGATAGTGTGTATCTATATTTTTTTAACATTACGTCGTTTCCGAAAATGATGGTATAACATAATTTATAAAAAATAAGACCAAATAAACGGAATAAACTGAAACAAATTGTTTTCGTGTTCAGTTCCCGTATCCAATAAAAAGGATGGATTTTTCTAATCGCTGCCGAGGGTGTCTTTCGAATGATGAAGAAACACTACAACCTTTGAAGGGTTCGTCAATCGGCGAACTGTTCCAGGATTGCGTACGGTTGAAGGTATGTTTCGATTTAAGCTTCATTGGTTTGACTGTGTTATAATGGTCGTTTCCATAATCATAGGTAGCATTTGATCCGGGACTACCGAAATATTTATGTGGAGCTTGCTACCACAAATGTGCGGCCTGGAACAAATTCAAGCAGCAATGCATCGAAACGCATGACTTGCTTAATCTCAAGTTTGGATCTTCAACGGTGTCTAATCATGAGCATATCAGTGCTAGCGAAAATGCGGTAGCCCCTTTACAGGATGAAACTGTCGCATCTTGCTTGCAGGAGTACACGGAAGCGGAATGTAATGAAGTTGGTATTACTTTGAATGCCAGCAATGATGACGAAATTTACGAGGAACAATCTGAAGAGGTTTTGGAAGAATTTTACCTAGACGACGAGGTTTCAGAAGAAAATATCGAAGACAATCCAATACATATGAAAGACGAAATACCAGAGGAAACAACTTCTGACGAAAAAGATGTTGATAATCCAGAAAGAAATTCAGATGAATATCCTGAACAATGTGCTGTCGAAAGTCAAGAAATAACGGAAAAAGTTGTACGATCTTTCACTTGCAAAATATGTAAATCCAGCTTTAGCAACTCAAGAGCGCTTAGACGCCATATGATTAAACATCAGGATTCAAAGCGTTACGTTTGTATAGATTGTGGTAAAAGCTACAAGTTTCCAACTTCACTCACGTTGCACAAGAAATCGCACCTCAACAATCCGACGTACGTTTGTGAGTTATGCGGAAAATCGTTCATTCGTGCTCACGGTTTGAAAACTCATCTTCTGACACATACAACGGAAACGCCCTTCGCATGCAAGAATTGTCCTAAGAAATTTAAAAATGAAATCATGCTACGGAACCATGTCTTCCGAACTCACTCGGAGGTAAAGAACTTTAGCTGCAGTCAGTGTGGCAAAACTTTCAAAACTGGCGCAGAGCTGAAAATTCATACTCGGAGCCACACCAATCAGAAACCTTTTGCTTGCTCACAATGTGACAAAAGCTATAAAACCCAGAGCCATCTAGCGGTACACTTTCGGGCGGTGCATACCTCTGATAGACCCTACAAGTGCGGCCTGTGTCCGCAGGCATTTGCCCACCGAAAAGTGCTGAAAAACCACAGCCTAACACATTCAAGCGATCGGCCGTTTTCCTGTGACTTTTGCCAGCGAACGTACCGCCAAAAGTGGACTCTTGTGGAGCACATGAAGCAACACCGGAATAAAATGACTAGGATTAGGACTGCAGAAGATTCGATTGAATCGCTCGCTGAAAATCAAGTAGCGATGCCTAATCTAGTAGCGGTTGCTCAATTGCCTCAGAGTTTTATTAAGCTGGAGTAGGTCAAAAATCAATCCAACAACTTTTTAGAAAATGAATGTTGCTTAAAAAATTACTTTTAAATTGGGTTTATGTAATAAAGTTTCGCAATTCCAAAAAATGTGCCAGTTGCACAGTTTGTGTCTTTGAAGAATCCGAAAACGGTTACCATCAAGACGCCATTCACCGCCCAGACACCATTTACCGCCCAAAATCACCCTTTTGTGTGTATTTTGAAAAAACTGGGATGTTTTCTCTAAATATAAGACCTGTGTTCTGTGTCGGCATCATTGTTCGACCATTTCACTGAAAAAACATCACTTAATTATGCTAACTATAGCCAGAAATAAAATATTTGGTTTTTCGTTTCCGGTCAAATTATTGAATTCGACGCCTGTTAGCGAACTAGTTGTTTGTTTGTTTTATTGAGTTTATAGAGGCATTAAATTTACAATTCATTCGCCTCTTTTAGATAAAAGAAAAAGAAGAGATAGGATATAATACAATTCAAGTTACTTAAATCTGGTTAAAAAGTTCCGTTACTCTTAAGAAGTCTAATAATTTGTCTTCAGTTGCTTTTTCATTTGCCAGGATATTTCGCACTCCGTTGGGTAAGTCGTTCGCTATACGCTGATGTTCGTAGATTGGACATTCCGTTAGAATGTGCTCGATTGTTAGATAAGTTCCACAATTATCACACTCGGGTCGTTGGTTTGGTCCTCCGCCTGTATAGTGACTGAGGGTTATTCTTGTATGGCCGACACGAATCCTGGAAAGCACACGCTGTTCATTTCGTTTGTCTCGGTCTTTCCATATTGAAGAAGTTCCTTTGATTTTTCTAGTGAACAAATTTCTCTCCCGGTTCCAGCAGGATTCCCAAGAAAGTTTTACCATTTTTTCGATCCATAGTTTCAGGTCTTCTCCGGGGATATTAGTTCTCCAGAAACTCATACTATGCCCGATTCCAGCCAGTTTATCGGCTTCTTCGTTGCCCTCAATCCCACTGTGTCCCGGAATCCAGATGAATGTCATCTTAGAAAGGTCCTTCAACTCGAGTTCTTTTAACCAAGGATGTTTTGATCGGCCGGTTTCGAAAGCTTTCAATGCGCTTGCTGAGTCAGTGAATATAGCATATTCTTTGACTTCATCACTCGGAATCGAATTCACAGCGATATTCAAGGCTGCAATTTCAGCTGAAAATACAGAGCATGCATTATCAAGCTTGAGAGATATTGAATTATTTGATGAAAAAACTCCTGCGCCAACTCCATTTGCAGATTTTGATCCGTCAGTAAAAATTTGTTCGTGGTTTTTAAATTTCCGGTTTACAAGCTCATTGAATATCATTTTTATTTTGAAGGGATTATCTCCAGCGCGAACTTTTTCTTTGATGCTCCAATCAATTTTAGGCGTTGGGTGATTCCAACGTCGATCTCGTACACTGGGTGTCTCGGCCACTTCGGGCAGAACTTCTGCAAAGTTTTTTGTGAGTATACTATTGATATGGCGTTGTAGGTGTGTTTCTTCTCCGCTTGTTTTCTCTAGAAATCCAACAGTTCTGTTTGTTAGGATTTGCACTGTCTTTAGGTGAAAAGGTATGCATCCAGATTCGATCATACAGGAGTTAGTAGGTGAACTTGGCATATGACCTGATGCCTTTTTAATAATCTTATTATAGATGGGTGCTAATGTTGAGACTAGTAGATCTAGATTGCGGCATGTAATTTCGATACCGTAGAGCAATTTAGAGGTCAGTATACTATTGCCAACGCGGATTATTGTGTGGCGGTTATTATTTTGATGTCTGCTGCTTATGGCTGACAACAATCTCAGTCGACTATCGCACTCGTTTTTCACTATTTCAAAGTGTCGCTTGAAGTTCAAACTTCTATCGAAAGTAACACCCAGGACTTTTACATTTTTTTTAAAAGGTATCGAATTGTGTCTGATCTTAACTACACGGTCATTTGCTCTGTGATTTGAATTACAACAGTGAAATATGCAACTTTTTTCTGCAGAGATCATAAAACCGATTTCATCTGCCCACTTTGATACGATACGGATTGCATTCTGCTGTTTCCTACGGGTTTTAACATAAGATTTACCAACTGTTAAAAGTAGTATATCGTCGGCGTATGCAAATGCATACATGTCCTTGGGTAAGTTATTGAAGACATTGTTCATGGCGATCAAAAAGATAGTGACTGAAAGCACAGACCCTTGTGGGACTCCAGTTTCTTCGCAAAATGATTGCGAGAGTGAGTCACCGATTGCTACTTGGAACGAGCGATTTGATAAAAAATTTTCAATGAACACACACAAGCGTCCATTGAGCCCCCACTTCAAAAGTTGCTTTAGAATGGCATCCCTCCATACACGGTTGTATGCTTTTGATAAATCCAAAATTCCCATATCGACATGATGACCCGATTCTCGTGCATCGTCTAGCACTTCCCCTAGACAAGCGAGGTAGGTACCACATCCACGGCCCCTGCGAAATGCGAATTGACGATCATCGAGCAAACTATTTTCTTCTAAAACGGTAGTTAGCCTCCTATTAACCATGCGTTCAGCTATTTTACCAATGCAACTAGTGAGGCTAATAGGTCGATAACCCTCTACTGTACCGTGATCTTGTCCATTTTTCGGGATAGGGATAACAATGCTTTTACGCCATTCGTCAGGAAATATGCCAGTTGTCCATATTTCGTTGATGCATTTAAGGAAAACTTTTTTCCCGATGTAAGGTAACCGTTTGAGCATCGGGTATCCTATGTAATCTGAGCCTGTTGAGGAGCCTTTAACGTGATCTAATGCATAATATAGTTCCTGTATGGTAAACGGTTGATTACATTCTTTGGTAACGCTGTTACTTATTTGGAATGGACTGATTTGAAACTCGATCTTGTTTTTAGTTTTTAAGAATTGTTCGCTATAATTCTTGTTGGCGGAAAGGGATTCGAAAAACTTGCCGAATTCGTTCGCGATCGTTGGTGCGTCGTCAGTTAACTGATCATTAATTTGCAAAGTTATCCCTCGAGATCTTTTTTTACCGCTTAGGCAGTTGACACGTCGCCACAACTCAGAAATAGAACTGTCTGGACTGATGCCATCTAAGAATTCCTCCCACGAAATGCGTTTGGATTCCTGCATACACTTACGGGCAGCGTTCCTAGCTTTTTTGAAATGTTCGAAAATTTCTGTACGTCTTGGGTCGTCTTTGGGTGTTTTTTGTAATTTTCGTAGAGCCTTCCGACGTGTCTTGATGGCCTGTTCTACTTCCTTATTCCACCAATGTACAGCTTTTCTTCCAGGTTTATTACTGGTGCGGGGGATGTTCGCTGCTGCTGCTTCTTGGATTCGTTCGGCAAAATCCGATATGGAATAGTTCTGGTCAGGATCTAGGGAATCCATGATGGCATACTCGAAATTTTCCCAGTCTGCTTCTCCGTAGATCCACCTTTGGCGTCGAGTGGTTGTAGGGATAGAATGGTGAGTTTTAATTTCAATCGGGTGATGGTCGCTGCCCAGCGAGTCCCAACCGATTTCCCATCGGATTTGGTTCAGAAGATCAAAAGATGCGATGGAAAGGTCGATATGACTTGTTTGGTTGCCCCGGCGAAAAGTTGTTGTCCCATCATTAAGAACAACCGCATTTTCTTCCTCAATGGTTTGGATTATTGAAATACCTCTGCTGTCATTTTTGGGGGAGCCCCATTCCGAATGATGGGCATTAAAATCACCGAGTATGAGGTACGGTCTAGAGAGTTGTGATATCAAACCACGAAATGTTTGCTCGAAGTTGGTTAGATGGGTTGATGACGGGACGTAAACTGAGACGATTGTAATGTTATTACCGGTCAATTTTACTGCCGTTGCTAATAAAGTTGTTTCTAGTCTCAGTACTGAATGAGGGACAGTTTTTAGAACGGCAATGCTGACATTTTGCCAGTTGTTCGAGCCGTGCTTAGAGTACCAGCAGTAGCGGCCTCCTAACCAGGAGTTTAAATTTGTGTTGGGTTTGGTATGAGTTTCCTGGAGTGCAAGGACTATTGGAGAATTTTGAGCAGTGAGAAGTAACAGGTCGTTGAGGTTGTTCGCCAAACCGTTAATATTCCATTGAAGGCAGAGTCGGCGCTTAGCATTTTGTTGGTTGGATTCGTTCTGTACTAGGACATCATCAGTTGGGTTCGGCGTGGGAATACAATTGATTTCCGATGGATCTTCGTCGATGGTTGATGCGTCTAAAAGATTAAGTGCACTGGTATATTGTTCTTGAGAAGAATGTGATAGGGTACTTGCCTGTGTATTGGCAGGTTGCCCTAAACGGACAACCGCCAGAGGATCTTCAGCTTCTGGTACTTCTCTGGTCGGGGTCTGAATTGGGCTACGCTTTGGTGATACAGGTTGTTGGGATCGGTTGGCTTTTTCGGAAGATTCACCATCTACGGGTTGGGGTATGACGTCCCGGATGGATTTTCTTTCCAAAAGCACTTCCGTATGCAGTTGTTGGGCTTTTATAGGCATGTAGGTGGGTGAATTGCTAAAGGTAAGGGTATTATCGGAAACGGTTTGACAGAGTTTATTTTTATGTTGATCTTTGTTTGTTTTTTTCGTTTGGTCCGCCATGAGGAGTTCGAGGAGTTTGTTCAGGAGTTTCCGTATCAGATGTATACATATCCATTTGCCGAGAAACCGTTTCAGTGTTTTCTTGATCTTTGTTGGTCATGTGGGTGGTCTTCTTCATTGGAGGGCTGATAGAGGTAGCTACACGTCTTTGTGAAATTCCTCTGTTCCGCTTAATCTCGTTTCTTTGCTCAAATTTGTCGGGGTTCACAGTTCGTGATCGGCTCCTAGTTCTGTCCATAGTATCGTTGTTTGGCGTAGTTTGTATATTGCTGTTAACGTATCGTACACTCAAGTCCTCTCTAAGATTTTGAATTTCATTGAGAAGCCTTTCGATTTGCATTGACTGTTGTTTGTTGTTGTTTGTCAAATTTGCGATCAGTTCGTCCTTTCTTCTGTTTTCCTTGATTAGTTCGTCAAATTTAATCGAATCTTTTCGATTTTGGGCTGTAGCTTGAGCATAACTGTTCTGTCCGCTTTCGACTCGCTTTCGAGCTTCTGCATAGGTGATGTTGGAATCGATTCTCACTTTGACTATTTTGGCTTCTTTTTGATAGACTTCACACTTTTTGTTTCCTGGTCTATGTTCTCCTTCACAATTGCGACAAAATTGAGGCTTTTTGCATTCGGGTTGTTCGGTGCTATCAGTTTCATCAGGATTTGTCATCGGATGTTCTGCAGAACAGTTGAAACAACGTTTCGGCCCTTTACAATGTTTCGATGAGTGCCCATACTCGAAGCATTCGTAGCACAACATGGGGTTGGGATAGTACGTTCTGGTGGCGACTCGTAGTAGTCCTACCTTCACGTATTCGGGGTACGTTGTTTGTTTGAAGGTGAGAATGAGTGTAGAAGTGTTAACTTTTAAATTGTCTTGCTTACGAATGATCCTGCGTACTTCTGAGACATTTTGGTTGGCGAGTTGTTCTTGAATTTCCGTTACGTTCATTTCGATCAAGTCATACGATGAGATGACGCACTTGCAGGAGTTTAAAGTTGGGTGGTACTTGATTGTTATTTTTGTGCCATCGAGTAGACATTGAAGAGCCAGCAATTTGTCAACCTGTTCCTGTTTCCTGGTCTTTATAGTGTATTTCGTACCTTGGGCTTCACTATAGGCCGATTCGACACTACCTACTGCCTTCTCTATCGATTCGCCTATAATAAACGGGTTTTTAGGTAAGATATGACCGTCGATTCCAGTCATCTGAAGGATTATGATTCGACCGAATTCTTTGTTTTGGTCCATGAACGATGGGAATCTTCTACCAATAGGTCCATCTCGAGGCCCTCCACTGGCGGAGGCCATTTCTTCTTAGTGATTCAATATATTGAGATCCTAAGTTTCGCACCGCTTAGCTATTAAACTGGAGCTAAGCTAAGTGATAGCAGTCACCTGCTACCTACCCCAAAAGGTGCATGTATTGTGCTGTAATCGTTATCAGCACCAATCGCGCCTTCAACTTGCATGCAAGTTTATGTGGCGTCAACAAGGCAATATGGCGTCTTCGAATGTGGAATATAGATTTCTTATTCGGAAAAAGTTTCGACAATATTTCACTTTATAGTCTCCTTTTTGTGAAAACCCGATATACTTAGCGTTCTCGACACTTTCCGGACTCAAGAATAATTAGAATTAGCATTAAACTGAATCGAGATCAATGCTAAAATCCGATAGAGAACAAGAGGTTTTAATTGCACCACAATGAACAATCAATTGCACAGTGGGACTGAGTTAGCGAACTAGGCATTACTGTACTCCTAGGGCAAAAAGGGTTTTTGTTTACTAGATAGTACCTATTGGACCTAAAATCGACTTGAAACGATAGTTTTATTTTCGTAGAATAGATTTGCATCAAAAATTTTTCGATTTTTTCAATAGTTGTTGTTTTTGAAGCGTTTAGTGATGGGCGGTAATTGGTGTATAAAAAAAAGTGTGGGTTCCTAATGACCGGTCACGCACAATTTCTTTGTTTTTAACGCATGTATTGTGTTAAATGTGTAAATTGTAAGAAGCATTTAGTTTGATTATGTTAGAAAATGATGTTTTATCGCTCAAAGTAACCGATTACTTGAGGTTGTTTGCCGGGAATCATCATTTTGTCAGTCAACGCACTTTGTTAAAATTTGTACTAAATTTGCGGAAAAAAAATCACAAAATGTATTCTCTAAAGAGCCAAAATATGGTTTTGACAGCTCATTGTATGGAAAATACTAAAAAGAACAGTTTCCGTGTTTTTATGATAGTTTTTCGTTGAAAAAACATTATCGATACCCGGAAAAGTCGAGTGGGCGGTAATAGGGCCAGTTGAACACCCCAAAGTTTAGTTAATTATTTTGAAAAGCGTACATTTTTCGCATTCCACTAAAATTTTTATTTAAAGTGGAGCAGTTTTGGGATGTATTGGAAAAGAAAGCGAATAAAAATCTGCCGTCGTTTTTTTATTACACATGTTTGAAGTTGAAAAACCGCTTAACTGGGCGGTGAATGGCGTCTTGATGGTATTTGCATTGCTAGAAAAGTCATTTTTTTTCTACAAGCACCAAGAATGAAAATTTGAATAAATTGTAATTTAACAATTTTAGATGAAATTTTAATTCCCAAAGACTTCTAAAACATGACAGTCATCAGAGTGAAAATAAAAAATGTTAAATGGAAAGTTAGTTACCTTTAATTTCATCCAAGAACATTTTACACTTCTTCTTCAGGACTTTGGCCGCTTCCACGAAAATCACATCCGGTGGGAGGGCTCCCAGTGATTCCACGGTGAAAATGAAATGATTCCTCACCCGACTCATTGTGACCGAATCTGCAATCTGCGGATACCGGTAAACATTCCGGCTGCAGCTATCATAACGGGCGTCCTTCACGTACGCCTGATCATCCTTATCGATTTCAATTACCCCCGGCGAAAAACATTTCTGAAGCAGTAACGCATCGCGACCCACCACCGGTCGATTGAGACGAATCTCCGGAAGCAATCGGTAGGATGCCGTAGCTACCGGTGAAAACTTAGCATGATCTTTTCCTATGCCTTTGATGGCAAAAAGCTTAATATCAAATTCATGCCCAGGGCGCATTTTACTGATCAGAATATCGCCGTCGATCGGTCCCACTTCCGGTTCCTTATAGATCGAAGCCTGATTACCAACCGGGACCCATTTGATCTGTCCCGAATAGATGCTGTGATTCTTGTACATGTTGTCATTGTTAGTAACTTCGTCGGATTCCTTATTCTTCCAAGTACATTTGACCTTAAGCTCAAACTCAAGCGTATCCAAAGCATTTGGTGGATCATTTACGTTTGTTTTATACTCGAACAAACGAGGATCGGCCTAAAATAAAAAGTTAGAAAAATTACATCTTACCCAACTACATTCGGACAAACCTGCAGAGGAATCAATCCCAGTCGATGCGCCAGAACCTCATCTTGAATTATAGACGTGTTGTTGTAGATGTGTACTTTCTCGATGGCCATGCTGGGTACTTCGCTGATCATCAAGCGCCGGAAAGCGTTGGCAATTGCCGGATTCACACCGATCATGTCGAACTCCAGCTCGCTTTCTGCATGCCGGACGATGACGATCTGCAGCTGCCGCTTGAATTGCTCAAAGTCCCAAAAATCGTCCGACAGTCCGTAGTCGTTTGCATCCTGTTTCAGTTTGTACTCCTCAAGATAGAGTCGCGGTTTTTCCGACCGATTTTCCATCGCTTCCGGCATATTTCGCACTGGTTCCGAAAAACAAACTGAATTCACTCACACGTGCCGCGCCGCGGTCCTCGACTGATGAATTCATCAACAAAATAACAAATTGACACCGTAAAAGAATTTCAATCACACAATCAAAATTTTATGTTTTAGTATTTAGAAGTAGAAACATAATGACGATTTGGTTTAGTGTATAAAAACTTGCGAAGCACCCTGTTGTATTCATTTGGTGAAAACACGTGCTGAGTGAACTTTTTGCTTCAGTTCATTCGTGGTTGTCAAACGTGAAGCACGAAAAAATCGGTGTGGTCTTTTCGTATTTCATCATTCTATAGCTAGCACCACAAAATCATGGCCTCGATATTGCGGTCCAGCAAATTTGTGCGCTATTTCGCCGGATTCGCGCGGAACATAGTATTCAACACAGTCCGGGAGACGGAAGGAAGTTTTATTCAGCAGTCGCAATGTTTGTGCGGCAGTTCTGTGAGGTAAGTTCTGGAAATTTCTCCTTTTATGTGGGTGCCGGTTTGCGGCACGCAGTGATGTACAAGTTCATGTTACGCAACAGATTCTATCTGTAATTGATTTTTCTGCTCAGTTTTCTACTTGCACTAGTTTTTAAATGAAAGTGTAAATATTTTGTCTTTCCAGCGGGTATGCTACATCTGCCGCTAGTTCCAGTCAGGGACTAGACCGATCTTTGAAGCGGCTGGATGAAGATGTAAAACGCTCTGGAAGAATTTCACGCCGAGATCTGGAAGATGTTCTGGAGGAAATTCGAATTAACCGTTCCGCTTCCAGCGCTCAATCTTTACTGGTTATTCGTTGTTGCGGTATGTTAAACGCGGTTTCTTAAAAAGCACCTTAGCAGTAATTTTTGGAATTCTTATTGCAGGTAACCTAGTTCCAGAAGAGCTTCCCGAGGTGCGTACAGCTCTGGTTCAGGAGATATGGAAAACGTTGAACAGCTTGAACGTAGCAATGGACATTTCTCACTACAACGCCCTTCTTCGGGTGTATTTGGATAATGAGCACTCCTTCTCGCCTACGGAATTTCTGGCGGATCTGCAGGCCAAGGGCGTTGAACCGAATCGCGTCACCTATCAGCGATTAATATCGCGCTACTGCCAAGAGGGAGACATTGAGGGAGCAACCAAGATTCTGGAATTCATGCGGGAGAAGCAGCTTCCAGTTAATGAATACGTTTTCAACGCACTGATAATGGGACACTCGCAGGCTGAGTAAGTTATTTTTTTTCATTTATTTACATATGTATAAATCAAAATCATTTTTATTTTATTAAACAATTGGTATATAACTATTTATGTCTCTTTCAGCGATCTGGAATCGGCGACAGGTATTCTGGCAGTTATGGCGCAAGCAGGACTTCAACCGTCGGCCGACACCTACACCACTCTTTTGTGCGGATATGCTAGGAAGGGTGACATCGAGTATATCACCAAAACCTTGGATACATGTGAAAAGAAAGAAATCTTCCTGTTGGATAAGGATCTTCTGGAGATAATTTATTCCCTTGCTACGAACGGCTTCGCGGACAAAGTTGAATTTCTGATAGAAAGAATCCGCAAACAAGTGGGCTACAACCAAGACGCTGTCAATGTTATTCTTCGTTTGATAAATCGTGGCCAGGAAGAGGTGGCTCTGAAGCTTCTAAAAACAATGCCACGAGCAACGAAAAACGACGGGGAGTTGGCCAACACGGGAGGATTTCTTCTGAAGCAGTTGGTCAAAGCTAAAAGACCGGTCGATAAAATTATTGCAATTTGTGAAGAGCTTCAAAGTGGCGGACTGAATAAACAGGCTTACCTGATAGCATTGGAAACAGCTCTTCGTAATGGAATAAACGAGACAGCATTTGCTTTACTGAAGGTAATGAGCCAAAGTAATTTTCCTCTGCGACAACACTTCTTTTGGCCACTACTCTGTACGACCGATCGTCCACAGCCAGAAGGTGTTATGAATGTATTGAGAGCCATGAAGGACGAGTTCAATTTAATGCCTAGCAGCGAAACAGTCCGAGAATATGCTATTCCAAACTTGGGAATGGCCAACTATGAAGAAGTTATTCAACTGCTCAAAAGTGTGGGTATTTCTACTGCGGCCGCAAGCTCAGGATGCGCTTTCGTTGCGTTAGAAAATAATAATCTTAAGGAAGCAGCACAGATTGCTTCGCGATTCAGGGCATTTTATTCACCTGGAATTTATCGAAAACCACTGGTATCAGCACTAGTTCACACCAAAGACTTCGATTCCTACATTCGCTTCTCTCGACACTTGTATGACAATTTGACCAGAATCAATACTAAGGAAGAGTTGAATGATCTGGACGGTGAATCTGATGGCAACGTTCCTAATATGCAAGCGGAGGTTCTAGGAACTATGATTTTCGATGTTTTGGTATCCTTTAAAAATAATCGCGTTGAGGCAGTGGAAAAAGTGTTGACTGGATTCGTCAACCAAGGTTTGTCAATTAGTAGCAAGCAGGCGCAAAGGATTCAAGAAAAGTTGGGTGCTGAGCTGACAACTGAAATCTCGTCCATGCTTAGCAAACTAGCGGCTGGTGAATTGGAACCAATCCAACTTGAATCCACTGCACCTCGAACAAAGCAAAACAACTCAAATCTTTCTATTCCGCAACTGGAACGCTTGATAACGGATCTGCAGGCGCGAGGAGATAATACCAACTCATTGAAGAGCGTCCTCATACGGAATGTTATCCGCGCCAATGATGTGGCCAAAACTGAAGAAGTTCTGAATCGATTAGAAGGCGAAGGTTACGTTGTTCAACCAGGAGTGTATGCTCAAATCGTGGAGCTGTACGCAAACAATGACAAAATTGAGGAGGCATTTGATTTGTTAAAAAGAGTAAAGGCAAAATCCCCAGATTTTGAATTGGACGGTACAAAAATGATCAGATTGGTGCAGGCCCTAATCCAGCAGGAACGCTTCGATGATGCTTACTCTTTTTTGAATGAGAATAAGCCTTCCGTTGCTCGAGGAGATCGGGATGAAGATTTCAATTATAACAGCGCCTGTTGGCGTTTACTGAACGGTTTAGCTGAGAAGGGTAATGCAGAACAAGTGAATAAACTTATTAATCACTTGCTGGACAACGGATTCATTACACCACATAATATTTTCCTAGGATCATTAATTAAGGTGAGTAAGAGCCTAGGAAATATTTTTAATTTATCGTTAACAGCCTAAACCTTGTTTATTTCAATATAATTTTCTCATAATTCTCTAGGTTCATTTGGTACGAGACGATTTGAAAACAGCAATCACAGTGTTTGAGGAAATCTGCCAGAAGTATCGCACCACTCCTTGGAAATCTGAGCTAACCTGTCGACTAATTCAGGCTGAAGATGCTTCCAGTTTGCAGCGTTTAACAGATCTGAGCACGGAAGTGCACGGCGAAGTCAACAGTCTGTATGACTTGGTCTTCGCTTTTGTAGACTGCGGTCGCATTCGTCAGGCTCGTAAAATTTTGGAAACTCCCGGCCTACGTACCCGTTATCAACGCATCGAGAATGCCTGCGATCGGTATCATGTAGAAGGAAAAACCCAAAGCCTAGAAGGACTAATGGAAGCCACGAAAGATTTGAATCACATCGATCGTTCTCATATATATCACAAGCTTCTCAAAAGCTACATCAACGACAAACAACCAGAGAAAGCTCTCGGTTTGTGGACCAAAATGCAGGAAGAAGATGAAAGCCCCTCGGATGCATTCCTAATCGAGTTGTCTGATTTTCTGAAATCTAACAACTACGAAGTTCCTTTCGTTACACCTGCTGCTGTGAGTACAACCACGCCAGCCAGCAAAATGAGCAAAAATGAAAAACAAAAAACGCAACCAACTAGTGATAAGAAGTCGGAACCCAATTCTAATATTTCTGTTCCACTGAAGAATTTCAAGGCTGCTATAAAGATATCAGATCCGGATCGTATTCTCTCAACCAGCGAAAAACTTTCTCCGAACGATAAACTTAACATCACAGAACGATCGTTGATTATTGAAGCCTTGATTAATCGCGATCGCTTGAATGAAGCTTCTAAAAATGTTATTCAGCTACTGGAGCAGAACCTGCACCCTATACCTAGAATTTTTAAATATTTCCTCAACAAGTTAGCAGCCAGTGGTGATTTGAACACTTTTGAACAGATTGGTAAAATGTTATCTGAAGATCTCAAACGATTAATTTCTTACGACAACAGATATTGCCATGCAAATATCGTAGGCGGTAATGCTGCACATTATTTGAAAAAGCTTGAATCTGCTATCACCAACGTTAAAACCAAGGAAGAGGCCGAGGTTGCTGCCAAACACTTTCCTATCGGTGGAGCTGCTGGTATTCTCACAACGCATCCGGAATTGCACAACGAATATCAAAAACTTGCTGAACTGTACACCAAATGGGACATAATAACGCCTATGAATGCACTCTGGACACATTACTTCTTAAACGGTCAAGAAAGTCAAGCCCAAGAGCTGTGGGACAAACATCTTGCTAACTCACCACGAGTAATGTTCCAGAAAATAATCCAACATGCTCGAGAGAATAATGACGATGCGCTGGTTCGACGATTGATTGTCCAGCTTAAAGATTCCAAAATTTCCGAAAATGGACAAGGAATTATTTACAGCTGTTTGATCGATGCTTTGGTTGTAAAAGGACAAACAGATCAGGGTATGGAGGCACTTCAGGAAGCTTTGAAGGTGGTTTGTTTGGAGAACATCAATCGATCTGCGCTGCGAAGACTAAAGGATGCTGTGACGTCCTCGGGACGTGAATTTCCCTATCAAATTCCCGAACGAACAGCCAACAAATCCCACGAAACAACTAGTAGCAGTAGCAGCAGCAGTAGCGATGATGATATCGGTCCCAGCAAAAATTAATCAACAGATAACAATTGTAAGATGCAGATGGCATTTCCCGGTGGTTCAAGTTAATTTTTGCACCCTCATAAGCTGTACTTTAATCCATTTAGTGTATTACCATACTTCTGTATTGCAAATCACGACCTTCTTTAGTTTTAAATAGATGTATTCCTGAAAAACAGTATTAAGTTTTTTCATTGACAACTAGTTTATTGAAGGCCTTTCAGTTTTTTTATCTTTACCTTAATAGGTTTAACAAGGTTTTTTTTTTGTGCGGAATGTGTTCATTTCGCTAGGTTAGTAGGGAGGGGACTGGAATAGTCGCGGCGACTCAACAGTTAAAATTATTTTAACAAGGCAGGAGAGGGGTTTATAGGGGAGTATCCTTCGATATCAGTGTTCCATTAAGGTTCGGCTGTGGCCTCATGTAGCTGTGGTTTCGCTAGCTAAGGTTTGGTATCGGTTTCCATCCTTCTGGCCAGCCATCTTTACGTAAGTGTCGAACTCTTTGGATGAGAGGTGGTACTAATAAATAAGCAAAACAAACATTAAATGAAGAAGACACAAGGGGAAAGTTTACGTGGGTAAGAGGACTAAACGACCAAGTCAGACAGCTTGAGATATTTGTAAATTGGGAACAAATATCCGAAATCTAAGTTTGCCAAAATGCCTCGAATTGGAACACCAGGTAATCTGCCTCGGGCCCTAAGGGTATGCAGCAAGTGATTATCCCAGCTAGACTGAACACACACATATAGGATCTCCGTGAAACTTCATGTTTCTTTGAAGGGATCTAATTCAAAACACAAAAGCGTACATATTTCAAGGACATCTTGCTAATGACAAAACTACAGACTGGGGATGAATAAACCAATCGGTTTAAAATAAAAAAAAAAAATAAATAAAGCCACAGATGAATAGATGTACAAACTAAAATGGTCCATGCCATTCTTTCTAAAAAATACACTAACTTATGACTTCGAATGGTGATTTTCTTCATTTTTATTGTAGCAAACGAGCTTTTCATCATTTCTCAGAAAAAGACTTTAATTCTTAGAAACGGAAGGAATAATGGATTCTGCGTAAAACTTGTTATTTTTCATGGTTAACATATGATGAAACTACATCTTATCGTTTTTCCACTCGTAAGCACTTTCGAAAGACTATAAATATTTTGTTGTATTTTACTAACTTCCCAAAAATTTTAACAAAAATCAATCATATCAAAATTAGGGCAGAATGCCCGCAAGATCTCGTGTTATACGCTCAAAATTTGAATGCTGTTAACTTTTAAGAAAAGTCATTCTTTTTATTTGCTGACTCCCAAATTACGATAAGAATGCATAATTATAACAAATTTCGTCCTTATTTACATAGTATTCCGTCTCACGACATAACTTG
The DNA here is from genome assembly GCF_029784155.1 of Uranotaenia lowii. Taxonomy (NCBI): domain Eukaryota; kingdom Metazoa; phylum Arthropoda; class Insecta; order Diptera; family Culicidae; genus Uranotaenia; species Uranotaenia lowii. The sequence continues at coordinate 231,802,347 of NC_073692.1, forward strand.
ACGAACATAATTCCTATAATTCACTCGGTCCATGGCAACCGTTCTCCAATTTCTCGGGCCCCTCACGTTCGCCAGATCACGCTCCACTTGGTCTAACCACCTCGCTCGTTGCGCCCCAATATCCATGTCTCGTGCCCGTAGAGAACAACCGGTCTAATGAGCGTCATATACAGGTTACACTTCGTGCGAGGGCTAAGTCTTCTCGACCGCAGTTGCTTGTGGAGTCCATAGTAGGCACGACTTCCGCTGATAATTTGCCTCCGGATCTCACGGCTGGTGTCATTGTCTGCGGTCACCAGTGAGCCGAGATAGACAAAGTCTTCGACTATCTCCAGCTCGTCGCCGTCGATCGTGACCTTGTTATTACTGGACAAGCGGGTTCGGTCGGTCTTTGATCCGCAGGCCAGCATGTACTTCGTCTTGGACGTATTAATCATCAACCCAATCCTTCCTGCTTCGCGTTTCAGTTTGCGGTAGATGTCGGTAGATCCACCGCCGCAGATGATCTGCCGACTATATCAATGTCATCGGCAAAGCAGATAAGTTGACTGGATCTGTTGAAAATCGTGCCCCGCATTTCGCCCACCGCTCGTCGAATAACACCTTCTAGCGCCACGTTGAACATCATGCAGGATAGACCATCACCTTGTCGAAGCCCCCTGCGCGATTCGAATGAACTCGACAAGTCACCCGAGATCCGCACACAGCACTGCGTTCCATCCATCGTCGCCTTGATCAGTCTGATCAGCTTCCCGGAAAAGCCGTTCTCGTCCATGATTTTCCATAGCTCGTTACGGTCGATCGTGTCGTATGCGGCTTTGAAATCGATGAATAGATGGTGCGTAGGGACTTGGTGTTCACGGCATTTTTGGAGGATTTGCCGTAATGTGAATATCTGGTCCGTCGTTGACCATCCCTCCATGAAGCCGGCCTGATGACTTCCCACGAATCTGTTTGCTTGTGGCGTGAGGCGGCGGAGTAGGATTCGGGACAACACTTTGTAGGCGTCATTGAGGACAGTGATCGTTCGGTAGTTCTCACAGTCCAATTTGTCGCCCTTCTTGTAGATGGGGCATATTACCCCCTCCTTCCACTCCTCCGGTAGCTGTTCTATGTCCCAGATCTGGACTATCAACCGGTTTAGGCAATCGGCCAACTTGTCCGGGCCCATTTTGATGAGTTCAGCTGCGATGCCATCCTTCCCAGCCGACTTGTTCCTATTCAGCTGGCGAATGGCTTCCTTAACTTCACTCATCGTTGGGAGTGGCTCCTCTACGTCGTTGCGATATTTAACCGAGGCGGGCGTCGGTTTCGTGTGTTGTTCACTACGGAGAGTTTTGGGCGCATCTTAACCATCAGTAGTCTGACTCGATGTTGGCACCTCGACAGGATCTGACGTCGATGATGTTCGAAAAGTGCCGGCTGTCAATCAAAACGTGGTTGATCTGTGATTGCGTTTGGTACGGTGATCTCTGTAAAAACTCAGATTTCTATTAGGAAGGAAATCTCTGGTGTACTTGTGTGGTGTACTTGTGTGGTAGACGGTGCTGGAAAAAGGTACTACGTACGGCCTTTCGTTTGGAGGCGGCGAAATCAATAAGTCTGAGGCCGTTTTCGTTGGTCAGCTGGTGCGCACTGAACCTTCCAATTTTCGGTTTGAATTCCTCCTCCTGGCCGACCTGAGCATTAAAATCCCTGATGACGATCTTGATATCATGTTTTGGGCAACGGTCGTATTCACGCTCCAGCTGCGCGTAAAATTCGTCTTTGTTGTCACCGGTACTTCCGAGGTGAGGGCTGTGCACGTTAATGATGCTGATGTTGAAGAACTGGCCTTTGATTCTCAACCGGCACATTCGTGAGTTGGTCAGCCACCACCCGATTACGCGCTTTTGCATCTTTCCCATCACTATAAAAGCTGTTCCAAGCTCGTGTGTGTTGCCGCAGCTCTGGTAGATTTTTTTTTAGTTGACCACCCAGGTGGTGAATCCTTTTTACGGATTGCATTCCAAGGCACGGCGAGCGACCGAGTCCCCCCAGTATGCTACTCTGGGTCCATGGGTGCAATTGGACGACTCATGATACTAAGTTCCCCTACGTCATAAAGTCCACCTGGGGCCGCAGACCTGGTTCCCACCTCGAACTGTTTAGTACACTATGCTTCAATAGTGGGAGGTCTATTCGCGCTAATGCGCTCCAAGGCAATACTCATTAACGAGACCACTTTAAGCAAAACCTCTCCTCCTTACGACTCGACGCCTGAACTCTTCTCTAACGACTTGAGAACCGACATCTCCTCGCAGTGATCCGAGATTCCCACACAAACCTCCCAAGCAACCAAAAGTCGCGTTTTTACTTAAAGATGGAACTCCGAAGTTCACATTTGGCTGAAAAAATGTTTTACGGGAACTTCAGGTGACTCTTGTCGCGTAAAAGTTACTCAGGAACTTCCATCGCCCTTTGAAAGGTTAAACTATCGATAACGGAACTTCTAAGCGCTTTTAATGGAACTTCTTTCAAGAAGGTCGATAACGTTCACGTAACATTCCAAAACGCACCATTAAGATACTTTAAGGTGTTTTAAAGAACCTATATGGGAAATCTAAGCGACATGTCAAAAATGTTTTTCAAGAAGGTCGATAACGTTCGCGTAACATTCTAAAGCGCACCATTAAGATACTTGAAAATGTTTTAAAGAACCTACATGGGAATTCTAAGCGACATGTCAAAAATGTCTGTCAATTTCTTGTCATGGTATTTGTTTTGTTTATATCTGTACTGATATTTACAAATGGAATTCAAGATTTTTTCGAATTTTTCTTATAAATGTTAAATAAGATATTCGAATAAATTTTTGATGATGCGAATTTTTGTTATGATTCATATTGTGTACTGAAAGTCCTTTGAACGAAATAAGGTACCTTCTATTGACCAACCCACTAAATCATCTCAAATGACATTAAGTTTAAATACTTATCATTACAGTGGCAATAAGCTATTGCTGGATTGGTCAAGAGGCTGGTGAGTTTCATTGCAACCTAGAGAGCAGCGGTTCGATTTTCTAGGCGTGTAAGCAGCTTTTGTAATCAAAACAATATAATTAAAAACAATGAGATAGACCATGATACACGCAGAGAAAACTAGTGCCATTGAAACAAAAGAAATACGTTTTTGAATCAAAGTTCTAGTGTTATTTGAATCTAAATCTTATTTTTTTAATTTAATTTTTTTTTCTATCAAAAGGAAAGAAAATTATTTTGAGTTGGTGTACAAGAATTTTGAATTGATGTGCTGTACTTGAAATCAAAAGACAATAAATTCGTGCTACAATCAATGAAAAAATTTTTTGATTTTGATTAAATTTTCTTCGAAACCAACAACGATGGAAAACATTGTGGCGGAAATTTCTCAATGCCGTGGAGGATTTTTGGTAAGTTTTCTTTAAATATATCCGGAGTGAATTATTAAATTTTTAAATTAGTTTTAGGTCAACTATTCAGCCGACGAAGACTAGTTCTAAAGAAGGAGCGAATTGGAAGCTGCGAAATTCCAAGTTGCCCAGTTTATAATATGATCCGCATGTTTGCCAAAAATTCGTCTGCAGATCAATGCTAGCATGTTGAAAAGTGAGTACCTTCAATATTATATATTGTCAAATCACGATCTTTAAATTGCTACTGCTTAACTTCCTCCCCCACATTTCATTCAATGTTTTTAGGGAACATATTTTTGTCATTCATTTGTGTTTTATTAATTTGAATTTTTCCTATTTTCCTCTCTTCTTTACAGGACTTCCGGAAACAAAACTTTAAATAAATAAATTATTTGAAAAATAAAATGTATTATAATTCTTCGAAATGAAACATTTGTGGTACCTCTATTTTGGTAGAAACGAAAGTAAATAATTAGAACAAAGAAAAAATGTTTTCGAATTAAAATCAAAATAACTTGGAAATAAAGGAAAATGTTATGGCATCAAACGGAAATGTTATAGGTTCAAGGGATTTAAGATTTTGAATCAAAGTATTTCAGATTTTGAATCAAGAAACATTCTTTGATTCAAAGGAAAACATTTCTTCAAAACAAAGGAAAATGTTTTTGAATCTAAATAATTTTTATTTGTCCCAAAATCAAAGGAAAAAATCCTTTGTTTTCGTGGCACTTTCCTTTGAAACTAATTTCTATTTTTCTGCGTGTAGACCGGTAACCTACACTCAGAAATAAATAAAATATCAAACAATTAATTTCTAGGTATTTTCACGTTTCTCCCTCTTAACGCACAAGGATATTTCTCATGGTGTAATTACTTGGATATTTCTCACTGAGAAATATTTCTGCGATTAAAATTTATGCATTGAGAAATGGGATGATTGTTATGGAAGCGACATCTGGTGGTCAGAATAAAAAGTTTGAGCTGGGACGTAAAGGCAAACGCTTAAAGCAGAAATAATCAGAAAAAAACAAACGAAAATCGTTTGATTTTCGTACAAAAGTTCTATGATCAATGTGCATTATTGACCATAGCATACAAAACAAATGCACTTTCCCTTTAACAATACTTTGCTGCTACTGATTCCATTCTTTTTAAAGATGATTAACATATTCGAAAAGAATGGAACCTGCATGCAGTCAAGTTGAGCGGCATTTTGCAACTGAAAATTTAGCACGTGCTCATACCCGTTTAGTTGGGACTCAAAAGCACAAATCACAAAGCGTTTGTTTGAACAAAATAATATCTCGGTTATTAAATTTTATGCATTGGATCATTACACGCCAAGAAATTATTCGGGTGCATAAATTTTAATAATTGAAATAGTTATTTTTTAATATTTCTGGATATTAATGTCAGTTAAATGTCAGAGTAATTAAAACATAATATTTTTAATATTTTTTAAATTTCTGAGTGTAGCAATCTGACATGTGGTTGTCAGACACGGAAAATAATAAAAAGGTAAAATTTACCGAGACAGCAAAGGTGAACGCTCGCAAAAGCCAAAAAGGTAACTTCTACCTTTTCGAGGTGAAACTCACCTCACAGCGAGGTAAAATATACCTGAAACGAAGAATGAAAAAAGGTACAATTCACCGAGAAAAAATGTGAATCCAAAAAAGGTAAATTTTACCTCGTAGCGAGGTGAAGTTCACCTGAATTGAGCTGAATCAAAAAGTATAATCCACCTAGAAAGAAAGGTAAATCCAAATAAGGTAAAACTTACCTCGTAGCGAGGTGAAGTTGACCTGGATTGAGCTAAACAAATCGGTACAAATCATCTCGAAAAAAAGTAACTATTTGACGAATCCGTTTATTGAGGTTAAGCTGTTTTGCCGTTTAGGAACAAGTTTTGCTTCGTGCACAATATGTGAAAATCGGAACAAAATGGTAAGTGTTTTCTAAGATTTCATTTAGTTGTGCTTGTTCTCTTCATAATACTTTGCTTTTGTTTCAGATCGGCCCAAAGAGCTTCGTGTTGTATTCCCGTCAGCCTTCAGATATTATTCCGGAAAAGCCGGACCTGACAAGCTTGGCGAACAAAGGACTTGCCTCAACATTTTTTGAAGAACACGGTGATATATTTCAAAAATAAATATTAGGTAACAGTCCTTATTTATTTCAAATAAATACCATTTTTCATGAATTGTGTTTTTTTTTAAATTAATTTAATTGAAGAAACCAATCAAACAAACTAGCATTTACCTTTTAAATCAGTGAATGGGAAAACGGTATTATTTACTATTTAGCTAGGTGAATGAGAAAATGGTAAAATCTACCTTTTTGCTAGGTGAATTGAAAAAAGATAAAATTTACCTTTTTGCTAGGTGAATGAAAAAAAGGTAAAATTTACCTCGAAAGAGGGGTGGAAAAAATTCACCTCGCAAAAAGGTAAATTTTACCTTTTTTTTATTTTCCGTGGAGCAATCTGTCAATCGGATTTTTTTTTCGGCGCGTAGAAGTTTCTTGGCATTCTCTTAGAAGCTGAATAGCGTTCTCTACAGCCACCTAAACGAACTTGAAAGTAGCTTTAAGAACTTAAATTTTGGGCTGATTAGCATTCTCTTCAGACACAAATGAGAGCTGATTAAGCTTCTATGGAACCTTTTTCAGGGAATTCTGGTTGCTTGGGCTCTCCTCTGCGCGACTTGAGTCCCGATCTCTCCTCTAACGACTCGAGATCCGACCCCTCCTCGCATCGACTCGAGGCTACCTCTCCTCTGCACGATTCAAGGCCCGATCTCTCCTCTAACGACTTGAAATCTCACCTCTCCTAGCAATGACTCGAGGTGACCACTTGTACCCCTCCTCTTGTTGATAGGGGGCTGATCCCTCCTCTTACGACTCGAGACCCGACCCTCATCATAAAAACTCGGGGTTGACCACACAAACCTGAAGGTTTGAGGCCTGACCTCTCCTCTAACGACTTGAGGCCCGACCTCTTATTTTAAGGGTTCGAGGTTTGCCACCTTGCCCGTCGTGTGCCTGATCGAGAGCAGCTTATCCTAGACTCGCGTCTGTCACGCGCGGGACTTAACGCAACGACTCGGATGATTCCCGACGAAGACGTCATCCTACTCCGACTCGAATGGATCACCCGGCGTCGAGAGCCACTCTACCCGCGGGTATTCCCCGAACGTGGAATATCCCTTTCCCAACGATATCCACTGCGAAGAAGGTCAAGTCTTATCCCCGCAGCTTCTGTCGTTGAGAACCACCCTACTCAGATACTCCCCGAAGGTGGAGCATCCTACGCACAAACTCGGCGCACCCACGGCATCCGCTACGCAGAAGGTATTGTCTTATCTTTGTAGCTTCAAACCGAGGGGTCGGACGCACTCTACTCGACAGCCCCCCGTCGGTGGGGTCAGTCTACTCCGACCGATGTCCGGTCTTCTTTATCCCCCTTGGCTGGCAACCCTAGGATTTTTGGCCCGCGGATTTTCCTGTCCGTTGTGTGCCAGATCGAGAGCAGCTTATCCTGGACTCGCGCTTGTCACGGCAAACGTACGGGACTTGGAACGCTACGACTCGGATGTTTCCCGACGTTGACGACATCCTACACCGACTCGAGAGGCTCGCCCGGCATCGAGAGCCTCTCTACCCGTGGGTATCCCCCGACAGTGGTTAACCCTCTTCCCTCGAGATCCGCTACGAGGAAGTTAAGGTCTTATCCCCGCAGTTTCCCTCTTAGGAAGCGGCACTACTCGGATACCTCCCGACATTGGGGTATCCTACACACGTTCGCGGCGCACCCCTGACCTCGGCTATGCTGAAGATGTTGCCTTATCTTTGTAGCTTCGATCAAGAGATCGGACGCACACTACTCAGATGCTCCCCGTCGATGGAGTCATCCTACACCGTTCGCGGACTGCCGTTGGTTCCAGCTCCTCTGCAGGGCAGTCATGATCCGGGTGAACCCATCGCTGACCGCATGCCAAGTGTTGGAATCCGCACACATCCTCCGTACGACGTTATGTGCTGTCGTGTCGGGTCCACAGGCGGCAAATATTGAAGTACGTACCGCCGCAAACCTCGGACAAACAAACACCACATGCTCGGGTGTTTCCTCTTCGTCACCACAATCTGGGCAATATGGCGAAGCCACATGTCCAAACCGGTAGTGGTACTTCATGAAGCATCCATGACCAGGAATTGCGTCATATAGAAGTCCACTTCACCGTGCCTTCTTCCTATCCAGCTCCCGATGTGCGGGATCAGACGATGGGTCCACCTTCCTTTCGTTGACCTGTCCCACAGCTGATGTCAGTTGGTAGATGACACGACCATCCGGGTACGTTCGTACCGTGGAGCCCTTCCAGCATATCTCCTGCAGCGCTACGATGTCTAATTTGCGGCTCTTCAATTCGTTGGAGAGCATGTGGGTACTGCCCACAAAATTTAGAGATCGTCAGTTTCATGTTCCAAGTTTCCAATCGCTAGTCCCCTTTCGTCGCGTGGGTCTTTGCCGATTTCTATCCGAAATTTGTTGTTCGTTTTTCGTTGCTTATTTTTTTTTGTAGTCACGGGCTCGCAAGGCCCGCAGCTAACCCCACTATCTCGTAGGAGGACCGTCGTAATGTTGCTGTTTTGGGTCCCGAACACCACCAGGACGTTGTTGCACTCCACACGCCGCCCCTGACATGGAGAACAGACGCGTACGAAGCCCCCTAACTCAGTTTGCATGCGACCAAAGCATCCACCAGGGTTGGGTACCTGATTTCCGCTAAGGTTGCTCGCACCCCAGCAGGTGCACCAATATTCGACTCGAAAAAATGATCTGCCGCCATGTTTGCGCGATATCAGTCAAGACATTGAATCTCGTTGCCATCATATTATTTCATATCATATTATTTCTTTTTGATAAGACGTAAATCTGATCCCTGAATCGTGCACCCACTTCCAACTTTGACAAGCTGCCATTTCTCTCTCGGTTGATATTTTTTCATAAAATTTACAATTTACAAAATTTGAAGTGTTTACAATGAATGAAAACGAAGATACAGCTATTCCCGTAAAAAAGGGAAATTTGAAATTGCTTCACTAAATTTGCTGTATCCTTGACAAATTTCCTTAAAAATCTTAAAAAATTGATTTAAAGTTGTAAAAATGTTTGATCTAAAAAAGAATGAAATCGTCTGCTGGGCGATAATGAACCTAATTTTCTACCTGGCACCATTTTTGATCGCGTTCATCGATTTTGACGAAACTTGGCCTGGTATTAGATCAAGCATTTTTACAACTTTGAACCAAATTTCAAGATTTTATAATGAAAGTTGTCAAAGATACAGCAAATTTAGTGAAGCAATTCCAAATTTCCCTTTTTTACGGGAATAGCTGTATCTTTGTTTTTCGTCATTGTATAGACTTCAAATTTTGTAGAGCGTTAGTTGGATAATTGAAATAGATTGTGTAAAAATTTTATGAAAAAATATCAACCGGGAGAGAAATGACAGCTTGTCAAAGTTGGAAATGGGTGCGTAGCTTCACGTGATTCCATTCTTTTTTGAACGCAACTGTATGTATCGCTGGAAATAGCTGGTGCGTCTTGTACAGTTTTCTCCTACATCTGTTTGTTATTTCGGCAGTCTCTGTAGTGAAAATAATGATGATACTTTTGTTCAGTGGATGTGAGGGCTTTTGAAGCGCACGCAATAGTTCTTGCATGCCCTTCACTGTTGTACTGCACTAGTGCCGCCCCTAGTCCGATTCCTGAAGCGTCTACAAATAATTCAATTTTATCGGTTTAGTAGTATCCCAACTTTTGGATTGTCTTGTGTGCATAATTTTTCAAGTAATCAAACTCTTGCTGTTCAGATTCTGTCCAGTAAAAGGACGGAGAGTTTGCCAATGCTCTTGATTTTTCGGTAAATGTTGCCCTGTGAATTAGGAATCGATCTGCCAATGTAATGAGCCCGAGAAAGCTTTTAATCTCTGAGCATGACACAGGTCTTCGAAAATTTCGAATGGCATCCACTTTTTCAGCCTCTACAGCCCACCCTTCTGAGGTAAGAGTGAAACCTAAGAACTTTACCGACTGACTGCCGAAGACGCATTTCGAGATATTTACTTTCACATTATGATTCGCTAGCCTCGATTTAACTTTCCGCAAACGCTCGTCGTGTTCGGTTTTTGTTCGACCGTAAACTAAAATGTCGTCTTGGTAGTTTTTGGTTCCCTCGCAACCTTCAAGAATCTTGCATTGTAGAGTTTCCTGAAATATGTCAGGCGCTTTCGTCAGCCCAAAGGGTAAACGAACAAATCTAAACATACCGAACTCGGTATAGAAGTTTGTTAGATGGCGTGATCCTTCATCAAGAACAATGTGGAAAAACGCGTTAGAGAGATCATTTGTTGAAAACCATGAAGCTCCGTCAAGATCCGAGAGGATTTTTTCCAGGATTTTTTTTTGTTCTTTTGGTGTACCTGAAATTTCATTTGAAATTAGTCTAAAGTAAAGTTTAATAAGTCATTTTATTCTCACCGATTAGAACCACGAAGATCGATCACGAGTCGAATATCATGTTTGCCTTTAGGCACAACAATCATGGAAGAACAGAAACTGTTATCCATTTCTGAAGTCATCGGTTCTATTATGCTTGCCGAAATAAGTTCTTTGAGTCGTTTTTTCTACCAGTGGTTTCAAAGATACATATGTTCATAATGTTCATAAACACGTTTCGACACGGAACCTTGGATCGATCGTAATCAATAGATACGGGTGGAATATTAAATTTTGCAAATTCCTTTTGAACATTGATGTGAGATATTTCGCCAGCTCCGAATTCTCTTGTTGATCGATTATTTGATTGTTTAACTGGCACATCAAGCCCAAGAAAAAGAATACTATAACGCTGTGAAGTTGCCCTGCTTAGTAGAGGTTTATTCGCTTGTACCACAAAAAACTTTTCGATGTATATTGGACGATCGATAGATGTAAATAAAGGTGCTTCGAAAGTTAACAATACTTCGATTTCTTTTGCCGTAGCGTATGCTTTAAGTGGACGATTGCTTTTCTGAATATTAAATAATTGATTCCATGCTTCCAAGTTCTCCCATAACACGTTGAACATTGTCTTGGTAACCATGTTCAATTGTGCGCCCGAATCTATCAGAAAGGAAAATTTCATGTCCGCTATTCTTGCCTCTTTTAATCCATCTTTGGGTTTGATTTCAATAGACGCTATCATCCATCTGGCCTTGCATCTGTCAAAAAAAAATTCATTTACCATAGCTTTTCTTTAATATTTTTTATTATTATTATTTAGCTATTTGAGACAACTTTAAATGACTTACTCATTTTTAAATTTTTATTATTATTCTTTTAATTCACTTGTATTATGTATTTGTATTTGATATTATGAGCTTCATCACTAGGTCTAATTAAAAAAAAACACGGGCGTAGCTGCTGGTCACTGCTGGATCCGAAAGTCGTACGGGACATTGATTCTCCCGACGTGACGACATTGCTCTTCCAGCTCCCGTCTCTACACGTGGTACTTGCAGTACATCTCTACCCGGAACGGAAAATCTAACCGAAATCTATTGGATTTCGGCCCGTTCAACCCGTGAATCGGTCGAAAAATCCAACCGAATTCAGTGCACTGGTGACACATGTTTAAGGACGAGATGGTAGATTCAAATTATTAATTTACGATGGAAGGTGATATTCCCAGGAAAGAAGAAATGACATCTACTTTTTAACTACACTTATCGCTCATCATCCAAAGGTTTTTATTTGTTGGTATTTTATAAATTTGGTTCCAATTTTAAGGATTGTTAACGACATCCGTCCGTTGGCATCGGTGAGCTGTATGAATGTGATTGAGACACGAGATTTTTTTTCTGTTCTATTTGTTAATTTTTGCTACTTATCGATTGCTATAAACATTAAAGGTTTTTTTTCATTTACAGGTCACTCGAAAAAAAATGTCTTTTCCTTTGATTTCATTCAAGATTCGGCTCACAACAAAATACAAAACATTACCTTGACAAGGCGATTTGATTGACAAATTACAAAAATTCTAGAAGAAAAATTAATCCGAAACCAACCATACAGAGAATATGTATGTAATGTATGTAATAACACGTAATAATGCCTAATAATGCCTGATAATGCCTCTAATTGAATAATCATGATTATTAACAATTTCGTTTTAAACTAAAATATTTATGTTTGATTTTGCTATTTACAGAAAATAAGTTTGATTTTGAATCGTTACCGAATCACACTTTACTATTTGACGGAAATTCACACAACGATACAAACGTATCTTCAACGCGCTGGCTGATCCTCAAACCATTCGATATCACTTGATTGTTATTTATGATATTCTTTCTTTAAAGAGATTTTATAGTTTTCTTATGAACGATTTTCTATGCTCTAGTTCTGAGGAATCTATGTAGCTATGTAGTACGAGATTGGTTCTCTTTTGTGTTCTTATTCCGGCATATTGAAATTTATTCTTCCGTTTAATTGCTCTCAAGTATGCTCGATTAGATTTTCGGGTGCACTTTTTTCCGCTCTCCATGCTTTAGGAATTCTCAGTTCTGAGAAAAACAACATAAAATTGATGGTTTCCATTTTGTCTATCAAGTTTTAAGTGTCCAGTGGCACCATGTTTAACGATGACTAAGGCCATGGTGGCTTGATTTGTAGAATTTAGAATATGTTTTTTAAAATCAGAATCATATTTTTGGCTTCCAAAGCTGATTCATATTATCAATTTTCATTTTTGATCTAGAATTCAAAAATCAGTCTAAATGTTGAATTTAATGTCAAACTCAGATTTAGAATTCAGATTACTAATTCAGAATTCAGATTCAAAATAAAAGTTCAGAATTGAGATTCAGAATTCAGAAATCAGATTCAGAATAAAAGTTCAGAATTAAGATTCAGATTCAGATTTAGAATTCATGTCCAGAATTCAGAATTCAGATTCAGAATTCAGATTCAGAATTCAGATTCAGAATTCAGATTCAGAATTCAGATTCAGAATTCAGATTCAGAATTCAAATGCAGAATTCAGAATTCAAATTCAGAATTCAGAATTCAGATTTTTTTTTTTTTTTTTTTTTTTTTTTTTTCTATTTAATAACTATTTATTTATACACATTTTCATTACATTCAGGGTAACAATATTTCTCAAATAACAATGTGTTCCATTTAAAAAAAAAAAATAATTAAAATAATATTGAATTCTACATATTTAATTTATAAATCAAGAAATTTAGATGTTAACATTTTTAATGTCTTTTATTTGTTTGTTTTCATCGATGCTGCTTTCCCGCGAATCCGGCTTCCTACAATCTCGATCTCTTTCTTATCCGGCATAGGTTTGACAGCCGAAACCGATTCGATTTTATTTTTTGGTTTAATTTTCTTTCTTGTTTCCTTTTCCGGTGTCGAGCTAGGGCTGGATATTGCTCGTTTTAGGTTAACCTTTTCCAATTCTATTTCAGCATCGCCGTCGTTTTCGTCACTATCGTCATCATTGTCGTCACCTTCTTCATTGTCATCGTCTTCATCGTCATCGTCTTCATCGTCATCTCCGTCGTCATCTTCTTCTTTGTCGCCATCAACATCGTCGTTTACTTTTTTTACAATTTCTTCACCGCTGCTCATTTCTATTGACACCATCGGTTTTTTGGCAGCCGAAGTGCGCACGACCTCTCTGCAATTGGCTGGCGATTCTCGTGAAGATAATTTTTTACACTTTACCGACAACGTGGTGGTGGGTTTCGGGGCAATATTCGCTATCTTCGCTACGGTTGATGTAGTTCCAATCGTCGTATTTTTTAGAACTTGGCTGAACAATGTTCTTGGCTCCGATGACTGATGGTAAACTGCACTTTCTCCAACTTTCATGCTTGCTAATCTGGGGCAATCAGCTTTAAGATGGCCTTCTTTTTTACAAAAGAAGCATCGACTTTTTAACCCATCATAATACAGTCGCACTTTAAAATGGCCAATGGAAATATTCGCTGGAAGTTCCTTGGAAATTTCCAACTGAACGCCACGAATTCCACTGAACACAGGGAAACAAGAATCGGTTGCAAATTTCTCACGCACGTGCTGCTTTACTGTACCGAATTGTCCCAATACTGTTGCGATCTCTTCATCTTCGATCTCGGGCGGTAAATTAAAAATACGGACGTACCGAAAAATACTACTCGCAACGTCTAATTTAACCGTCATTCTAGTTCCATCATCATAAATGAATGGGTACTCGGCGTCCATCTTATTAGTGAAACTATTAAATATTGCTTCGTTTATAAACTTCACAAAGAAACAGCGTTCGTTTTCGTCTTTATACAACGAATGCACTGAAGACGCTTGTATTTTTAAAATATTCTGAACAAATTCAAAAACATCTAAATAAGCTGGAGGTTTTGCAAATGCACCAAACGCGATTTTGACCGTATTCTTTCGAGTTCTATTCATTTCGGAACTTCGAACAAGAGACCGATAGCAAAATATCCGATTGCACTGATCAAGAGTAATACTTCAACACATGTGATCGCACCAACGTCCGAGCGTGAACTGATTCAGATTTCAAATTCAGAATTCAGAATTCTTCTAGTTCTACTGGATTTGCGACCAGTTATGATTCCGAAATTTTGCCATAGTTTTGAAACTGGAGTAAATTCATTGAACGAGGTTGCAAAAATTTCCCATGCCTTTTTCTTCTCTTCTTTGATGATGTCTCTCGATTCCCTTCTTGCTTTACGAAATTGTTCGTTTTTTATCGGCCATGAATCATCTGACCGGTTGGTTTTTTTTAAGATTTTCCATTTTTCTTTTCTGTCTTTGATTTTTGAGCTTATTTCCTCAGTCCACCAGGGAGCAAACTTTGATGCTGTTCTCCCTTTTGTACGAGGGATGCATCTTTTTGCTGTTTGGAAAATAGTGGATGTAACATTTTCAATATTCGGTCGAGCAATGGCAAAAAGTTCGTCGCTTATTATCACTTGATATGTTTCCCAGTTCGCTTCATTCAACTTCCATTTTATCACCGCAGGCACTGTAGGGCATGGACCATCCAGCTCTACTAGGATCGGTATGTGGTCACTATTTCCTGGCTCAGGGAGGGTTGACCATTTGAATCTGTTTACAGTGGATGACGATGAAAACGTTAAATCGATAGCCGTGTCAAATTGGTTTTGGATAGGACTGAATCTGGTTTTCGATCCGTCGTTTAGCGGAATCAGTTCGTTGTTCGCCGCCCACGTTGCAACGCTTTCGCCCATTCTGTTAGTGGAGTCGTCCCATGTGAAATGGCGGGCATTGAAATCGCCACCCACCAGAAAAGGGGGAGTGATCTCCCGAATCAGTGATTCTAATGCTTCTTCCGCCCTTTTATAAAAGCCGCTTTTAAAATGATTGTAGACACACACAAGGGTGATTTTTAGTGGCGAAAAAAGTCTAACTAACTAACAATAAGGGGAGAATACACTAGTGACCCACAGAAAATTGCGGACTATATTGCAGATGTATTTCAAGAAACATTCACCACCGATCACTATGCGCCATCTTTAACAAACCAATACTCACCACCTATTTCTATAGCCGCTAATGACATCATAGATCGAAATTTTTCGACAACAGAACTTAATATTGCGCTAAAAAAATGCACCGGAAAGTCATTCGGGCCGGATGAAATCTCATACTGTATGATTAAAAACATGCCCCCCGAAGCAAAAGCTATTATACTTGAAACTCTTAACACTTTATGGCAAAATGGAGAATATCCTGAAAAATGGAAAGTCAGTAAGGTGATCCCGATACCTAAGCACGGAGGAAACTCGGAAGGAGCAGACAACCTTCGACCGATTGCACTGACCTCTTGCTTGGGAAAAATTTACGAGCGACTTATCAACCGTAGACTTCAGCAACATCTCGAAGCCAACAATCTTCTTCACCCCAATCAACATGCCTTTCGAAGTGGAATGGGAACCACTAGCCACCTTAGTCAGCTGAAAGACATTCTTAACGAACATCGACATGAAAGAATGCATTCAGAAATTGTTTCATTAGACCTAGCCAAAGCGTTCGATAGAACATGGCGCCCCGGAATTCTTCGAGCAATGGAACGAGCAAAAGTTGGAAATCGCATTTACCAAGTAACAAAAAATTTCCTCACAAACCGCTCGTTTTACGTTGCGATCGGAGGAGCAGTCTCCTCAGCACGCCTAAACTAACAGGAGTTCCGCAGGGATCAGTACTATCACCGACCCTATTCATACTAGTTATGAATGGAATATTCGAGACCATCCCTAGAAATATTTCGGTCCTCATTTATGCAGATGATATTCTCCTGGTTGTGGGTGGAAAATTTATAGCGGTATGCCGAAAGAAACTACAATACGGCATTGACTGCATTTTGAAATGGGCCAAAAAAAATGGATTTTCGATCAACGCACAAAAAAGTTCATTACTACATACATGCTGTGGAACAAAGGGGAAAAGACACCGATTTTTCCTCCAAAGAAAACTGACAGCTGATGGAGTTGAGATAGAACGCACTAGAACTGCAAGAATTCTAGGAGTTACACTGAACCAGAACGGAAATGCTAACACACACTTGAAAAATACTAAAAAAGAATGCGCACACCGAATCAGATTCTTAAAAATTTTAGCCAGCCTGGGGAATCGTGAAACTCTATTAAAAATAGGGTTCGCAACAGTGGTTTCTAAATTATTTTACGGATGTGAAATATTCGAACCGGAGGAAATTATTCAACTAGAAACAGTCTACAACAACATGCTCCGAACTGTTTCTGGAGCATTCTGCACATCACCCATTGAGGCACTATGTGTAGAAAATGGAGTACTTCCGTTCACTTCCCTTGCAGCAATTACATGGGCAAGAAAGGCAACCTGGATTGCGGAAAGGAGTAGAGTAAGCGAAAATTTCCTTCTGAACAGAGCGAATAGAATGCTGCATGAAATTACTTACCATCGACTACCACCAATACTCAAATTGTCATCAGAAACAACGAGGAACTGGTACGAGAAGCCACCAAATATCGACTGGACTATAAAACGTCATTTCAAATCCGGTGGAAATAGTAGACAAGCAGTTGCCTTGTTCACCTCACTGAAAAACAACAAGTACCTACATAAAGCAGAATGTTTCACTGATGGCTCCCTATCAGAAGGAAAAATAGGCATTGGAGTTTTTCACCCAGATATGGAAAACGTTTCGAGACAACTCCCAGAAAATTATTCAATTTTTTCCGCAGAAGCAACAGCCGTGCTTCTTGCTATGAATAACATCAACATACCAACCGCAATTTACACGGACTCAGCTAGTGTTCTTATGGCTTTGGAATCCGGAGTAAAGCATCCGATTATACAAAAAATCTATAAACATGTTAACTTAAAAAAAGTTACATTTATCTGGGTCCCAAGCCACGTAGGCATAACCGGGAATGAAGCAGCAGATCGTCTGGCAAACGCAGGGAGGGAAGCCGAAATGCTGGAAACTGGAACACCGAAAGCAGACACCCTAAAATGGGTGAAATCGATTATTTCGAGACAACATTCATCAAAATGGAGAATCAACACAACAATCAAATTGAGAGAAGTGAAATCAGATACCGACAAGTGGAAAGACGTAGAAAACAAAAAAGACCAACGTATCCTGACAAGGCTAAGAATTGGCCACACGAAAATTACGCACGATTACCTGTTGAAGAAGGAAGAACCTCCAGTGTGCAGTACCTGCAATGTGGTGTTAACAGTGAAACACATTCTAATAGAATGTATAAAATACAACACACAAAGAAGTGATTTACTACGAGAAACAACTTTACAATCAGTGCTACAAAATAAAAAAAACCAAGAAAAAAAAGTGCTAGAGTTTATAAGAAAAAGTGAACTCAGTGATTTAATCTGATATGTAAAATATGATACACGAAATGGGAGGGTGAAAACATCTGGTTAATCCCTCGATAAATAAAACATACAAAAAAAAAAAAAAAGAATTCAGAATTCAGATTCAGATTTCAAATTCAGAATTCCGAATTCAGATTCAGAATTCAGATTCAGAATTCAGGTTCAGAATTCAGATTCAGAATTCAGATTCAGAATTCAGATTCAGAATTCAGATTCAGAATTCAGATTCAGAATTCAGATTCAGAATTCAGATTCAGAATTCAGATTCAGAATTCAGATTCAGAATGCAGATTCAGAATTCAGATTCAGAATTCAGAATCAGAATTCAGATTCAGAATTCAGATTCAGAATTCAGAATCAGAATTCAGATTCAGAATTCAGATTAGGAATTCAGATTCAGAATTCAGATTCAGAATTCAGATTCAGAATTCGGATTCAGAATTCAGATCCAGAATTCAGATTCAGAATTCAGAATTCAGAATTCAGAATTCAGATTCAGAATTCAGATTCAGAATTCAGATTCAGAATTCAGATTCAGAATTCAGATTCAGAATTCAGATTCAGAATTCAGATTCAGAATTCAGATTCAGAATTCAGATTCAGAATTCAGATTCAGAATTCAGATTCAGAATTCAGATTCAGAATTCAGATTCAGAATTCAGATTCAGAATTCAGATTCAGAATTCAGATTCAGAATTCAGATTCAGAATTCAGATTCAGAATTCAGATTCAGAATTCAGATTCAGAATTCAGATTCAGAATTCAGATTCAGAATTCAGATTCAGAATTCAGATTCAGAATTCAGATTCAGAATTCAGATTCAGAATTCAGATTCAGAATTCAGATTCAGAATTCAGATTCAGAATTCAGATTCAGAATTCAGATTTAGAATTCAGATTCAGAATTCAGATTCAGAATTCAGATTCAGAATTCAGATTCAGAATTCAGATTCAGAATTCAGATTCAGAATTCAGATTCAGAATTCAGATTCAGAATTCAGATTCAGAATTCAGATTCAGAATTCAGATTCAGAATTCAGATTCAGAATTCAGATTCAGAATTCAGATTCAGAATTCAGATTCAGAATTCAGATTCAGAATTCAGATTCAGAATTCAGATTCAGAATTCAGATTCAGAATTCAGATTCAGAATTCAGATTCAGAATTCAGATTCAGAATTCAGATTCAGAATTCAGATTCAGAATTCAGATTCAGAATCAGAATTCAGATTCAGAATTCAGATTCAGAATTCAGATTCAGAATTCAGATTCAGAATTCAGATTCAGAATTCAGATTCAGAATTCAGATTCAGAATTCAGATTCAGAATTCAGATTCAGAATTCAGATTCAGAATTCAGATTCAGAATTCAGATTCAGAATTCAGATTCAGAATCAGAATTCAGATTCAGAATTCAGATTCAGAATTCAGATTCAGAATTCAGATTCAGAATTCAGAATCAGAATTCAGATTCGGAATTCAGATTCAGGATTCAGATTCAGAACTCAGATTCAGAATTCAGATTCAGAATTCAGATTCAGAATTCAGATTCAGAATTCAGATTCAGAATTCAGATTCAGAATTCAGATTCAGAATTCAGAATTCAGATTCAGAATTCAGATTCAGAATTCAGATTCAGAATTCAGATTCAGAATTCAGATTCAGAATTCAGATTCAGAATTCAGATTCAGAATTCAGATTCAGAATTCAGATTCAGAATTCAGATTCAGAATTCAGATTCAGAATTCAGATTCAGAATTCAGATTCAGAATTCAGATTCAGAATTCAGATTCAGAATTCAGATTCAGAATTCAGATTCAGAATTCAGATTCAGAATTCAGATTCAGAATTCAGATTCAGAATTCAGATTCAGAATTCAGATTCAGAATTCAGATTCAGAATTCAGATTCAGAATTCAGATTCAGAATTCAGATTCAGAATTCAGATTCAGAATTCAGATTCAGAATTCAGATTCAGAATTCAGATTCAGAATCAGAATTCAGATTCAGAATTCAGATTCAGAATTCAGATTCAGAATTCAGATTCAGAATTCAGAATCAGAATTCAGATTCGGAATTCAGATTCAGAATTCAGATTCAGAACTCAGATTCAGAATTCAGATTCAGAATTCAGATTCAGAATTCAGATTCAGAATTCAGATTCAGAATTCAGATTCAGAATTCAGATTCAGAATTCAGAATTCAGATTTAGAATTCAGATTCAGAATTCAGATTCAGAATTCAGATTCAGAATTCAGATTCAGAATTCAGATTCAGAATTCAGATTCAGAATTCAGATTCAGAATTCAGATTCAGAATTCAGATTCAGGATTCAGATTCAGAATTCAGATTCAGAATTCAGATTCAGAATTCAGATTCAGAATTCAGATTCAGAATTCAGATTCAGAATTCAGATTCAGAATTCAGAATTCAGATTCAGAATTCAGAATTCAGAATTCAGATTCAGAATTCAGATTCAGAATTCAGATTCAGAATTCAGATTCAGAATTCAGATTCAGAATTCAGATTCAGAATTCAGAATTCAGATTCAGAATTCAGATTCAGAATTCAGATTCAGAATTCAGATTCAGAATTCAGATTCAGAATTCAGATTCAGAATTAAGATTCAGAATTCAGATTCAGAATTCAGATTCAGAATTCAGATTCAGAATTCAGATTCAGAATTCAGATTCAGAATTCAGATTCAGAATTCAGATTCAAAATTCAGATTCAGAATTCAGATTCAGAATTCAGATTCAGAATTCAGATTCAGAATTCAGATTCAGAATTCAGATTCAGAATTCAGATTCAGAATTCAGATTCAGAATTCAGATTCAGAATTCAGATTCAGAATTCAGATTCAGAATTCAGATTCAGAATTCAGATTCAGAATTCAGATTCAGAATTCAGATTCAGAATTCAGATTCAGAATTCAGATTCAGAATTCAGATTCAGAATGCAGATTCAGAATTCAGATTCAGAATTCAGATTCAGAATTCAGATTCAGAATTCAGATTCAGAATTCAGATTCAGAATTCAGATTCAGAATTCAGATTCAGAATTCAGATTCAGAATTCAGATTCAGAATTCAGATTCAGAATTCAGATTCAGAATTCAGATTCAGAATTCAGATTCAGAATTCAGATTCAGTATTCAGATTCAGAATTCAGATTCAGAATTCAGATTCAGAATTCAGATTCAGAATTCAGATTCAGAATTCAGATTCAGAATTCAGATTCAGAATTCAGATTCAGA
Organism: Uranotaenia lowii; assembly: GCF_029784155.1. Lineage (NCBI taxonomy): Eukaryota > Metazoa > Arthropoda > Insecta > Diptera > Culicidae > Uranotaenia > Uranotaenia lowii. The sequence continues at coordinate 231,822,988 of NC_073692.1, forward strand.
ATTCAGATTCAGAATTCAGATTCAGAATTCAGATTCAGAATTCAGATTCAGAATTCAGATTCAGAATTCAGATTCAGAATTCAGATTCAGAATTCAGATTCAGAATTCAGATTCAGAATTCAGATTCAGAATTCAGATTCAGAATTCAGATTCAGAATTCAGATTCAGATTCAGAATTCAGAATTCAGATTTAGAATTCAGATTCAGATTTCAGATCAGAATTCAGATTCAGAATTCAGATTCAGAATTCAGATTCAGAATTCAAATTCAGAATTCAGAATTCAGATCCAGAATTCAGATTCAGAATTCAGATTCAGAATTCAGATTTAGAATCCAGATTCAGAATTCAGATTCAGACTTTTTCGGTAAGAATCACTTAGATTCTGTAGAAGTAAACTTAATTTTGTAATAAATTTTAGTCCCTGATGAAGATCCTATAAGGATCGAAACGTTGGATATGTAAAAATAAAGTCGTTATTACTAAAAACCTTGAGACTGAAAGCCGAGAATCAACCCATTTAAAGTAAACTACACGGAGAAAAAAGTACAGTTTTTTCAACAATTTTCCACTTGATTTTGATCATATATCTGATTGATTCTCGGCTAACTATAATTATTAAATATTCAATTATAAATATGATAGGTTGTTTGGTTGTTTTTATGCATGCAACTATATATGTAATAGATTCAAGTACAAGTGTATTGTTGATATTTTGCATTCAATTATAAAGATGATTAAGTAAACTACATTTGTGTGATTGAAATTAGGCATTAAACTATACATTAGGGTGTCCCAAAATTGCATAACTTCTGGGAATCTGGGGGCTCACCCTCAAAATGGTAGATTAGGATGTGCAGAACAAACTTTTGTATGGGGCCGACTGAAAAAAAAATATGTTTAGAGGTTCCGCAAGCGCGATCTTTGAAAAAAGTCCACTTTCAAAAGATTTGATTTTAAATAAATTCTGGGTCCCAAAATTTTCATGAAATTTATATATTTTATATTTTTTTAATTTTGTCTGAGTTAAATACTACACGTAAAAAAAGAAAAATGAACCAAATTTGAGTCAAAATGTAAAACAAGCAAGTTATTGCCAAGAGAAAAAAAATTTGTTGGTCCAAAAATTTTGAATTCAATTGACCAAAATGTGTACTAAGCGTTAAATATTTTTGATACCAATGCCATCAAAAGATGCGGATTTTTGTGCACTTAAACTTTGCTAAACAAAGCATGTTGTTTGTTTCGTCGTGTGAAGAGCTATTTACGGTTTAATGCTTAATAAAAATGACATTATGACATATTTTTTATTTAATTTATCAAATTTGTCTTAATAAATACCTACTTTAAAATCAAAATATTTGCAAAAAAGACTTTGATGGTTTATGAAAGTCTTTAGAAGGCCATATGCCAAATTTGAGCGGAATCGGACAACAGGAAGGGGTTGCACTGAATCTCAAGTGTGAAAGGGATTCTGAGACATAGTGTTCTAAAGAAGCATAAAAAACTGGTTTTTCATCATACATTTTTGTCTTTACCAATCGATTGCATGATTATGTAGATTTTATTAAAATTTCAATTAAGACTAACATTTCACCTGAAGACTGCAACTCGATTGGACTTAAAGCAAAAAAGTTATGGCTGTTCAAAGATTGTATTTTGGTTACAAATTGTCCTGTAAAACGCAATGGGTAAAATGTACTCATTGTGTGTTAAACGACAATTTGCCACAAAAATACAATCTTTGAACAGCCATAACTTTTTTGCTTTAAGTCCAATCGAGTTGCAGTCTTCAGGTGAAATGTTAGTCTTAATTGAAATTTTAATAAAATCTACATAATCAAGCAATCGATTGGTAAAGACAAAAATGTATGATGAAAAACCAGTTTTTTATGCTTCTTTAGAACACTATGTCTCAGAATCCCTTTCACACTTGAGATTCAGTGCAACCCCTTCCTGTTATCCGATTCCGCTCAAATTTGGCATATGGCCTTTTGATGACTTTCTTAAACCATCCAAGTCTTTTTTTTGCAATTATTTTGATTTTTAAGTAGGTATTTATTTTGACAATTAGATAAATTAAATTAAAAAAATATCCTAATTTGTGATTTTTATGGAGCATTAAACCGTGAATAGCTTTTCACACGATGATACAAACAACATGTTTTGTTCAGCAAAGTTTAAGTGCACAAAAATCCGCATCTTTTGATGGCATTGGTATCAAGAATATTCCACGCTTGGTACACATTTTGGTCAGTTGAATTCAAAATTTTTGGACCAAAAAATTTTTTTTCTATGAAAGAGCTTGCTTGTTTTACAATTTGATACAAATTTGGTTCATTTTTCATTTTTTACGTGTAGTATTTAACTCGAACAAAATTAAAAAAATATAAAATATATAAATCTCATGAAAATTTTTGGACCCAGAATTTATTTAAAATCAAATCTTTTGAAAGTGGACTTTTTTCAAAGATCGCGCTTGCGGAATCTCTAAACATAATTTTTTCCAGTCGGCCCCATACAAAAGTTTGTTCTGCACATCCTAATCTACCATTTTGAGGGTGAGCCCCCATATTCCCAGAAGTTATGCAATTTTGGGACACCCTACTATACATATGATCGATTAAATTTTAATTGTATGATTGATTATTTGCTCTCAACCATACATATGATGGATTCAACTGTGAGGGTTTTTTGTCTTGAAATATAATTATAATCTCTTTTACAATATTGGTGTGATAAAATTTTCAACATTAATGGTTTCAAACTCATTTTATTTATATTTATAAAAATTTACTACAACCGATGCACAAAATTTCACAATTATTAACATTCACTACAGTATTACAAATATTCGCCTTTGCACGGCACGTTTTCCGGCTGGGTGCTGGATTTCAGTTTTTGCGTTCGGTGTCAAGATACGGATGATGCTACCCGCCATTCGCTTCTTCCGGGGAACTTCTCACTCCTTTCCGTCGGGAATTTCTCTAGATTAGGGAAAACACATTGTAGAATCTATTTAAAACAATATCAATTAACATATACTCTCTTGGAACCACATCCGCTCCTTTGTCCTGGCTGTCCGCTCGTTCAACATCTCGCAAGTGGTGCTCGCTGGCAAAGTCCGGAACTTACAACTGGTACTACTGTTGCTGTTGGAAAAGACGGGCTGGTGGTCCAAAGCTGATTCTTCCGATTATATTGATACCAATATGTGGGATTACCGGAGTCAATGCATTAAAGTTGATAGTCTAGATGGGAAAAAATGAATAATCGATAAAATTTATGTAAATTGTTAATCAATTTTTCAATTTTACCTTTCGCTTTTGGCCGTTGTTTTTTTTCTAAACACTACACTCTTGCGCATCCCGCATAAATAATGATTATAACCAAACGTTTTCTGTAGAAGTCAAACGACGATTTCATGAAGTGTAAAAAAACGTTTATCAAACGGTTTTTGTTATTGTAAAATACATTGCTTGAATCGTGAATTCTGATTTGATGTTATTTTAAATATGTCGTTAGGTTATGTAACTGTTAAAAACTGTTAAGACACTTATATGGAAGAACCGTTCTTCAAAAAGTTTAGATATCATCCCAAAATCGATCATGGAAACCGTAATTTGATATTCAAACTGTAAATGTTAAAGTAATTCTTGAAGTTATTTTATAAATGGACACATACTGTAAAAGTTGAGACAAGATTTGTCATAATGATCTTCCAACGTAATGCGTACGTTATTCGGAACCGTACGTGAAAAACACGCACACATGAACAAATTTAGGAGTTTTCGGATTGAAGAAATGAAAGTTTCTGGGTAATAATTTTATTAACATTATATTTTTAACTTATAGCATACCTCATACATTAGAAATGGATTTCCCACATATATACAAATATTCATTCCTCCATGAGCCGTCGTTTGTCGGGTTCTGATAGCTTCCACAGCTAGTTTGCTTGAGCGGAGATTGTGTAGCAGCTCGCAGCTATGGCCTGAAACAAAACATAAAATTGTTCTCAATATTCTATACAACACTTTCACTGATTTTGTTTTTGCTGTCTAGTTTCGTTTAAATAATATACAAAAACAATAAACTTTATCACCTACCTGTTACAACAAAAACAGCCCGATACTCCTTGCCGCAGTTTCGAAACTTTCGCCGGAATCGCGCCGCCGTAACTGCATTCTGGCTGCTTGGTTATGTGTCACCCGTTGGAAAAGTAGACGTAATCTATCGTAAGATTGAAAACGGCTTTCCAGAATCTCCGAAATTGAAGACATTCTCGTCACTAGATTTCCGTCGAGAAACGTGAAGCAAAATTTACCGCGGCAAAAGTAAACAAGGCTGGCGGGGCGAAGGGCAGCAAACAATCAGTGGTGCCAAGTGAAAAGAATTTTCAAAAACACAATGTTTGTCATTAAGATTGTTTTTTGGGGATAGGATCAAGATTAATTGAATCATAAAAAATATTTGTAGGATTGCTATTGATACATGAGTTAAAAACAAGAAAAAGTAAATATAAAGTGGCGAGAAAAGTTTATTCAATCGATAATTTTTTTTGTAGAGGAGTGTTCTATGTGGTGCAGACTGCCATGGCATTACAGACTTTAAATTCAGAAAAAGTTGCACGACTTCGATCAAATACTGCTTGGACCATTTACGAATTATGTAAGGAGACTTTCACATACCAAGTTGAAAACTATAGCAGTAAAAAGAGTGTTTTCAAAATGTTCACACTTGTCAACGGAAGTGGGAAAGAAGATTTCGGAAATGTTTTCGTGGACATATTCACATAATAAATATGTTGGTAATATCAATAAACATTATTTAAAAATCACTCGGCACCTCAGCCAATTTTTTCGAGTTTTGTGTCGTTGAATCTACTGTATACAGTCGTGCAAGAATAATAAAAAAAATATATTAAAGATTTCATAAATTTGTACTGATTTTTTTTTTGCAAAATCATATGGCATCTCTGATCCACATTTCGGTCAATTTTTTACGTGAGTTTGACAGAAGGCATGAACGCTATGGATAACGGTTCGGGATCAATTTTACGATTAATTGAAAATTTAAGTAAATCGTGCATACAATTCGTTCACCTTTCCAGATACCGTCACCTTTTCATATGAACGTTCATGTTTCGTTTTAAACGTTGTCGAAGTAAAGTTTAATATAACCGCTACTTTTACAGAGACAATCACTATTCCTGGAGCTGTAGATGTATCGTATACACTGTTTAAGCTATAGTTTTTTAGTATGCGGGATGGGAACTCAAATTTAGGTTCAAATCTAGACGATTAAAAAAAATCAACTTAATAAATAATTGATTCAAAAAGATTTAGATTTAAACTCAAATACACTAATATAATTGAAATGAAAAGTTGAAATAATTAATTTAATATGTTCATTGACACGTGCGGCGAGATGAAACGCTAGGTAGAAGAATTTGTAAAGGCATGAAGAATAGGCGGATAGGCAAGCATCAGATGAGCTTCGTAGGATAAAGTTTGGATAGGTGTTGAAACTGTAAGTCTCATTTTATTTCGTTAAACTCAAACTGCAATGATGCTATCTACACCCAAAATAATCTGCACGTAGCTGCTACGTGAAAAACTACATAATTTTTATCCAATTGATATTCACGTAACTTGTACGAATAAAATAAGTAAACGCTCCCCTAATAGGAATTTTCGCTCTATGAACATCACGTACAACTTACGTGAATTCCTAGTACGTTCAACATGTTATGAGGATGGAAGCTACGAAAAATTTGTTTAGCTATTAAATGATCTTTGGATCTCTTCTACTAATTTTTAAGTATTTATTCTGGGCAGTAAAATGAAAATAAAATGAATTTATCGTAAATAAAATTTATTTTTATTATCTTTCGCCACACACTACACTTAAATCGTAATCTTAACAAAATGCGGGACCTTTGGCCGGCGAGTTGCTTTGCCTGTAGAAAATAGAAAAAAAAAATCAATAATAAAAATAGAATTAATTATATTGATAAATAATTTACCTTGCGTAATTTCGTTGCGTTTAACCCGGACATCCTACGGTGGGACTCGAACCAAAGAACGAATGACCACCACCAGTTCCAACGGAAGGGCACTTGCAGCCACAGCGATTACTGAAAGATGTTAAATCAAAAATTAAATAGTCATAATGAAGCATCATTTGCACTTACCAGAAGACATATGGCAAGATTCAAGACGATTGAAAACAAATTCCTTTGTCAACTGACAAAAACGGCTAACAAAATCAACTGGCTGACAAAGGCTTTTTCTAATAAGAATTTTCAACCATACGCTTGAGAAAAATGAAAAAATTGAATTCACTTAGACTTTACGTGAATTTCATGTGTCGTCTATGAGGAAGGATTGAAGGTATTACAAAATCACGTAGAATCGATCAGATGCAACAAAATCTTCGTTTACGTGAAAAATACCGTAGAATAAATTTCTAAATTATTTTGGGTGTATAGTTCAACTCGGAAAGCATCAGGAAGTAAGCTTCGGGTAAACTCGGCAGGAGTAAACAGCAATCGGGGGACATCAGCGGGAGCGAATGTGCAGTTCTGCGAATTCAAAATTCAAATCGTTTTCGTTCGGCAGCCGAACACATCAATCGGACAACGCATGGGGGCGCGGCTAAAAGTGGTAGATACAAGGGAACGAGAAACGAGCGAGAGAAGGGTGCGAGGAATGTTAACTCGGTCCGTCGGGCAACGATCGCTCGTGTGCATTCGTGTACGGTAAGCTTCGTTCTGTTGTTTCGTTGGTGTGATTTTATTCCTGCGAGGCATGGAAAACATCAATGCAAAACTGTTTTCTTCGTTTTGTGCACATTGATGTGATGATTGGAACGAAGATGAAATCAATCTGCACACAACAAGTTAACACTATTTATACCGGAGGGGGTCAAATGACATTTTTTGAACTTCAAATGACTATAACTCCTATTATATTCATTTTTTCGCAAATTTTTCTTCATGACTATTTTTAATGCACGTATTTTTGCATCAAAATATTATTTTTAAAGTTTGTAGATTTCGAAATACGTATGTATTATACCTATTTATACCGCCGGGGGTCAAATGACCCCTAACACCTTTTCCGCTAAAACTCTCTTGTTTCTCAACCGATTTTTACAAGTTTTATAGTTTTGGAAAGCTTGTAACGTAACTCAAATATAGTTCTCAGACTGTTTTCAGCTACAATCATGGATTTTAAAGTTATTCGTGGTCTAAGAAAAAAAAATTCAAAAAAACATGCTTCGGGAAAATGGCTGTAAGCCAGTTTATAAGAGCGCGAAAAAAAATTCATTTGGTGCTTGAAAAAGCTGAAGTTAGAAGCTATAAGTTGCACATATTGAAAAAAAAAATTCAAAATTTTTTAAAATCATGACCACAAAAAATGTAAAAAAGTGGTGTAAAAATCGTATTTTTTAATGAACCAATCGCCAAAGCTGTCCCAGTCACAGTAGAAATTTTTTGAAAAGTGAATTGGAAAATTGACGTAATTTGTGACATTTTGGCATCTTTAGATTTATAAAACACGAAACACAGAATTTTTGACAGTTATTCAAATATAGCTGTTTTTTAGACTTTTTTATCAATTTACTTTTTCTGAGACTATTCTTACACTTACGTTCGGCTATGCACTGGATTTTAAGTATTTTAACAAAGGATTTAAGGAAAAAAATTATATGCACAAGAAAGGAAATTTCATACCGATTCTAGTGATGTAATTATATTGGCAATACGTTGCAAAACAAAAATATGATAAATAAAATAGTGAAGTAGTCTCTGAATTTTGAAAAGTCAGCACCAATTCTTGCTTGGCAGATGGGCGCTGTGGGTGGTAATATCTCAAAGCTATTTTGCACACGGAGACGGGTGAAAGGAAACGAAAAAAAAACGCACGCATTAGCGCAAAATTTAAGGATTTACTTTCAGAAAAATATTTATTATATTTTTGTCACGCATCGCACCGCCAATATAATTACATCACTAGAATTGGTATGAAATTTCCTTTCTTGTGCATATATTTTTTTTCCTTAAATCTTTAGTTAAAATACTTAAAATCCAGTGCAAAGCCGAACGTAAGTGTAAGAATAGTCTCAGAAAAAGTAAATTGATAAAAAAGTCAAGAAAACAGCTACATTTGAATGACTGTCAAAAATTCTGTGGTTCTTGTGTTATAAATCTAAAGATGCCAAAATGTCACAAATTACGTCAATTTTCCAATTCACTTTTAAAAAAATTTCTACTGTGAATAGGACAGCTTTGGCAATTGGTTCATTAAAAAGTACAATTTTTACACCACTTTTTTACATTTTTTGTGGTCATGATTTTAAAAAATTTTGCACAAGTTTTTCAATATGTGCAACGTATAGTTTCTAACTTCAGCTTTTTCAGGCACCAAATGAATTTTTTTTCGCGCTCTTATAAACTGGCTTACAGCCATTTTCCCGAAGCATGTTTTTTTGGATTTTTTTTTCTTAGACCACGAATAACTTTAAAATCCATGATTGTAGCTGAAAACTGTCTGAGAACTATATTTGAGTTACGTTACAAGCTTTCCAAAACTATAAAACTTGTAAAAATCGGTTGAGAAACAAGAGAGTTTTAACGGAAAAGGTGTTTGGGGTCATTTGACCCCCGGCGGTATAAATAGGTATATACAAAGTGCCGGTATGTTTAGTGTAAACTCGGAAAAAATCAGCCGAATGATTCTTTCCGAAGCGAGTTTACACACCGCTGATTCAGAATGCAGATGCTGAATTAAGATTCAGATGATTTCTTCATGAAAATTTCCTATCCTGGATTCGCCTGTGGGCTCTTTTGTTTATTCAAAAAAAAAAAAAAAACGTTTACATAAATTCGGGGGTCTTAGATATTCAAAATTAATTTTACCCGCGGGCCATAACGTTTTTGAACCCTAAAGACCCCTGAATATATGCAACATTTATTGAACATTTATTGAACATTATGAACATTTTTTTCCCTTCAATATACATAATGAGCCCACATGCGGATACATGATGCGAAATTTTGATCAAGAAATTCAGTTTCTGCTGTCCGCTAGCTTCAAAATAAGGTAATTTTAGTGAAAATCTTGGCCACCCATGGCTTAGAACTAAGAAAAGGAGTTTCACATAAATTTAGCTGGAAACTAGCACTGAAGTGCATATCCCAACGATATGTAGTTCGCCTACATTATGAATGATGCAAAACTATAATAGCGCTACTCGAGAAGCTAAGGTATGGACTAGCTTACACGCCCTCAGCTATTAGACTTGGAAATGTACGAACATAGCAGGGAAATCGATGGCAGGCACGCGATAACTTATCGGTTTCCATGTGGTTTCATGGATTTGAGTGCTTGAGAGACGCCACTGGACCGGATGATCACACATACCGTAAATGGCCATTGGAATCTGTGTGTCCCCATAGGAAACCCCTTTGCGCCCAACCCGGGACCTCTAACCAGACCAGAACCCGAATTTTCCGGATGCCATTGTCAGCTGCCGAAGCTCAATTGACTTCAGCTAGCACATTCAGAGGAGCAGGAGGTGGAGCAGCATCAATGGATTCGTTGGCCGGATGCTGCTTGCTCGGCAATTCGCCGTTGTGCTATGGAAATGGCTCGGGTGGACGATTTGAGCCAGTGTGGGGAAAATTTCCATCTGCGTATGCAAATAATGGACCGTTATGGAGTCAATTGAAGATGAAGAAGAACCGAAGAGATCCTCAGCAATGCCGCAACTACTAGGCTGAGGCTGGGGCTGAAACCGTCGAGTGCAGCTGCCATTGTGTCGTCTTCGGACCTCGGAGAGCTGCTGCTGCTTTCTTGGCTGATTCAGATAGTGCTGCTGGAGAAGAAAAATGGCGAGGAAGAGAAGGCAGCCAAAGTGCTACGTAACGTCGTATAGTTCTTTCTCGGCCGTCGTTGGCGATTCACATTCAAACGAGGCTAGCATAAGTTCTGCAAATAGAAAGAGAAAAAAAACAGGGAAAACGAATGAAAATGATGAAGAAATGAATGCGGAAGAGGAAATATGAAAAATGTTATTAAGAAAAATTGCCTGGCCCCTTTCTGGTCGATGGCACTCAGCAGAGGGTTGAGTTGAGACACACGTTCTCAATCGATGGATACAGCATCAAAACAAACTTCCACATAAACAATTTAATTATTTTATTCCTTAAACGCATTCATATAGGCTTTATCAACATATACATATTCATGTAGGTTCTCGTTTTTTTAATGAAAAATCAAGATACTATTTAAGACGTTCTTAAGTATTATTAACCCAGTTCAACACTAAAATAGGAAACAACCTCTTTCTACGCAAATTGTAACCATAAAACAAGGATTTTTTTTTCTAACCTCATCAATAAGATACTGTTTGTTTTTTCGGAAAATTTCGAAAATTTATACTGAAATTTATGTTTCGATATGGTTCATATGTACGTCGTCAACCTTTCGGAAGTTTGCTTTCATATTTTCAATAAAATTTCAGGTAGGAAAGGAAATATCAGTAGGCCCATGGGTGGTTACGTTTTTGCTCGTTTGAAGTGTGTGTAAAAGCACGCTAAAGAATTACAACTCATACATCAAATTCCTTATTTCTAGAAGAGCCCTTCTTAAAACCCCCTTTTAGGGCATCCGCAGCAATCGCGAGTATAGTGAAAATGCTCACGCGTTTAATCACTTTCGTACCGCACCGGGGGTTAGTATGAGGGAGAGAAAAATAGGGCCGTTGCCGTCGGGACCGACAAAATCACCAAATTTGCTCACTAGAAAGGGGCGAGAGCAAACATGCACTGAAAAAAATCTACCATTTAAGGCTGAGTTAATCAAACGAAGTTCAGCGTGCAGAGTTTGTTGACATTCAATGAAATTTTATAATTTTAGTAAACAATTGTAAATTAATTAAGCAATGTGGCTCTTCTTTTCATTTGTTCGCGTGCCCTCGGAATCTGTGGCAGAAGGCCCAGGGTCTGTTCTTTGAAGCCGAGTGGGTCGTCGTAATTAGCATAATTTTGAACGGTAGGCACAGAACTTGCAATTGATCATCATCAAGTAACAACAACGCCGCTTGAAGGTAAGTGAAAAAACTGTTGATTTAGCTATTTTTTTTATACTCAGCAGCAGCAGTAGAGCTATCTCTGGCTGAAGAAAAGTTCATCACTCGCCCGGTTCCTCAGCCACGATTGCGACCACAGGCATTAGTCGTAACTGATAGTACCACCGGAAGCGCGCAGTCACTTTCAGCTTTTTGTGCAACCTATTGAAATAAAAGATGACGACACAGCTACCATCGGTGACCAGGTGAGAATTTTTTTATGGCTTAGCAAATTCTATATGAATTTTATTTGAATTTCAGGTTTAATAAAAGCTCTCAATTGACAACAGCAGCAGCTGAAACAGTTCCATCAGTACGGTTTCATCAGTATGGTTCCATCAGTATCAGCATTGCAAAGAGCGCTGAGTTGGGTTTGAGTTCAAATGAAATCGATTATCGGATCGGAATCGGAGCTAACATTCAGAAACTAACTCCGACTAATTTGAACTTATGCGATTAGTTCACATAGTTGGGCCAAACCAAGGAATTGGCTAGCAGTGACAGCAGAACATTGATTGACGAAAGTATCAGCCGGTATGGATTCCCGGACAGAAAAATTGCAAACGATATACTGGAATTGGTCAACGTCGAGAAGCTGGCTCGTGATAAGTTAAAATCCCCCTTCAAAAGATTGTGGCTCCCGGAAGAAGAAGAGGGAAAATGAGATGACCATGCCGCGCGCTTCAGTAACGATTATTTTTTTCAAGACAATTGCGGTACTGCGTCTTCCGGTCACAATATCCATAACGAAAACGACTGCGGACGGGAATGCTTTCCGAAGGACTAGTTTGGGCTTTTTAAGCATTAAAAAACAAAGTTAAACTCAAAAAGAAATTATCCAGAAAAGTGTTCGAAATACTGACAAAAATATAGGGCCTTACATTAACTTATGACAAATCTATATTTGAAACTTTTAAGAATAAAAATGGTATATTATCGTATGAATAATGAAAAAAATTATATGAAGGTTTATTTTTATTGTTGATTACATGTTAAATCTACTTTAACTTGAAATGGTTTTTCTTCTAGAAACTAGATACGATTCGAATGACCTAACCTGGGCCGGTGGCGAAGATTCACAATCTGATATTTAGTCGTTCCACACTTAATCTCAATCTGACAGAGACCGTATAAGCAACGTTTTGCACTTATCGGTCGTCAAGTCGCTGAAACTGTGGTCGGTCCCATGAGCAGAATCTTTAGCAGATAGGTTTGAACCGGGGCAATGACGCATACAGTTCACCTTCTAGCTGCACCAGGGCAAACGGTTCCGACTCACTGAAGCCGAAATCTTGGAACCAGCGGCGGAAAACCTTTTGCTTGATGGTGGAACTCTACTTTCGGGTGATTCCGGCTGCTACTGCCACGAAATTCTTGCTGCATCCGCCAAAGGACCCGGTTGCTGGTCGCTCGAAGCTGCTTGGCCCTGTTGCTGCTGTATGGCATGTTCAACCAGGATGTCGAATTTAACGTCACGTCACGGATAGCAGATAACGAAAACGAAATTAAAGCGAAGAAACTATCGGCTCCGAAAATTTACTCGATCAGTAGGTATAAATATAATTTAATATTTTCTGCAAAAAATTTCTCAGTGCAATGCTCAATTTTAAAATAATAATGCTTCCGTCCGGTGCGCGAACGAGTGTGCATACCAAAATCGGTCCGCTGAAATGAGCAAAACCGGGCCGCGTATACTCCCGTATTGGTGCGTTTGCTCTTAAAACCTTTGGATTACTAGAAAACTCAATAAAATGTAGTTATCTATTCAAATAATTCTTAGAAGCATTATTAATCACTTTAACACAGTAAATTTTTAGAAATAATCTTGTTTTTGTTGAAAAACACAAGTTGTACTATTCTTATCTCGCACCCTTCTTTCATATTTTTGGTCCTCAACGCCAATTGCAACGTCCAAAAAAAGTAAACTTATGCTTGATTTATCCGTTAAACAATTCAAAACAAATTGTACAAGAAAATTTTGGCAATTTTCAATCATTCATATTTTAACAAGCAAAACACATAGTGGTACTATTGGTACTATTGTTATTTCGTTCACTGTAGAAACAGAGTTTGGATACTCAACACTCACTGGAACTCAGGTATCAGAAAAGGGATAGGCTCAGTAGCGGCACGTTATCCAAACAAACGGGAAAATTGTGCCTGGCCCTTATTTTTTTAAAAGGATTTCATCATTTACTTGAGGAAACCTAGAACCCAAAATGGGTAAGCAATAAATTCGTCATAATAAATGTGACATAAAACCTATCCACTTAGGGATTTTTACGCATTGTAGCTTTCCACTTCGGGTAAGGGATGACAATTTGTTCTATGAATGTAGCACGAGTCTATTTACCAAGAGGATTTCCGAGCAAAGAAACTCTTTTCCACATTGGAACTGTACCGTCGAATAGCTTATATTGTTAACTTTGAACACATTCTTATTCGAGTTTCACACTTTTGAACCATTAATGGCATGAGGTCTATACCTTCTGAAAAGAACATTGAGTATTATTAATGTTATCACACTTGTTTAGGGTAAGGACTTTTCATTCTTTAACGTATGTATTTTTGTATCTTTATGTTTTGATAGTTTGTCAATTCATGATTGATTTATTCGAAAGAAAAGATATTAAAACCCGTTTTTTTTATTTTAGAATAAAGATTTTTATTTAATTGCTTTCTGCTTGCTTTGAAAATAGTTTCACATAGATTCTACCAAAAGAATGAATTTTTTTTTTTTTTCTAATGTTTTCGCCGAATCCTCATCAATAGAAAGCACAACTCTCAATTTTCAATTCTGGAGAGGTATAATTTTTCTTACCCTTCAGTATTTGGCATCTATAAAACCCCTGTTTAGTTTTGAAATACTTTTCAATCGGCTTCATCGTGGGCGCTTAGATTCAGTTCGTTTGATACCGTTGAAATTGCTTTTCGTGGTGGAGGCACGGGAGTAAATGGAAGAATTAAAAAGTCGGTAAATCTACCACTCAAAATAATCGACTCCAGAGAACCTTTTAACCAATTAAGGCTTTCTAAATCTGCTGCATTGAACCAAGCAATTCCTGCCATAGAGCCACAACCGAAGAAGCGCGGTTGATGGCAATCGTCCGGAACATTCTGTTGTAGCCTGACAAGGAGCGATTTTAGCTCATCGAAGTACATTTCGTCGATGTCTCCGTCCTGGCGTTTCAAGGATACTTTCAAATCCACGGATAGCGTCATGCGTTTCCTTTTGTCGGAATTTTCGCTGGGTAGATAGCAGATCTCTTCTTGGCTGCCGAAGACGGACTATCGAGAAGTGTATTCTCGAAGTCAGAGTCTGTTGAAAGTAAAAAAAAAGAGATAACAATAATTACAGCATTACAGGTTACGACTATTGAAATAGTCAGTAAATTATAAAAAAAATATAATCATAACTTACCTGAGCTATCGATCTTAATAAAATAAATTTCAAAATCAAAAGAATGTCAGCAAACGTACAAAAAATGCACTTCTCAGTAGAGTCACCTTTAACTTCTACAATAATTTGTGTGAAAGTTAATTCGCACACTAGTACCTAACTTTGGCGGGAGCACAAAAAATAAATAAATAAATAAACCAAGTTCAAAACTCTGATTGTGGTTATTTACGGAGAAATAAAAATGAAAAGAAATGAAAATTGGTTGCTAATAAAACAATCGAGCATCGCTTTTTGTTTGCATGAGAGAAGTCTCGCAGTCCAATTAATATACGGTCATATTTGTTCCGATCATATACAAATATAGAAACGAGTACTGGTGTTTGTATCTAAATAGTAGCAGATATATTTGAACGCACTCTTCTTTGAAGGAGCTAATACCACAGTATATCAGAATTCACAGAATCGAGTTATCACATTTTAGAACTTATGGGTTCTTTATATTGGCACGGCAAAACTAGTATTTTCCTAAATAATTACACATTCAAAGTGTATTTGGTCGTTTGAAAAGGCTTACCTCGATCTCGAAGAAATTAAACTTTCAAGACCAACGATGTTCCCAAGATATGGAATACCCATATAAATCCTTGAGCGCTTATCTACACTAACACATTATTTTGAAATGTGTTTATAACTCCGACATTTACCGCTGGACTATACTTATACAACCACAATACCAGATCACCAATATATTCACTCATCTGCGAAGGTAACTCAATACATAATTTAAGGAAAAAGTGTTAGTTTTAAGTTTGTTATGTAAATATAAAAAAAAAATTGATCAATAAAAAAATACATTGATAAGTATTGAAGATATTTAAACCGAAGATCTTTCAATCTTTGAACCATGAAGATTCAACCAAAGATTTTTGGAGCATAAGGACTATGCGTAAAGCTTGGGATGTCGCTCTTATGGTTTAAGCACCAGTCTGCACTTATAACTTCCTATAATAACGATACCGCAAAGAAGCACCACCGTGCCACCGTGGGCGTTTTTTGCGTCACTCATTTTCGAAGAAATTTTTGAGTAGATCAAAACTAGCTTTCATAGACGTAACACACACACACACACGCGTATGTCGAACTGATATTCATGATCACAATTCTTGGACACAAAAATAATTATCGCTTATATTTTTAAAATGCCTTCTTTCACGATAAAACTTAATATATGATTTAATTTATGCGTGCAATCAAAAGAACACTGTTTGAGGTCTTCATTTTCACACAATAACTTGATTAAACGGTACTGCTACGTGATAGATTAAAGGGTGATACGGTCAAAATTTGGTCAAGGGAAAACGCGTGTAAATCGGTGAAATCGTTTATTTAAAAAATCAAATTAAATTTCTTTTTCAAGTTTAATTAGTATAAAATTCAGGAAAAATATTCAGTTCAGGCTTCCACTTTTCCAAATACGAATTGCTGGGCCTTAGAGCACCTGTACCCGTGGTCTATTCTTGGGTCTAATTTATACAAGAATTGAACCAAAGAAATTAAATCCGATCC